>NW_027210641.1:300000-375000 GCF_029030835.1 Brachyistius frenatus | reverse complement strand
TGTTAGAATCATTTTCATTTAGCTGAATGAAAACGGCATGATTAAACTAACAAATGTCATATTTCCATCTTTTGTGGTTTTGCTCTTTTAATGATGTCATCTCGTTCTTCTGCTACATTTTAATGGCACATGATTGAAGAATTAGCTCCACCATTGTACGTTATTTCATTTGATTATTGCTACCTGTCATAGTCAGTATTTTCTTTGTGTATTTCAGTATTAGGCATCGTATAATAAAGTTATTTTTGTCATATCTGCCCGGTGCAATTTCAGTTTACAAAGCCTAAAGGGCAAATTTAATTTTTTGTTTATATTTCACTGCCAATTAATGCTCTACTGTTTCATAGTGTGTATTATTAAGCTCTAATTAGGCTTGTACCATAACAGTGGCATAATATAAACAGAAAAATAAAAATAAATCATTAACTGTAATTATAAATAATTCAATGAATCAACTACAATTTTATTTTTGCGAGGGCTCTAATGATCAGAGACAGAGGGATAGGCAGACCTATATTTTATCTTTATTTCACCTATATTTCATCTTTATTTCATCTTTATTTTATCTTTATTTCACCTATATTTCACCTATATTTCATCTTTATTTCACCTATATTTCATCTTTATTTCACCTATATTTCATCTTTATTTTATCTTTATTTCACCTATATTTCACCTATATTTTATCTTTATTTCATCTTTATGTTATCTTTATTTCGCCTATATTTCATCTTTATGTTATCTTTATTTCACCTATATTTCATCTTTATTTCACCTATATTTCATCTTTATTTCACCTATATTTCACCTATATTTCATCTTTATTTCATCTTTATTTCATCTTTATTTCACTTATATTTCACCTTTATTTCATCTTTATTTCACCTTTATTTCACCTATATTTCACCTTTATTTCACCTATATTTCACCTATAATTCATCTTTATTTCACCTATAATTCACCTTTATTTCACCTATAATTCACCTTTATTTCATCTTTATTTCACCTTTATTTCACCTATAATTCACCTTTATTTCACCTATAATTCATCTTTATTTCACCTATAATTCACCTTTATTTCATCTTTATTTCACCTATAATTCACCTTTATTTCACCTATAATTCATCTTTATTTCACCTATAATTCACCTTTATTTCACCTATAATTCACCTTTATTTCACCTATAATTCACCTTTATTTCACCTATAATTCATCTTTATTTCACCTATAATTCACCTTTATTTCATCTTTATTTCACCTATAATTCACCTTTATTTCACCTATAATTCATCTTTATTTCACCTATAATTCACCTTTATTTCACCTATAATTCACCTTTATTTCATCTTTATTTCACCTATAATTCACCTTTATTTCACCTATAATTCACCTTTATTTCATCTTTATTTCACCTTTATTTCACCTATATTGCACGCCAACCAAAACATGCTTCCCATGAGATGATGGGACTCATCGCATCTGACCTAAATAATTCTGCTTTAAGGTATTGTAGAGGTGACACATTGTGGGGTTATGTCCTTAGCCACCATAATTGTAGAGTGTGAAACATTAATTTGTTGGCACATTGTAGGGTCGTCCTTTACTTTGGAAATCCAAGTTGATAAGTGTGACTGTGTTGTCTTTCCAGATTCTGAGAAAATACAAATTGATGTGTAACATTCTTCTATTGTCTTGTTTTTAAGACTCACAGCTGAATAAACCTTTTTAAGGTTGTACGTTTAGGTTTGTTTTATTTCAGATTAGTTTTAGTCATCCCACGTGTTGTATTTGACGAGGCAGAGAATGGTTTTAAACTGAGGTGAGCGTGTTGGTTTGCTAAGCTTTAGTGTGAATCTGAATGTGGGCTGCAGAGAGGACGACTTTCGCCCTCAGATCTGTGTTACTCCCACATCCACCTAGAAGCCAACCATCTGCGTGTCCCTGATGGCCCGCTGGCCCGCTGGCCCGCTGGCTGTCTGGGTCGTGGAGAGGGACGGGGAACGAGCAGCAGGCTCCACATTGCCTCTCTCTCGTCGGCCTCTTCCCTCGCCGCCCTGCGGTTTGCTGCAGTCTCCTCGGCCCTGGCTGTTTGTGCCATGGTAACTGTGCCAGCCTGCCAGCTCAGACACAGATTCCACCTCTCGTCTCCCTCTTTGCCAGCATGATGACTCAGCAGCTCCTGCAGGGCTTCAGCCTCCTCCCTCCTCACCCTCAGTGATACACTATGCTCATCAGACAAAGTAGTGTTTTGTCATTCTCTCCTATAGCTGACCTGAATACAAAACAGACCAAAATAATAAAGCATCCAACTCCACTGTTTTGTTTGTTGTTGAAAGCTACTTCAGCGCTCGTTTTGAAAATGTCAACTAGAAATAATGGATGGCAATAAAATATTAGGTTTGAGATGACATTTGAATTTATAGTCTTGCAAGTGGGAATGTGTACTAACTCCTACTTGTTCAGATGTATGTAAATCATTATAACTGTTCACATGCTTTTTTGGGTTCAGTTGTAATAATAACAGAATGCAAGTGCCATGTTTAATCATCCTCCATCTAATCACGCTAAGCTCTGCTCAACTTCTTAGATTAGTGCTTATCAAGATAGCCCTCTGGAGTGGGATCACTGAAAAGAGTCTGGCAGGGAAACATGGCATCATAAAATGGGAGCCATGATATGTAGGATCTATTTCAAGTCTCTCTAGCAGCACTCGGCGGGAGTCTACCCTAACATACTTCTCACTGGGCCGTGTCTATTTCAGCTGTTTCTCTTGGGTTGGAGACACTTTGGGCGGTTTATCTTGAGCTCAATGTGGTCTTTTATGTTTCCATGTACAAGGTCACGTCTCTGAGGTTCTGAAACTACTATACAAAACACAAGAGGTGGAAAAAGTATTAAGATTCTTTACTTGGGGAACTTTTTTCTCCTTCTGGATAAATAGTTTTGAGCATCACAACTCACACAAAATAACTTGTTTCACAATCAGAATTTGGTCCAATAATATTTGGAAAGTCTAAAAAAGCTGCATGATTAAGTTATTTTATCCCCATTCAAGTTAGTATAGGGCTGAGAACTGGAGGTTAGCTGTCTCTTGTAGGCATGCTCAGCGCAGAAAAGTCTCACCTGACAGCAGATTTAAAAGTTCTGAATACTGTGAAATACAAAGATTTATGAGGGTGATAGTTTTAATCAGCGACGTGTTGACTCGTTGAGCGAGGGCTTGAATCTAATAGATGTTCATTTATGTGTAAAAGTCCTGCAGCATAAGTCGAAGTAGAAGAAGAAATACATGCAGAATAGAGCATTTGAAGTGATAGCCATACATTCAGAATGTTATTTAAGCAAAAGAACAGAAGTAAACTTTCTGAAATATGTTGAAAAATCGAAACCAAAACTAATGAAAGTAAAGTTCAGGTACCTGAACATTGTACGTGTTACTACTCTTGAGTTACACTCTAATCTACGACTAAAAAGAGCTAAAGCACTATAATACAGAAGAAACTGACAAATGCTTTGTCAAACAAACAGCTTTCTCTGTTTTGCCCAACTATCGACATTAAGCCATCTTTAAGCTTCTATAAAATATTCCTCTACTTTATAGTGTGGGAAGCGTCATTAGATTACTAGTTCCAACTGCAATGGGAAATATATCGTAGTTATAACTACCATGTGGTATTTATACCAGTTTCCTGTTACAACACCACATCAGAGGACGTAGGAAGAGGGAATGAAAGGAAGGATGGGGGTTGTGACAGATAGAGGGGGGAAATGAGAGCACACCCTTGGCAGGATGTCAGATCTGTCAACACACAAACACACAACACAACACACTACACAACACACTACACAACACACAACATACAACACAACACACCACACAACACTACACAACACACAACGTACAACACAACACACAACACAACACAACACACAACACAACACTGCCAGAGAATTCAATACGCAGAGGTACACACACACACACACACACACACACACACACACACACACACACACACACACACACACACACACACACACACACACACACACACACACACACACACACACACACACACACACACACACACACACACACACACACACACACACACGATGTATCTTGATGAGGCCACTAGCTGTCTGTCATGCACTGCACAGGAAACACTGTCAGTTATAACATACAATACTCTTCCTGTATTGTAAAGAACTTCCAGACACCTTCATGTGTTTCGATCCTCTTCATCACCTGACTGGTGCTGAACATAAAGATGCAGAGACCAGGTGACGAGGCCTCGAGGTTCACACAATACACTGCACAGGTGGTCGGATACCTGCGAGCGTCTCACTCCTTTTAGCTTATTTAAGACAAAGTGTGTGTGTGGGAGAGATGAACTGAGATAACTTCACGGCCCGTCGAGGTCTTTCAGCAGTAAATAAAAAAAGAAGATTTTACAGTTTGAGGCCGTTAAGTGGAGCCTCCTGATTTGATCTACTTGGTTAATTGAGGTGAGTTATTGATCTGTCAGCAGTGTTTTTACATGAGTGGTGTATGAGTCAATATCAAGCTCACAAACTAACTGTAGTTGGACTCCAGACACACATACAGTCTACAGTGTGGCTTTGTCCTGTCTCACCCCCCCAGCATGGTGCCCTTTTCCCCAGTGTCCCCCTGGGCGCTGACACCCCCTCGTCCCACCCCGCCTCCTTTAGCTTACCTCCCTGTTGCAGCCCACCCTGGCCCACATGTCTCTCACATACTCTTTCTCTGGCCCACTGGCCCCCAGTTGCCCCCGGGCTGTATCTCCCTCGCCTCCTCATGCCCTCCTGCCCGTTCTCTGCCCCCGCCGCTGTGCCTCCTCTGGTCCAAGGGGAGCAGACAGAGCTCCCGATTCTCTCAGTGTGGCAGCCTCTGTTTTGTGCTCTGATTAAAGGAGCAGCATGGGGTCTGTGTGAGCGGCCGGTGCAGACGCCGCCGTTGGGCTAATGCTAACATTACGTGCTTAATCATTTATGTCTGGGAGACGGGCACAAAGGCTTGGAGGGGGTGGGAGCGGAGGTGGGGGGTGCAGGGGTATTTATCAGTGGCACAGATGCACTCAGGCCATGCTGCCAAGATAACGTCCCAGTGCTTGATATAGCACAAACAGGGCATGCTGCAGGCTCCGTCTCCAAAACTTTCATATCATTTCTATAAAATGGGTAGTTTGGGGGGATTGTTTTCCACTTAGAGTTCCCAGTGTGAATTAAACTGGTGGTCTGTCAAAATCCATCTCTGGACATAACAAACAAACAAACAAACAAACAGAACTGCACAGCTTTCTACAGACACATTAAATATTGAAGGATTAGACCGTCTCTGGGTCTCTAAACGATAGTATTCAGGGAGCTCCTTACTGTCCCCTCCTCCTCCTCCTCCTCCTCCTCCTCCTCCTCCTCCTCCTCCTCCTCCTGTCTGTCTGGTACTCTCTTCTCACTGCCAAGCAGCCTGTCCCTCAAACACACACACACACACACACACACACACACACACACACACACACACACACACACACACACACACACACACACACACACACACACACACACACACACACACACACACACACACACACACACACACACACACACACACAAGCACTGAGGCAGCCAATAGGAGAGCACCAGTCTCCCCATTGCTTGCCACTCAATGCCTTGTTGCCAGGACAACAGGAAGGCATGATATCCACTTTACTTGAGCATTTTCAACTTGGTGTTGACTTTTTTTTCGTAAAACAAGAACAGGTCTCCGTCAGTGAAATTGCCGTCTGAAATACTGTTAACGCAACAACAAATCCTGTCATTATGGTTTCTCTGAAAGATGATTTACAAAGATCCCAAAAACATTTGAATACATCAATAAAAAAAATCATCACCCATTGTTTTGTACACAATAGCTTCCTTATATATATTTTATTTATATATATATATATATTTTTTTTTATATAATATATTTATATATAAAATATATATACAGTGCATCTGGAAAGTATTCACAGCGCTTCACTTTTTCCACATTTTGTTATATTACAGATTTATTCCAAAATGGATTAAATTCATTTTTCCCCTCAAAATTCTACACACAACACCCCATAACGACAACGTGAAATAAATGTTTTTGAAATTTTTGCAAATCTATTAAAAATCAAAAACAAAAACAAAAATCCCATGTACATAAGTATTCACAGCCTTTGCCATGACACTCAAAGTTGAGCTCAGGTGTTTCCTGTTTCCACTGATCATCCTTGAGATGTTTCTACAACTTGATTGGAGTCCACCTGGTAAATTCAGTTGATTGGACATGATTTGGAAAGACACACACCATCTATATAAGGTCCCACAGTGGACATGTCAGAGCACAAACCAAGACATGAAGTCCAAAGAATCATCTGTAGACCTCAGACAGGATTGTATGGAGGCTCAGATCTGAGGAAGAGTACAGAAACATTTCTGCACCATTGAAGGTCCCAATGAGCACAGTGGCCTCCATCATCTGTAAATGGAAGAAGTTTGAACCACCAGGACTCTTCCTAGAGTCGGCCGCCCGGCCGAACTGAGCGATCGGGGGAGAAGAGCCTTAGTCAGGGAGGTGACCAAGAACCCGATGGTCACTCTGACAGAGCTCCAACGTTGCTCTGTGAAGAGAGGAGAACCTTCCAGAAGGACAACCATCTCTGCAGCACTCCACCCAGCAGGCCTGTATGGTAGAGTGGACAGACAGAAGACACTCCTCAGTAAAAGGCTCATGACAGCCCACCTGGAGTTTACCAAAAGGCACCTGAAGGACTGTCAGACCAGGAGAAACTAAATTCTCTGGTCTGATGAAACAAAGATTGAACTCTTTGGCCTGAATGCCAAGCGTCATGTTTGGAGGAAACCAGGCAGCGCTCATCACCTGACCAATACCATCTCTACGGTGAAGCATGGTGGTGGCAGCATCATGCTGTGGGGATGTTTTTCAGCAGCAGGAACTGGGAGACTAGTTAGGATGGAGGGAAAGATGAATGCAGCGATGTACAGAGACATCCTTGATGAAAACCTTCTCCAGAGCGCTCTGGACCTCAGACTGGGGCGAAGGTTCATCTTCCAACAGGACAGCGACCCGAAGCACACAGCCAAGATAACAAAGGAATGTCTTCGGGACAACTCTGTGAATGTCTTTGAGAGGCCCAGGCAGAGCCCAGACATGAACCCGATTGAACATCTCTGGAGAGATCTGAAGATGTCTGAGCACCGACGCTCCCCATCCAACCTGATGGAGCTTCAGAGGTCCTGCAAAGAAGAACGGGAGAAACTGCCCAAGAATAGGAGACAAGCTTATAGCATCATACTCAAAAAGACTTGAGGCTGTAATTTCTGCCAAAGGTGCTTCAACAAAGTATTGAGCAAAGGCTGTGAATACTTAAGTACGTGTTATATTTTCATTCTTTATTTTGAATAGATTTGCAAAAATTTTCAACAAACTATTTTCACTTTATCATTATGGGATATTGTGTGTACAATGTTGAGGAAAAAAATGAATTTAATCCATTTTGGAATAAAGCTGTAATATAACAAAATGTGGAATAAGTGAAGCGCTGTGAATACTTTCCGGATGCACTGTGTGTATATATATATATATATATATATATAAAAAAAAAACAAACATATATTTTACATTTTTATATTATATATATATATACAGTGAACCCTCGCTATAACGCGGTTCACCTTTCACGGTCTCGCTGCTTCACGGATTTGCATCGTGCATTGAAATCACATTACGACTATATGTAACGTAGATATATTTAATGTCCAGTTCTATCTATTTCAATTGTAAAATAAAGGTTACTACTTCACGGATTTCGCCTATCACGGTTTCTATTTGGAACGTAACCCCCGCGAAAAACGAGGGTTCACTGTACATATATATATATATATATATATATATATAATTGGAGCTCAGCCCTCATTTTGTGTGTTTTTGTTTTTTCCCCTCCAGGTCTACAATGACGAGTGGGGACCTGTTTGTGTTGGTTGTGATCTCCCTGGTCTTTCCCTCTTCTAGCTTGGAAGGTAAGCATGTTGTCACATCGGAGGTGGGGGGTGGGGGGGGGGGGTCAGAATCAGAATCCAGGTGAATTTAGTTCTTGTGCTACCTCTGAGTGTTAGATCGCGGTGCCATCAGTCTGTTACTGCAGGTCCCAAATACATACAGGTGAGAAGGTGTTTAACGGACATCTGCAATCCCCCTTTCTCTTTTAATCTAGTTGAAATACACCATATTTCAGCCTCAGTGTCTTTTTCTGTCCCCCCTCAAGCCTTTTGCATTCATAGACCAAAACTCAACCAATTTTTCACCACCCCTCCTCAGTCTGTTCCTCTCAACTGCTGTCTGTCACTGTTATTTTAAACTACTGCAGTGGCTTGTAGTGGAAAGAGTTGTTTTAGCCTGGCAAGCCACACTTTTCATCATGTTTACAATCTAATAGTATACATGCATACTTAGATAAGGGATTAGCACCTTTCTTTTATCATCAGAAAACATGAGTGGGCCTCTTTCTGCCTCATATTATTGTTATTACTCATCTGTCACTGCAGGACGTCTCATCTATTCAAAGAGGAATTCTGATGTTACATATTGTTTTCTTTTGCAGGTGAGGGCGGCGTGAGAAATGAATGTTTGTGTGATGGATCGTCCTGCAGCACGGGGCACCGGTGTTTTAGCCAGCAGTGCTTCACCTCTCTCTCAATACTGAACGGGACATCAGTCTTTCAGAAGGGCTGCATTGTGGGTAATGAAGACGAGTCCTTGCGTTGTGGAAACTCACCGACTCCTGAGCTGGTGCTAGAGTGCTGCTATGGACATTTGTGTAACATGAACATCTCCTTGCAGTCCCCACTTGAAGGTAAAGTGTTCATAAAAATATGTGTAAAATGTTATTCCTAAAACTGAGAACTGTCATTTTACCATCCTGCTGGCTTCACATTGTTCCACATCAGTGTTTTACACAAGTTGGGAATTTATTTGTGCCAGTGGTTTAGAGCTGTGCTGTTGGACATACAGTGCAGACCTTAAATATTTAGGCAGTTACACACTTTCGTACTTCGTTCTTCAGCACGTTTTGTTTGAAATTGAATGATAGACACTTCTTCAACGTGCCACGTCTGGACCTTAACGTCTGTAGTTTTACATCAGCGGAGAAGTGTGTGAGATGCAGCTCTTATAACACATAAAGTTGCAGCAGTTCAAAAGTAATGAGACACTTCGCTACTAAATATTTGTTGAGGAGGCAACTGTGAATTGTTTCTACATTAATTCATGAACATAAGAGCTCCTATGCTGCTCAGAGTTGGTTGAGTTTTGAGGGTTGGTATTTAGATAAAGCTGGAGCTGTCTGTCTGTATTGGTCGTAAAGAAGTGAACATGAGTCCTAAACAAAAGGGAAAATCGATCTACCTTTTACCTGAATTAACAGTTGGATTCGTTCTTAACAAGCAGGTGTTCATGGAACAAACAGAAAATGGTTCAAATGGAAAATGTTCGGTTGGGGAACAAAACAGCACAAAGAATTTGGGAATAAAGCTCTGTGGATTAATAAATTATACATCAACTCCATCAAATTCATGATGGAAAGATGACATTGTGGAGAAAAAAATGAACAGCCGTGTCTAGATGGTACATCTGTTGTGACTTGAGCATGTATGGCTTTCAATGGAACCAGCACACTGGCATTTATTGATGATCTCGCTGCTGATGGAAACAACAAGATGGATGCAGAGGTACACAGAAGCATCATGTGTGCTCCTATTCAGACTAATGTGTCGAAACTCAATGGACAACATTTCATCATAAACGTATTGCTGAAGCAACCCAAGAGTTTTTCAGAAGACCAGTCTAAGACAGAGAGACTCGAAGCCTGGGAGAGCATCAGCAGTGAAGATATGAATCCTTTATGGGTGACGGATGGTCTGAAACAAAGACTTCAGGCATCACTGACTACAAAAGATTAGCTGCAATATATTAAATATGATGATTATGCCTTGAGGGGCAGGACAGTTTGAACCTGCTGGTCTGCTGAGGCCTTGATGTGTGCAGGTTGCATGTTCTCCTTGTTCCTCTGGGTGCTGCCTCCCAGTCAGAAGACATGCGTTCTGGGTTGATTCTAAATTGTCTGTAGGTGTGAATGTGAGAGTGAATGGTTGTCTGTGTCTGTTGGCTCTGTGATGGACCGGTGTCCTGTCCAGGGTGAACCTCAGCTATGTGCTCCAAACCCCTGTGATCCTGTTCAATAACAAGATATATTCTGCCTACATTCAAATTATTTTTATGTGGCAAATGCATTCAAAATGACATATATTAAAATAATTGGAGCTGTTCAATAAACTATTTACAACATATTTATCTGTTTAAAGGTTTGAATACCAGCAGTAACATATGATATCACCATAGCCTTATTTCATTGGAAAGTTTTTAAAGAAGGAAATATTACATACAAAGTTATGTTGACAGAAAATCCATTTCAGTCAGCCTCATGAATAAATTCCTTTTTGTGGAAAACACTGAAACTCAGTTTATATTAGAAGGTGTTATATTTCTGAGAGGAAACTTTTTCTAGCTATATTTGAAACTTACTTCAGTCTCCTTTTCAACGGCCGGCCAACAAAGAGATGTTTTCAACCTAGATGTTGTCTGATGCGAGTGAATGCCATTTAATTTAATGGGTTACTAATGGTATTGCTCTAATGGGTTTTCCCCATATCTCTGTTTCCTCTTATCAGATGTAGAAGTGTCCGTTGGCCGACCAGTCCTCAGAGAACAAGACTGTGTGTGCGAGGGCGGTGTGTGTGAGCAGGACCATCGCTGCACAGGCCAGCAGTGTTTCTCCTCTCTGAAGATGATTGATGGGGCAGCCGTCCAACAGAAGGGCTGCCTGAGGGACGACGAGGAGGGCAGAGCCACCTGTGCCACGCCACCCTCGTCGGCCCGTGTTGTCAAGTGCTGCCAGGGCCATCTGTGTAACATGAACGTCACTGTGCAAGCTCCAGGGAGAGGTGACTTTGCACACATTGTACACATTCCTGTTGGCTGCCATTCATCAAGACCCTTATGTCACTAAATATCAAACAAAAGTTCTGCTTTGGAGCTGATGTCTCATTTGATTTCTTTTTGACACAATGTCATGTGGCTTTTTTTAAACACCATAAAATTCACTTATTAACAAGCCATGTTTTCTTCCTGAATGTTTTGCAGAGGAGAAAGTGAAGCCGCTAATCAAAGAGGAGCATGAGTGTGTGTGCGAGGGCAGCTCCTGTGTGACGGGGAGTCGCTGCCTGGGCCACCAGTGTTTCTCCTCTCTGACGGTTAACGCCGGCTCCCTGGTGTACCAGAAAGGCTGCTTTAAAGTCTACGAGCAGAGCACGTTGACCTGCAAGACGCCTCCCTCCAGAGACCAGATTGTCGAGTGCTGCCACGGGAACCTGTGTAACATGAACAGCACCGTGGAGCTGCCTGTCAAAGGTACACTACCTAAAATGCACTACACAGACATTGTTCAAGTATTTAACTTTGCGTATTTTTAACCAAATCATTAAACCTATTCCACATTAAGTGCTGCCTATATTTCATAAATTCAGAATAGAGATGACATGTGGCCTAGTTTTTGCTGTTTTAGACAGAGTAACATATATTCATTCCTCTCCATCATCCTCTGCTGAGACAGGCTTCACCATCAGCTGTGAAATCATCTGCCATGGTTGTTCTGGATGGTTTCTGTTGGCCTGAGTTACACCTCTGTGTGGTCACACTCCTGGCACCTCATGAAACGGAGAAGGGGGAGACAGAGAGAGCTTTTGAATATTATTTAGTCATGGTTCACTTCTCCTCTGTCCTCCCAGTAGCTGTCAGAGCTGGCTGACATGGTCCCAGAGGGTGAGGCCACCAGGGAGTGAAGGAGAGACGGGCGTCTATACACAGAGCTGTTGTACCTTTTAGTTTCCGTGACCTGTACTTGATTCTCTACAGCAGTCTTTTATATACTATTTTTGTACATAAATATTTATACCTAATGTGCTTTATATTATCTTTTTGGTTATACATTTGGGGATGAGATCAAAGCCAAATAAAATGAGCAGATTTGGAAATGAGTTTCTAAGTTAAATGCGTCCCCTCCTGTGTGTTGGTTCAAGTCTAGTGGGCTTCTAGAAAGTGTTACGAGTTATTTGTGTTGGGAAGAAAGAGTTGATTGTGCGAGTTGAGAAAAGGGGATCACTGTCTGTGCTGCAGGCAGAGCCGAGCACTCTTTCCCTCCGAATGTTTGGAAAGTGTGAATGGTGGTGAGTTGGTCAGGCTGGCCTCGACGACTCCATGAGATCCACTCTGGATGTGTGCATGTGAGTGAATGCTGTGGAGTGTTTAGTGTGCAGCCTTCCTGCCCACCTGTAGCATGTTCCACCACAACATGTGTGATCCGGTCAGAGAAAAACAAAAGCAAAGAACAGTTTTCCTTTAAGTCTTAAGTGAAGTTCTAATAGACTCCAATATGTTGTTTACTGCAAGCGAACGATGCTCACTCTCCTGACGGGTAAAAGTCAAATTTAGTCTTTAAAAATGAAACTTTACTTCTGCCTTCTAAAAATGTACAAAGTGATGATCTAAGTGTCTCTAGAAAAGTTACTCAGTGTAAATTTCCCTCTCCCCTTACAGCTGATGAGCTATCCAGCTACAGCGTGACTACACTGGCAATTGTCATCGTGGCACCCATCATTGTTCTCGTCGTCCTCTCTGCTGTCGCTATCCTGGTGTTCAGACGCATCCACCACAACCAAATGGAGAGACTAACATCACGAGATGCTGAATATGGAACTATCGACGGCCTCATAGCATCTAATGTCGGCGAGAGCACTCTGGCGGTGAGTAGCGGTTAATATGAAGGCGCCTCCCTCCACTACAGCGTTTGAGAGCAGCTCCTGAAATCATTAGAAAGATCAGTATGAATATGAAATGGCATATTTTATTGGACTATAGTCTGTTAAATATGAAGCCAAATCAAATTCCAGTCTCTTGCTTCTCCCCATTACTTCCCCTCAGTGCCAGATACCACAGGCATGTTGTGAATATTATACACAGCTTCTAGCAAGACACAGACTTTCTGTTTGGAACAAGTTCAAATTAGTAAATAAAAGTAGACTTGAGTAACTGCATTAACTAAGGAAACTGGAAAACATGGATACTTGAAGTCCGTTAGAGTTCGACCATCCTAATGTTTCTGAAGTGTTCACTTTGAGCACCGTTGCATTATGTAAAATAGGATGGTGTCGATCAAAGCTGCAGCAGATTAAACTTGCATGAGTGTTGGTTGACAAAAATAAGCTTTTGAAACGCGTTTAATTTGATTTTGTCCTGCTACAGTCAAGCCTGGAAGTATGATTGATATTTTCACATATTTAGCCAAATATGATCATTTTGTATGTCTCCCAGCTGATGAAAACTCAAGCTAGAGGTGTGTTTGCTTGATTTAAATATGTTTCTGATATAAATAAACAACGATGTCACAGTACTGATAACATGAATAACTTTGATTAGTTTGTTAGCTAGTTCTAATATTTGAAAACATATCAATTAAGAGAGATCCAGTCTTATTTTTTAGATTTAGGTGGCAGAGTGATTCATTACAGGTGGACCAGAGCGACTACCTTTAAAGCTCCAAGCTTTGTGTGTTGTATTACCCTGAGTGTTAAAACACTGTTGGAATAGTGGGGATTTCTGCCTATTCTTTGAACACGTGCACTTTTAATACGATTATTTTATAATAAACAGCATTCAGACTAATAATCATGTGGTGGCACTGTAATTAAGATATTTTTTGTCTTGAACTATATGCCGTAATAGTAAAATCATTTCTGGCATAAATCTCATACATGTAATAAACTTGTAGAAAGATACACGACAAACACACAGGTAATATTTAAGCCTTATTTACTGGATGTAACGCTTTCTGTGGTTGTTCGGTCAATGTGTCCAAGTTATGTCTCCAAACAGGATTAAAGGGTGCAGACTATCACTTATGAACTCTGAACTAAAACTTTTATTCTCCATAATGTTTTGCTAATTGTTCGGTAAATGAATTTTAAAGCAGTGCATTGTAGATGCGTATGCATGCACATGCAGTGTGTGTGTGAATGCGTGGGTGAAACAAAACAAAACCAGTACTTTTTACAGCTACTTTTAGGAATGTCTTTTGCTATTTATTTTCTCTCCACTCAACCATAGATTGTAAGTTTTCTGCAGAGTGGTTTATGTTTTGAGGCCAGCTAAACTGATCCAAAGTTTAGGTGGAGTCCTGTGGTTAGCGTTTCGACTGAGACAACCGAGCACATTCACTGGCTCACACTCTGTAATCATGTTCAGCAGGAACTGCTCACAGTCCAGTTGGTGCCCCAAGAAAATACATGGTTGTTACCACCCATTTTGTAGTTCTGTATCGTCACAAAAACCCACATTAGTAAGGAGTTAGTCTTTCTCATGGAAGCATGTTGTAACTCTTTATAATCTGGATTTTTGCCATTTATTTTTAATTATGAAACCTTTAAATAACAGTACAGTAGTTAAAAGTATGTTGTTTGTGTATATGTGTCATAGAGACACACACACACACACACACACACACACACACACACACACACACACACACACACACACACACACACACACACACACACACACACACACACACACACACACACACACACACACACACACATACACATAAGCTCTCTCCATTTATTTCCAAACCCCATCAATGCACTTGGCAATGAAAGGCCCAAATGTTTGCTTCAGCATAATTAAAAAGTGCTTGGCAGCACCATGAGAAAGGTTATTAGGAACAGTGGAACAGTTGTGAAAAGCAAATCGGAGTGAAACACATGTGCTTGTCCCTCTGCAGCCTGCTGCCCAGACATCCTCTCTGATTATAATCATATTGCAGCATTGTGATTGCATTCTGCTGCTTAACGGCCTGGCCCGAATAAACCCAGCTGCACCAAAGAGAGAGATTTAAGGTCGCTGCACAGTAACTCATCATTCATTTTATGGCCTCTGTGTTGCATTCCTGTGTTGTGATTCCAAATAGTCTCTCAGGCAGCTCTTGCATTATGCATCTGTTTATCTGAGGCGTCACTCTTCTCTGTTTTCAATCCTCAATCTCCCATCTCAGTTTAGTCATTTGTTTTGCTCAGCAGCTGCTGCCTCTGTTGCTCGGCACTGCCCTCCTGTGTCAGGTCTGGGTTACTGCACGTCTTTGAGATGAGATAAAAATAAAAGGTTTAGCAGCATTGCGCCTGTTTTGGAGTCTGGCCCTTGGATTAGATCAAATCTCCAGCGCCCACACCAGTCACCAGGGAGGGGTGGCACTTCTGTTGTTTACTCAGCAGGGGGCACCCTGCACCTCCAGCACAGACACACACCTACACACACTATTCACATTATTCTGACACACACACACACACACACACACACACACACACACACACACACACACACACACACACACACACACACACACACACACACACACACACACACACACACACACACACACACACAGTTGCCCCCCTCCATCCCGTGTGGGTGCCACATCAAAGACGGCCTGCTTGTATTAATCTCCATCTGAGTCCCAGATGCTCAGTATTTCATCATCTTTGAGCTCGAGCCACACAATTCTTTTGAGAAGGCTTTTATTAGATGGCTCACTTGTAAATATGTACACAGGCCCACACAAATATACAAGCGCTGTATCATTTGTTTATGTTTTTTTTCCTCTTTCCCAGGACCTCCTGGATCATTCCTGTACTTCAGGAAGTGGCTCGGGACTCCCTTTCCTCGTTCAGAGAACTGTTGCTCGACAAATAACACTCAATGAGTGTGTGGGTAAGTGCCCTGTTAGAGGCTGTTTTTATATTAACAACCTCATTTATTTCTTTATATCTTTTTGTTAGTTGTTTACTTGAAATTTAATTGAATGTTATTTTGTTATCTATATAGTTGTCCACTTTATTTTGACATTTTATTTAACTTTTGAGTGAATTTTATTGATTTATTTGACTATTTATTTATGCATTTTAATTGGTTTTATTAGTCGGCGTAATCATATACTTGATCTTTTTATTTTGTAGTATCTGTCATTGCGTCCCTGTCACAGCTCTGTATAGCAGATAGTGTTTGTTTGTTTGTTTTTACAGAGTCTGTTCCTTGTAATGTAGTTATTAGTTGCACTGAGCTGGATGGTGAGTTTGTTATCTGTCTTGAATCGTTCTCTCTATTAAGCCTTCAAAGTGGACCTCCTGGTTTGTGTTTTATTTGTTCACTGATGCACTGATTTGCACTAAATCAAAGAAAGAAAGCAGTTGTGTAAGAAACAAGCACTGAGAGGATATTCTGAAACTTCATCAGTGACGTCCCCGGAGTCAAAACGGCAATTTAGTTTTGAGATTATTTGTTCTATGTGAAGTGTCAGGGGGAAATATTACCAACAGAATACATTTTCATATAGACAAACACATTGCCGTAATTATGAGTGTTAAAGGTTGAAAGTCACTCGTTGAAATACAGGAAGTTCAAGTGCCACGCTCCATCACTCCTCTTCACCACTTCTGCTACAATTAAATCAACATTAATTGATTTTTGGCCACTGGGTGGCATTAAAATAAACTGACATTTACACAGATATCACCAGCTTTCCAAGTTGTTTATGGTTAGTTATGGTCTCAGTAAACTGTTTCCTATTTACACATCGATATTTAGCTACATTAGCATTTATATGAGATGGTTTTTCTGCCCCCAGTGAAGAATGTAAATCCAATTTTCACTTTTCTTTTAGCTTATCTTTTTCCCCAAACCTTTGGCAGAGATGTCCGGATCTGAAGATACTAAATATTTGACTTTCTCCTCTCCTCTCCTTATGATATGGGAAATATGATGGACATCTGATTTTACACTGATAATAGATATTTAATGATGGTAATTGTACAGCAACACAAAATCATGACCACCAAATGTACTATTAGATCAGATGGAATCACATCTGAAAACAACTTGAAGTAATCATTTACTTTCACTTTGTGTCTTTTTGTGATACAACTTTTTCCTAAAAATGAATCCTCCCTTGGAACCAGTTGTTGACAGTAAAGCAGCCTTTTCTTTGTCTGGGATACAGTTTCACTGGCAAAACCCACGTCGACCCTTTCATGCTAAGCAGATGTTTGGCTTGGTTTGAGTGCGTGCTGTCTGGTTAATCCCTCTCTTGTTTCTACCTGCCAGGTAAAGGCCGTTACGGTGAAGTGTGGAGGGGTCAGTGGCAGGGGGAGAGTGTTGCTGTTAAAATCTTCTCCTCCAGAGATGAGAAGTCCTGGTTCAGAGAGACTGAAATCTATAACACCGTACTGCTGAGACATGAGAACATCCTGGGTACGTAACATATCACACAGAATCAGCTTTAGCGTGGTGTGAGACGCACTGCAGGACACAACGTACATCATAGATATCTGAATCTCAGGCTACATGTGCCCGTGAGTTGGCACATAGTTTTGAACAACTAGAGTAATACAAGATAGAAGCTTTTATACTTGACACCAGTTTACAACTAAAGAGTGGAGGATTTGTGCCATATAGGTTGTTAAAGATAATTCATTTCGATATGTATGTATGGCTAACTACCTAACCATTAATATTTTTGTACTGTAGTGCCCCATTGGTAACGTGTTAGGAAGGGTGCTCCGATCCATCAGCCATCGATCGTGATAGGCCGATACTCGTTCAAAAGAGTTTGATTGGTGATCTCTATAAAGGCAGGTCAGAGGAGCCAATAAGATGATGCAAAACTCCATGTGCAGCTAAAATAACTTCACTGGCGTCGCTGGTCTGGCAGCTCTACCAGGAGTCTGAGAACTGTTTTTCTTCTTGTTAATAAAAAGGTATAAAGAGATATATTTCCCCTACGCACTCAAGCCCCAAATATGTGGCCTGCTTTCTGCCGTTCTGCTGCTTGACCGAAGCAGCAGAACGGGGATGAGAGTTGATGAGCGAGCGGCTCTGCGCCAGACAGAAAGACGACCAGCCGGCTCTTTACATGTTATGTTTACTTAATTGTTGGATAAAGATTGGGAACGTAGCGGCAGCAACGTCAGCAGGTCATTATCACGGATGAGCCTCTGCCTTTCAGAGCTAGTTATTCCATGAGGCGGATAGCTGCTTGTTTTTTGGCAGGACAATAAAAGCTGCTTTTCAGCTCTCGGGAAGCAGCAGGAGCTTCTGCACCGAGCACAAGCGGAGATGACTTAAGATGAGAAGAGGAACAAGCTGTCTGGCAAAAATGAAGAGATGTTTATATTTTTAAAGAAAAATCTGCCATTGATAATTCAACTTTGGGAGATGTAATGATACCAATCGCAGTTTCTCTCTCAGTAAGCGATGAGAGGCTGCTGTGGTTCAACTGGTATCTCAGAGAGAGAGAGAGGAATATGTTGCACATGTAGCCTGACAGTAAATAAACAGTTGTCAATTCTTGATAGTCTCATCTCTTAATTTTAACACATAATATACAGCGTCGTTCAGAATTGTTAAATTGATTGACAATGCTACACAATAAATAAAATGCTTCAAAATCTGCCCTAGTGATCAATGATCGGTCCCCAAAATCCAGATCGGAGCACTCTTACACGTTTGCTTGCATTTTATGTCGATGGAAAATATGTATTGATTTAAATATGTTTCTGAATTTAGGCTTCATCGCCTCAGACATGACTTCGAGGAACTCCAGTACTCAGCTGTGGCTCATCACTCACTTCCATGAGATGGGCTCCTTGTATGATTACCTTCAGCTCAGCACCCTCGATGCGTCCAGCTGCCTCCGCATGGCGCTCTCCATCGCAAGCGGCCTGGCGCACTTACATGTAGAGATCTTTGGAACGCAGGGTAAACCAGCCATCGCCCACCGAGACCTGAAGAGCAAAAACATTTTGGTAAAAAAGAACGGACAGTGCTGCATTGCTGATCTTGGTAAGAATGTGTGCGAGTGTGTTTATCCTTCAGACATGTACTTTAAAATCAGATACAGAATCTGACTTTTTAAAGAAATAAAATACATCATGTTGAATTTGGGGGAAATTTATAAAATGATGCACAAAACAGCCAGAATATTTCCTTTGAAGTGATGGTGTGATGTTTTGGGTTTGCAGTTTCACTCGGTGGAAACATAATGTGGCTTCAACAGGGTTGACGACCATGAAGATGTTGAAGGGGTTAAATGAATGTTGTGGTTCATGGGGACTACATAAGAGATGCATCTGCAGTAATATAGCTCCATCCCATCTCACCACTCAGCCATATTTGTTGCTAATTTAGGACGAACAACCAATACTAAGTGTGTCACCCAGCCCTTAACCAAAAACACATTTGGTAGACCTTGGACACCTTCATCTAATACAGCAATGTTCCATCTGCAGATGCTTGAATAACATCTAATTCATGTACAAGTCACGGCGACAGGCTTGACATGTTTACTGGCTCGCTGTAATGAATTCTGCTCTGAATGACGCATTCTGCCGTCCCGACCAACCCGGTAGCTGTTGTTTGTCTCCTCGACGAGTTGTTAGCTTGGAGTACATCCTGTATGGAAGAACAGGACTGTTAGCGCGGAACAAGTAGTGCTTCATCATTTAAATCAGGAGACTGAGCGAATCCAGTGTTTTGAGACTCGAGTCCACAGCCGACACAATCATGACATTTAGACAAGGAATTGTCATATAAATAACTGCGATTGATTGTCTTTCTGTTCATTTCAAGGCACAATTATCATGTAATAATACACATTCTCTATATGAAGCAGTGCCAATAATTGGCATGAAACACTGGAACATATCAATTTAAATGACTTTTTTCCTTTTAGGCTTTACAAACAAAAATTACTCACTGCAGACATGACATAAATAGGCTTTAAATATACAAAGCTTAATAGTAAAATATACAAAGAAATGACTGACAATGACAGGTACCAGTGGTCAAAATAAACAGTGAACTATAGTGGCTCTGATATTCCACTCCACGAAGAAGGGCTCAACAAGATGACACCGTTAAGAGACCTGAAACAGGGAAATGATGCATAGTGATGAAAATAAGACATTTCTTTTGGTTTCATCCAGCTGTTTCTATACACATAAATGAAATGAGTGATGCTTATTCCAAATAATTGTGGTCAACTCAAATAAGTGTAATAATGTGATTATTTGGTTATTGTCATAGGTTTCCTTGAAACCTAAAAGTCCCCTTCCATTTGAAAGTGTGTGGTGCTTATTGACGGTCACGGTGCAGACTCACTATGTGCAGTTTGACCGGAGCAGATTGTTTCCGCATTAACCTGCAAAACAGGGAACATTTCTCTGTGCTTCAGTTTATCATTATCAGTATTTTTGAGCATATGTACATGAGATGTAGTTTGGAAGCCTATTATGGTTCAATAAGCAACTTACATGTGAAGGTAAAGGCTTCGGGAGTTTTCATATTCTTGTTCTGAGACAGTAGATTAAATTGGAGGATATTTTAACAAGGTAATTGAAATTCTTTGAGAAGAACTTGTGTCTGCCAGTGTATTTTAAGAGGAGTATCTTTATACCTCATAAAACATATGTGGACGGGATCTTTAAAGCGCTCTTTGTTTTCACATTAGGTCTGGCGGTCATGCATTTTCAAGACACCAACGAGTTAGATGTGGGCAACAACCCTAAAGTTGGCACAAAGCGCTACATGGCCCCCGAAGTGCTGGATGACTCCATCCAGATGGACTGCTTCGAGTCCTACAAAAGAGTGGACATCTGGGCCCTGGGCCTCGTCCTGTGGGAGATCGCCAGGAGGACAGTCAGTAATGGTCAGTATGTGTTTCACACTATGTGTCCCTGCTGGATTCTGGATAGTCCTGTCTCATATACATCGCTGGCCCATCTGTTACACTCATATGTTGTGTGTTGGCATTACCGGTAAGCAGAATAATAACCACAAACATGATGTATCTTAGTGATCAGAAAGCAGGCTGGTATACAGGTAAGGAAATCCTTGTAAACACATGACATTGATACGGCTGCGGTCTGCTCTCTCCTCAGAATTAAGACAATATCTTAAGACAACAGTGCCTCCGTCCACTGTCTGTGGTCCACGGAGACGCCAGAAGCGTCTGCATTTATTTATGTGAAACAAAACCCACTTCCTCCGTTCCCTGTCAAATGGGTTTATCACTTTATAGTAGGAAGTGGGCTTTTAGCAACACTTTGAGATATTGATTTACCCCGACACAGTAACCTCACATCTGTTTTTTGTTTGTTTCTTTACCACAGCTACGCTTGAAATTAAATTAAGAAAAAAACACAGCCAAGCCACAACATGAGTCTTTTTTTGTTTTTGAATATACCTTATGGGATATGTCAGTCGTCCATCAGCCGGTTAACACCTGGAATCATGCGTCACGTACATCATTAACATTTACATGTAAATAAGCACATGAACACAAACAGAAAAGGGAGGAGAAGAATTTAACAGGCATCTAACAAAATTAGACATCTTTTTTCACTGTAGCCCCATTTCATTGATCTCTATTAGAAATTTGTCATACGTTACAAATGTAATTCCCAAACTGAACCGTCAGAACCCAATCGGTTCAGGCTCAGATCGTTTCATAATTTTAGCGGGTTTGAGAGGGTTGAGGTCTGCCCTGCAGTCGATTTAAAATGAAAAAATAAAAACCTGTGCAACGGGGCGTCTACAGATCAGAGCTAAATGCATCTTGGGTGTGTGCACCTGTACTTTTAGCTGACCACTTGTGAACCCACCACTCAGGACGGATGACAATGAATAGTGATCAAATAAATTTGGACAGGGCTTTGCTTACATGTTACAGTTTGTCCTGATGATGTAACCTTGGAAGTGAATTGGTGCATGCTCTGCTTTGCTTGCAGGCATTGTGGAAGACTACAAGCCACCTTTTCATGACGTTGTCCCAAGTGATCCCAGTTTTGAGGACATGAAAAAGGTTGTTTGTGTGGATCAGCAGAGACCCAACATCCCAAACAGATGGTTTTCAGACCCTGTAAGTCGTGTTCAAACTGTCATTCAGTAGCATATAATCCAAGTCTACATGTTTCCTTCCCTCTAAAAATAAGGCCTTTCAGTATTATTCTAGTGTTGACGCACTCATGGATTTATTTCTGCTCCTTTTCAGACTTTAACCTCCATGGCTAAACTCATGAAGGAGTGCTGGTACCAGAATCCATCAGCCAGACTAACAGCACTGCGCATCAAAAAGACTCTCACAAAGATCGACAACTCTCTGGATAAAATAAAAACAGACATTTGAGCCTTCCTGGAGAAGAAGAGGCAGACATGTACTAAAGGCCTTTGACGACATCTAGAGGATGGAGCATTTTAGAGAAAGAGAAAAGACTTGATGGGTGCAGTGCCCTTATAGTGGCACAGACCTATATTTATTTTAAAAACACTTGGCGGGACACATTTTGGCATCCAAAGATGGCTTACCGGGCATTTCTGAGACTGCCAGTGGTCTTGGAGATAGGAACATATCTATTCCACTTATAACATAGGAGCTGGACTGTTAGACATGTTCTTCGAGGATGAAACTGTTACCTGGGCATTTGAGTAGAGTCGCTTTTGTTAGAAGTGCAGATTTTGTTTGACTTTTGTTGTTTTTATTTCAGAAATGTCTGAACATAGCAAGTTCACTTTATCTCTTCAACTGTACTGTGTTGTTCATATACATCCTGGAGAATTCATTTGGAAAAGATGCTAACTTTCCAATTTAATCTGCATTATTTCTGCAACGGTGGTGATTGCGAGGCGTGTTGGGTTGTGCTTTGTGTCTCATGCACCTTTTGTTTACGATGCTGTCAGAACAAGTTTCTTGGGATTTGGTCTGTTCTGTAACATTAAGTTGTACAGCTACGCCAATGGCACCGTCCTTTTCCTCATATATCGTCCAACTAAAGGTACTCTGTCGCAACCCTTTTCTATATCACCATGACTTTTACATTGAGTTATGTACCTATTTTGTTTTGTTTCTTCAGCTTTACAGAAACAAATGCTACAAGAACAAATAAAATATCCGCTAGGTAATGCTGAACTCTGTTCCTCCCGAGGCCTGTAAGTAAGCCTGTAAGTAAGCCTGTATACTGTCTTAACGCGTGCATTGTTGTCTTAACGTGTGCATTGTCAAGGAAATGAAGTCAAACTTCAGCCTTTTTTTTTTTTTTTTAAATTTCTTTAACATTTTATATCAATTAGTGATTTCTATTAATTAAATAGAAAAAAAAATATTTAATGTGTCTCACTTGTCTTAATGCTGTGTCTAATATGTACAGTTATTTGCCTTGCTAGTGATGTAACTCTAATGTTGGTGTATCTGTTGGTCCACTCTTGTGATTCAGTCTGAAATATCTCAACAACTTTTGCATGAACTGTCATAAACTTCTCTACAGAAATTCATGACAGTCCATGTTAATGTCATCAACTGGTAACATAAGCTGTGAAACGAGCCTCAACCTATCAGAGCAGCGCTCTGATGCTTGAACAGATGGCGACACCTCTGCATTCATCCGGTGTTTCACAGCAGCAGCTGTAGTGAAAGGTCGACGCAGCACATGGACTCCATGTTTTTGTATTTACTGTCACTGGCAGAAGGGGGAGACAAAAGTTCAGTACTGCTGGTTGAAATAACTTGTTTGGTTTTTTCATCATAATTTAGCTCATCCAGTATTGATCAGACTTCAGCAAATCTAATGACATTCCCATCAGCTGTACTTTGTGTTAAGTGTTGCCTGACAAATGTTTGGCATAAGATATATATATATATATATATATAAGATTGTGAAAAAATGACCAGCTAAAGATCAGTGTTAGCTATTTCACGTCAGTTTTGTTCTTTCAGGATTCGGGAAGTGTTGTCCATGTATTTGTTATTGGAGTCCAGTCTGTATAACTACATGGTGTCAAATTATACCTTTTCCTTCGTCCCCTTTTAAATCATTACCTCGTAGGAAACTCAGTGGACTGTTAAGGCCTGTTAGCCTCCCTGCTAAAACCCAAAGTCTGCAGTTAAGTGACTGCCACTGACACAGTTATTTCTACACTGAAAAGCTTGGCATCTGCACTAATAATTTAACAAATGAATCTATATTCATTTGGAAAAGGTCATAAGCCCAGGCGTCTCCCTTGCCAGCTACGAACTGAAACTGCACGCACCGCAGATATGTTGGCAGATGTCAAACAAAAACTGGGCCCCCAATGGTTTTCAGGCTGATTAATATGCTCCAGGAGTTAGAGGCCAGATGATAGAGACACAACGGTGGATGTTTAACAGCAAGACACCGCCTGCAATACCAACAGCTGTCGGAGTTGATATGTTCGAGCTCTTCATATTCAGGGACATTTGATCTGTCCTGCTCACACAGCGCTGAGGTTTGACCAGACCAATTTTAAGTCCTTTGGGATTCGGGACTCGATTTCGGGGCAGTATTTGGCTTTTATGTTCAATATCTAAGAGGAGGGAGAAATATTATTCTATTGACCTCTCCAGAAACGCTGTAATCAATATAATACTATCAATTAGATCGTTCAGAACAATGAGGAATCCATTGGTCCAGTTTACTCATTGACTGCTGTACCCACAAACTGTTCCAAAGTTGATGCAGTATATTGATGCATTCAGTCGTAGATAAACAAAGATAATCAGTAACTTCGAAATTTGAGATTCCACTGATGATTTTTAACTCGTTAAAAGGACATTTTACATTTCCTATTCACTGCATCTGTACAGGTTCTCCCATCTTCTACATCTGTTGCTCTTGTGGCCTCATTCATGTACTGATTGTACCTTGATGAGGATTTTGCACCAACATATTTGTATGTCTAACTTTTCTGAACCTTCCCACCGTCACAAGGCGTTGAGCAAAGAGCAGAGCGCACTAATAGCAGCTGTCGCTCTGCTGATTCATCTACTTGTAGTCTGCCTTGAATACGTTTTCTGCTTGTCGTCTTTCTGATGAAGCTCGGTTCACCCCTTCGCTCTCCCCGGTGATACGGGCAGCTTTTTGTTGCTATGGAGCCCCAGCAGCAGAAACCCGACTTGATCACATACGGCCGGCTGTAAATAACTTCAAAACGTGAGTCGGGCTGTGCGCATAGATGAATGTACAGCCAACTCCTGTATTCACCACCTCTGCTTGGTTGGATGGGACGTTAGCAGCTGGATCTGGGGCGCTTGGTTTCTTCAGTTTAGCTTCTCGCATCATTGGAGAGAAATACATCCAGCAAACAGTGGTGCAAGATTCAAAGCTTCATCCACCCATGTAGCAGCAGAGAAACAGCATGTTGCCATAGACTCTGTAGGCCCACCTGCATGTACACCTGCATGTACACCTGCATGTACACATGCATGTACACCTGTATGTACACATGCATGTACACCTGTATGTACACATGCATGTTGGAAAAAAGTTTGTGCTTCATCCTCAAATTGACTGTAATGTTCATTTTCACTTTGAGATAGTCTGTTGTTCTCTACAAGGAGTTCAGAGGTCTTGTTTATTAGTCATGAATTGTGCATATTGGCCTGTTTGCATTTTTAGAGTTTGTCATTTTTCATGAGAACTCTTGATTACATTGAACTATTCAGGGTAACGTGAACCATTTGTCTTCATGAGGTCATTCCCAGGAGGAGGTGGTGTTTCTGCGGACCTGCAGCAGTTAAATGGATGTGCAGCACCACTTTTTCCCGGGCTGCCGTTCACATGTCTCTATCAGAGGTCTGCAGCGATAATCCTCTTAAATCACAGTCAACAGAGGCGGAGCGAATTCCGTTTTACAGTTTCCTGGCCGCTGGTTCACTGCGTGGGACTTTGGTGTCGGGGTGACCCGCCGACGGACTTCACCGCAATGTGCGTGTTTTGGCTTTTCTTGTCTGTAGAGTAGCTGCGCGAACCTGCGTCGGAGGAGCAGATGCGGCTCTGGCCATGACTTGTCCCGGGAAGCAGAGCTTTCAAGCGGCGTTGATCGTCCTGTCTGTCGCCCAGCTGACTACAGGTACACTGTCGGTGTAATCAAATATGTAAATTCAGTACATTTCATTGTTTTCAAGTTTTATGTGACGTATCTTACTGCATACAGTGCACCTTTCAATACAGACCGAGGGCGGTGTAATTTAGTTGACTTTTTAAATCCGTCGTGCTGTATTTTGCAGGCAGCTATTAACTAAACGGAAGAATGATGTCATCAAACACCACGAATTAAGTTTATTAACCTTTTGAAGGACACCTTATTTTATACCAACAGACGTTAAATCAAAGAGCACCGATACGACTATACAAAGGTTTTTTTCTGGCTGCAAAGACCAGTTATATAAAGAAACATGTAAGTTACCTCCTACTAACAACCTGTTTTCCATGTGAAGTCATGTGTATGGAGGTGGGAGTTGATTGACAGCAAGGTGTCCAAAATAGCTCACTCAAAATAAAAACAGAAAAATAGATTTAGCTGAACAGAATTTCCAAAACATAGAATATTGTCAGTTTTATTCCTCCTTAGTGCTCATGTTGTGACAGAGTGGAGAGAACAGTCTTTGGGCATAACTTTAAACTTTGTCTCATAAAACATCTCAGAGATCTAAATGGTGTTTTTTTGCAAACTTTTGCCTCTTTTTATATCTCTGAGGAAAGTTTCAATACCCTTTGTTTACTGAATTCATACTAGATTTTAGGGAATTAGTGGATTGTTCATAATTAATCTGAAATCATTTTCTTAATTGATTGCCTGTTTCACTCATTTATATAGAAATGAGGAAAATGATATGTATACAGACTATTCTCTGCTTCCAGTCTCTAATGTCGGCATTTGCATTTTCTTATATGATAAAACCAGAATGTCTTTGGCTTTTGTGCCGCTGATTGAACACAACAACTGATTTAGATATGTTACTTTGGGATTTAGGAAAGTTTGATTAAAATGTTTCACCTATTTCAGATATTTTAGAGACCAAACGATTCATTAAGAAAATAGTCATCAGGTTAATTGATGATGAAAATAATCCTTGGTTGCAGTTCTTATTTATTCTGCATCCCCATTTCGATATTATGGAGCAGCTGCACCCGCAGACTGTAACGCTGCGTTTGATGACATGTGTGAATGAGCCTCCAGCAGCTGCTGGCAACACAAACACAACCAATACATGTAGAGTCCGATGTCACGCAGCTACGCACCTAAAACCTGAAATCACAACAGGCTCATAAACCGAACCATAGAATACGACTTCAAGTTTAACTCTTCAAAAGTGAAACGTGTGCCTGTTTCACAGAAGTATTTCTGGGAGCTGTTTTCGTACAGTTTTAATGTGGCGGGTGGGTGTGTCTGTAATCTGCCATTTCTTGTGTGCAAATGAATGAAGTACACTTATTGGGTTTTTTAACGATATGTGAAAATTCAGCAGAGTGTTTTTTTTCCTCACTGAAATCAACAGGTAAATGTATAACGGCAGTGGAAGGATATTGTTAGTACTGACTCTGGGTTGCATTCCTCTCTCTAATTTATTTATTTGCAATATGATGCATGTGTGGTACTTTTCATTATTGCTTAATGCCTCGATAGTTAAACTGCTCTGTAAGCCTCTCAGCACCTCTCTGAATTGGATTTGTATCCGAATAATTACACAATAATAAACAGATTTAACAATACAAATATCAGAAAGCTTCTACATTCTCTGCATTAAAAACATTTTTACTTAAAGCAACTGAAGGTCGTGCAGAACTTTGGCAAATCCTGCTCTTCCACTGCTCCACAATCTGTTGATATCATATCTTACTAGTTCTGAGGATCTGTCTGCTTCAGGGTTGTCAAGCCTTTTTTCTTTTTTTCTTAATGAGTCAGTTTGGTCCAATTTCCTTCCAATATGTTACAAACACTGAGACAAATAAGACAATCTTCCACTTGTTATAGCATCAATAGCTAAATGAGCATCTCCGAGAGCTCTTAGTGAAGCTTGAGGACATGATTCATTTTGCCTCCAGGATTTAAAGGAGCTGCAGAGCTTTCCAGACATGTCACTAGTTCTTGGAGGATGATGAAACATGCTCAGGCACTCTAGCATTTGTGGGAATATGTGTGATGTCTAAACTACTGTCCTGATTCAATGTTTTCTGTTAAATTCAGTCTGGATTATGTCCACAATGCACAAAACAAGTTTTTATCCTTCAAGGACAAACGGCTGCAAAAGCAGCTTTAAAAGCACTGATTTTAATACAGACTGCTTTATTAATAATCACAGCAAAGCTCCAGTTCCATAAGAGGGGTTTTTTCATTGTTGAACTATACTGTTCACTTCACTGCATCTGCTCAACTTTAATCAATTTCTGGTTCTCTTTTCGAAGTTTATTTAGTTTGTTGTTGCACATTCACTACATCAAAACGTGCTGAGGTATTTAAACTGTTGACTCTGTCATCAGTATATGAAGTTAAATACTGAACAGGGAGAGAAAAAAAAAGGCAACGGCGAGGTGTGTGAATATAATGTGGGAGATTTATCGGAGGGGCCGGAGAGCATCCTTCAGATGTCAAAAGATCAACCTTCCACTATACTCATCATCATTTCATCACAGGAGATGTGAAACTGTAGATGCTGGACTTTTAGGGAAATAGTGCAATAGATCTGATGTGGAGGAAGATGCAGAGCGATGAACACACTGAAGTATTATGTTTATTTACTTTGATTAAATGAAATCAGTGGAAAAAGAAGTTTGTTAGCCACCACTTTGATAACGTTAGAGCTCGCCACCGTTTTGAGTACTTACTCCTCAAACCCGGCCTTTTGTTATTAATAATGTTGAATATGGAGAAATTGGTAATACATGACCTCGTCACCACCATACATGATTAAAGACCGGAGTAATCATAGCAATGCTCAGTCGTTCATCTGCTTAAAAAAAAAAAATGAAAATTTTGTCACAGAGCAACAGTATATTGAAACTTAATTGTCCTTGAAAATGTTAGTAAGCAACTAGCAGTAAAAGATTTTCTTTGTCATATCCCAGTAAGTCCTACCCTGAACTGAAGACTTGATGTCTTCTGTTGCCTGCTGATTTTATGTAAAGGTTTATCTCACTGCTGGAGACCTTTATAAAACCCAATGAAAATTATATTTTGTATTTTCTAATTGTCAATATATCCCATTACAAAAACAAGGAATTGAATGTACACCACACAACGGGTGCCACGGTCTTTCATGACAGCAAAGTCAGGCGCTCCATCTGTGACTGGAAACACTCTTCAAAATGCACTTTTTTTTTTTATTCCTGTCAGTAACATTTACTAATAACTACAGCAGTAAGTAATTATTGAGCTGTTCTGAAAATGCATTTTTTTTTAATTTTTTTTTTTTATATTGTTAAGTCTTTACAAAGTAGAAATGTGCGTGAGCTTGACTTCCACAAGGCTAAGATTGAATATATTTTAGTTTGTGTAAACTAATACACTTAAAAATAGCACAAATCAAATAATGTGCAATATTTACTTTGAGTTTTTTTCTTTCTAGTGAGCATTCAGTGAAGTCTTGCTTATCAGTCACTCTTCGGCTTATCAAACAAAGAATGACAGCAGCTCCAAGTGGAACATAAGATTATGTGGGTGTTAAACTAAGAGGCATTACTCTGGTTCCTCCACCTCCCGCCATTTAAGAGCAGGGACCTGCTTATGTAACAGGAGCATCCTGCTTCTAACACCACTGGCCATGCAAGTCTGGGAGATAAACTGTTTATCTAGTGTCCCTTTCCCCCCTCGGCGGTTTCACAAATCAATTAATTCCCTACTGTTGTGTCTGTTGGGGAAATAGTGAGCTCACCTTCTTGCGTGGTGCTACGTCTTTCAGGTCTGAAGTGTGTGTGCCACCTGTGTGCCAACCACACCTGTGAGACGACCACAGACGGCGCCTGCTGGAACTCGGTGATGCTGATTGACGGGAGGGAGGAGACGGTGAAGTCGTGCCTGTCGCCCTCCGAGATGAAGGGCCAGGTCTTCTGCTACAGCTCCAGGAACGTCTCCAAGAGGAGCTGCTGCTTCACCGACTTCTGCAACAACGAGACTCTGCACCTACGCCCAGGTACTGCCGACATGCTGCTGTTCAACTGATGCTGTCGATTGAGTTTTAGTTCATTTTAAATATGAATTTAACAAAGAGAAAGACACCAAAATGATATCAAATGTTGGAAAAAAGTGATTTATACTTCCTCAGATAATGTTAATGTTAGTTTTCAGTAACATTCAGTCAACAGTAACACGGACCCAATCGGTGTGGGATTTCCCAGTGATTCTGGTCCCGGCTAGACGGGTGGATGCTGATCCTCCTAGATCCTGTGACATAACAAATCTGGCAGAGGCTATGGGACGGCGCGCGGCTAGTGATCCTCCCCCTCCCTCCCCTGATTTATAAATAAATACTCTGTCAGGCATGCAGTCCTAAAAGCCTCTCATGGGTGTGCTGGGTGGAAGCTGGCCTTAAAACAGAGGGGTGTTACTCCCACCTCTGGATATGACACATGGCATGGTGGGTTTGCAGAGTTAACGTATTTAATTTGTTCTATTTATTTGAAAGTGACCCTCGTAACCCTAATTTGGGTCATTAATAAGTCGTTTTTGCCAGTTGGGGGCTGAATATTATCACTAAGTCAGACAACACACAGGTTGGACATGCTAAGGCTTTGTAATGTTGAAGTTGAATAACATTAGCTATAATTTAGCGTCGTGTTTCTTTCATCCTCACGCCTCTTTTGGCTCCTTAACGCTCCACTGTGTTCACCAGCTGCTTGCTAACTTGGCCTGTCTGCTGTTTGGTGCTGGGAAGATTCAGCACCGTGGGTGTAGCAGAGCTTTTTGCCTGCTGCTGCTGCTCAGGTTGATGAAAGCGGGACCAAATTAGCAAAACTGTGGGCCAAAAAAAACAAAAAAACAAGATGAAAAATGTTAAAATGCTCTCTGGAGCAGAGAAAAACTGCAGGCACAGGTCATAATTGTCCGTAAGTGCATCCCCACCCAGACATTACACATAGAGATATCATGTGCCCCACTGTTCATTTGAAAATGTTTTTCAGCTCAGCTTTATAAAAGGAAAATGAAGCTGTTTTCTGTGACGGTGTCACGGTGCTCAGGACTGAGTGGTTTCTAACTGGCCTGGTTTGAACTGTTTGTTGTTTTTTCATTCTAATTAATGAAATCAGTCATCAACACATCATTATGGACACCTCTAGAAACACATTGGAGTTCGTTTATGTTATGATCCCATGTTAATCAAGAAACTGTAAAAATCTGAAAACAGGGAAAACGCTTCTGATATTTTATTCAACCAACAGTTCAAATCTTCAAGATGTTTAGTTGATCATCACACAGGAAGAAGAAAAGCATGAAATATTTAAATTGGAAGCGGAAATGTTTTGCTTAAAAAGTAATTTGAACTGTTAATTGATTATCAAAATTGTTGCAGATTATCTGGTGATTAACTAATGGATTAACTGATGATTTGTTTCAGATTGGCACATAAGTTTCTGAAAAGTATAAAGTAGTAAGTACAAAACAAAATCACCTGGAGTGAGGGGAAACCCAGCTGTATATTCTGGTGACTCGTGCATACTAAGGTTTCTTTTTCCTGCATAATCACTATTGAAAATATTTACTCGTGGTCACAGTGAGAAATAAACATTAGTCCATATTTAATTTGTGACACAAAATCTGAGAAAGTTTTTCTCCCCGCTGATTTATTCATCGAAGATAATTTGATGGCCTCGTTAATCTGTGCTCACTTTATACAAAAACCCAGATGTAATAGAGCAGATTTAAAGTGTAAGGTGCTGCAGAGTGTTGATGGGACGGGTGGAGCTGCACCCCGAGGCTGTGATGGAGCTGACTGTGAATGAGGACACCACAATCAATCAGTTCCACTGCTCTACTAAATAGCAGCACGTGAGCTCATCAAATCTGTTATTTATTTCTTCTACAAACATACTTTATGTTCGTTCATGGCCGTTCTGTGATTTCAAAGATAGAAGGCCTGTATAGTTGTAAAGTTGTGGGTCAGTGGCTTTACAATTTAGTCAAGTGTCTTTCAACACGTGAACAGAGATGATTTATACATAATATATACTGAGCAATTAACAATATATCTAACAATAATACAGTTTTTCTTCATTCAGAAATATTTATACTAACATTTCACTGTATATATTTATACATTGGTACTTTTTTTACATTTTTTTTTACATTTTTCAAAAAAAAAAAAATCCTTTTCATTCTACTCTATTCTACTGTATTTTATTATTGTGTGCGTATTTGTAATGTTTTTCTTTCTGTGAACTTGTCTTTCTTACCTGTATTCTGAAGCTGCTGTGACTACAAAATGTCCCCACTGTGGAATGAATGGAGTCTCATCATGTCTCATCTTAACCTCTGTTTACTTCTATACCTAATTTCCAAACATGTATGTAGATATAGTGTCAAACAAACAGTTGAAAAGCTTCTGTGAATGCGTCCCGTACCTCAGTCAGGTCAGGGCCTGATGCTACTGGGCCTGAAGAGAGCAAAGTCTTGTTTTGCACCACATGTGCTCGGCTCCAGCCGGACACCCGGCAGGACTTGTATGTCGGTAAAAGGCTGAAGACGTCTTGGGAAACTGTGTTTTAGTTCACGATGTGTTGCGTTGCACACTGGCTCATCTGCAGATGTTGCATGTTTGAGGATCTGGTGGTGAGGACATTTCACACATCTGGGATTTGAGATGACGGAAAGGATGAAGAAACATGGAAAAACTTTATTAGTTATTGCTTTTCCAAGTCTGCATGATTACACGACTCGCATGTGGTGCGTGTATGCTGAAAGAGTTATTAGCTCCTGCAATCATTCCTGGACTTAATATGAGGCTTTCAGGTTGGCCAAATCTAAGTTACAACATTTTCCCTCTCTGTATTTCCCCAGAGCAGTCATTTAATTTCAGCCTCGTGCTGCAGTGGTTCATCTCTTATTATCACAGCGTCCACCCGCTCTGATGTTTGTGTTTGTGTCCACCGACAGACAGAAGGAAGGTCACAGAGACAAATGTCCGGTTACCTTGTTTTGCCAAACCTACAATTTTATTACAAAGTCCCTGTGCACCTCCTTCTCAGTCAGTGCTTCACATCTATTTTAAATGAAGAGGCATGATAAAAACATAACTTTGTGTCTGCCAAATGGACGATTTACACTTCTCAAAATGTTGTCTTCATTTTGTTGGGCTTTTCAAAAAGTCAGAAAAGTGTTCTTCTGCAGATTAGTCCATCAGACAGAGCTGTCGATATGTTTTAGTAGTCGTTATGTGCCACTGATAATATGTCGTCCTGTTGAGATTCATTTCTCCACACTGTTGCCACGGTTAGCAACAGCCACCAGGGGGCGCAGCAGCTACAGGGAGCTCAGACACAATGAACATGATTACAAATCCTCTCCCCTTCTATTGATTCCTAACAACTGAATTAGCATATTCAGAAACAATGATTGTCTAACAGTGTTGGCTGTATTGTGTTTTTCAGAGACGCCTTTGGAAGAACCTGGTTGGAGCAGGCTGCAGCTCGCGGTGGTGATCCTGGTGCCCTCCTGCCTCCTGTGTGTGGGGATCCTGCTCGGTGTGTTCGCTGTGCAGGGCCACCGTTGTGCCTACAGCCCGGCCCACAAGCAGGACCCCGAGGAGCCTCTGGACGACCAGATGCTAATGTCCCCTGACAAACATCTCAAAGAGCTGATCTATGACATGAGCACGTCGGGCTCCGGATCAGGTGAGAGAAAAGCTGCTCGGTATCACAGCTGATGTGATGATGATACGATTTGTGATCATTTCCTCTTTGAGCTGGCGAAGCAAGTAAAATGTAATGATGAATGACATGAATTTCAGAAACTCTTCAGGATTTATTCATGCGTTTTCTATTTTTCCCTGACCGTCTGCTGCTCAGTGTTGCTGTCGTTATAATGTCCTTTCCATCTTGCAGGCCTACCACTGCTGGTCCAGCGAACCATAGCTCGAACCATCGTCCTGCAGGAGACCATCGGAAAAGGTCGATTCGGTGAGGTGTGGCGGGGCAAGTGGCGGGGAGAGGACGTGGCCGTGAAGATCTTCTCCTCCAGGGACGAGAGGTCGTGGTTCCGTGAAGCAGAGATTTATCAGACTATCATGCTCAGGCATGAGAACATCCTGGGTTTTATTGCTGCTGATAACAAAGGTGACAGAACTAGATACTCAAACCTGATTTAATCAACTACAAATTAGAGGTAAATGTTCCAGTATGTGACCGTATGATTCGCTGTGTTGTGCAGATAACGGCTCGTGGACTCAGCTCTGGTTGGTGTCAGAGTACCATGAGCACGGCTCCCTGTATGATTACCTGAACAGGTACACAGTCTCAGTGGAAGGCATGATTGTTCTGGCTTTGTCCATAGCCAGTGGGCTGGCACATCTCCACATGGAAATCATTGGCACACAAGGTACGACTGCACTTAGTAAACGAAGAGCATAAATTGTTGAGCAATGACATCATATCAGAGAATTTACAGGCTTAAAGTAAAGATCATTCATTAACAATTAATCTGTTAATCACTTGAAAAAAAAAAAATTCAATTTGCCCTTTAGTCTGTATAAAATAATGATAATAATGCTCACCACTTTTCAGTTTCCCAGATCTCCACGTGACAACTTTGTTCATTAATTCAAAACCTGAATATGTTTAATGTACCACAATATCAAGCAGAAAAAACAACAATTCCTCACTTTGGAGAAGCTGCACATCACAAATATTTAGGATTACAAGTTACATAAAGGATTCATTTATTTTTACAATTTGCTGGTGTTACATTTTATGTCAGTTGACTCATCAATAAATCACTAATCAATTCACCAGTAGTGTAACTTCACTGTAAAACATGCTCTGATATGATGATATTACATGACATTATGCCTGTGAAAGTTTCCTCACATATGCTGTAATCTAAATAAAAAATGTTGGGTTCATAACCTTATTTGTTGCCTTCCTGCTTGTAGGGAAACCTGCCATTGCTCACCGAGACCTGAAGTCTAAAAATGTCCTGGTGAGTAAGAACGGGACGGCAGTCATCGCTGACCTGGGTTTGGCTGTGAAACACGACTCCGGCTCAAACACCATCGACATACCGTCCAACCACAGAGTGGGAACTAAGAGGTCAGATTTATGTCATGAAACACAATTAACACGCAAAAAGGGGAAATTGAAGTGCCTTAAAACCGGGGCGTTTATTTGATATGCTCCAAGCGGTTTACATATTAGTCGTTGTTGTCTAGTCAAGGCATCATGTTTAGGTGAGTTCAATTCAGCAACAAGGCAATTCAAAGTGCTTCACATGAAACATGAAGCAGGCATTGAGTTCAAATGTAAAAAATACAAATAGAAATAAAAAAAATACAATAGTGAGAGTTACTGTGCAGTGTAACAGAAAGGTGGACCAGTCCCAGACGACCTGAAGAGTCGGGACGGTTCATAACGTTGCAGCAGGCTGTGAACACGGTGCACAAACCAGCACTGATGTTGAAATCTGGTGAGAAAAATGCTGAACAAAAGTCATGAAACCTCAAGTTATCTGGTGTGAAAGAGCAAACAGGACTGATGCAAGAATGATACAACCAGACGAGGTATGAACAACACGTGTTTATTTCTATGTTGTGGACCGGTCGGAGACCTTTGCTGCGTTCCAAGTGACGTATTTATTTACTTACAGATTTGAGTGCGTTCACATTGTGAAGTATGAAAAGATGCAGTGTGATTTGAGACAACAATATCCTGCTTAAAATCAGATACCACACAAGTCAGTGTGCTAACATGTAAGAGTACCATATGTTGTTGTACTAAGAGAAGTATGTCATGAGGAACACAGACCTTGAATGTGAGAATTTCAAGGTTTTAGACTTTGGCAACTCCTACTGGTAAGAAGCTCAACTAAAAGTTGATGAGATGCAAAACTTCAAAATGTGACGCCGTGACCTGCAGTTTTAGATTCAGAGAACACAGGACAAACTTTCTCACGCACAAATTGATGAAGCAATCATTCCAAGAGGTCCTGGGCTTTTTATTCATTAGGCTTTAATTGTTTTGTCCTCTGCAGGTACATGGCCCCAGAGATCCTGGACGAGACCATCAATATGCACATCTTCGAGTCTTTCAAACGGGCGGACATCTATTCACTGGGCCTGGTGTTCTGGGAACTGGCTAGAAGATGTTCTGTTAGAGGTAGCTGAAATCACACACACACACACACACACACACACACACACACACACACACACACACACACACACACACACACACACACACACACACACACACACACACACACACACACACACACACACACACACACACACACACACACACACACACACACACACACACACACACACACACACACACACACACACACACACACACACACACACACACACACACACACACACACACACACACACACACACACACACACACACACACACACACACACACACACACACACACACACACACACACACACACACACACACACACACACACACACACACACACACACACACACACACACACACACAGATAATGGCTCATACTCAACACAGAAGATGAAACTATAACTATATAATAAAAGTATAACTAAGTCAGTGGCCTTTGTTGTTGCTTGTACTTCCAGTGGGTCGTAACACTGAAGAAAGAGAACATGATATTACTGAAGAGAACATGATGTTACTGAAGAAAGAGAACATGATGTTACTGAGGAAAGAGAACATGATGTTACTGAAGAGAACATGATGTTACTGAAGAAAGAGAACATGATGTTACTGAAGAGAACATGATGTTACTGAGGAAAGAGAACATGATATTACTGAAGAAAGAGAACATGATGTTACTGAAGAAAGAGAACATGATATTACTGAAGAAAGAGAACATGATGTTACTGAAGAGAACATGATGTTACTGAGGAAAGAGAACATGATATTACTGAAGAAAGAGAACATGATGTTACTGAAGAGAACATGATGTTACTGAGGAAAGAGAACATGATGTTACTGAAGAAAGAGAACATGATGTTACTGAAGAAAGAGAACATGATGTTACTGAAAAGAGAACATGATATTACTGAAGAAAGAGAACATGATGTTACTGAAGAGAACATGATGTTACTGAGGAAAGAGAACATGATATTACTGAAGAAAGAGAACATGATGTTACTGAAGAGAACATGATGTTACTGAGGAAAGAGAACATGATGTTACTGAAGAGAACATGATGTTACTGAGGAAAGAGAACATGATATTACTGAGGAAAGAGAACATGATATTACTGAAGAAAGAGAACATGATGTTACTGAAGAAAGAGAACATGATGTTACTGAAGAGAACATGATGTTACTGAAGAAAGAGAACATGATGTTACTGAAGAGAACATGATGTTACTGAGGAAAGAGAACATGATGTTACTGAAGAAAGAGAACATGATGTTACTGAGGAAAGAGAACATGATATTACTGAAGAAAGAGAACATTACTGAAGAGAACATGATGACTGACATGATATTACTGAAGAAAGAGAACATGATGTTACTGAAAAGAGAACATGATGTTACTGAGGAAAGAGAACATGATGTTACTGAAGAAAACATGATGTTACTGAAGAGAACATGATGAGAACATGATGTTACTGAAAAGAGAACATGATATTACTGAAGAAAGAGAACATGATGTTACTGAGGAAAGAGAACATGATGTTACTGAAGAAAGAGAACATGATGTTACTGAAGAAAGAGAACATGATGTTACTGAAGAAAGAGAACATGATGTTACTGAAGAAAGAGAACATGATATTACTGAAGAGAACATGATGTTACTGAAGAAAGAGAACATGATGTTACTGAGGAAAGAGAACATGATGTTACTGAAGAAAGAGAACATGATGTTACTGAAGAAAGAAACATGATGTTACTGACATGATATTACTGAAGAAAGAGAACATGATTGATGTTACTGAAGAAAGAGAACATGATGTTACTGAGGAAAGAGAACATGATGTTACTGAAGAAAGAGAACATGATGTTACTGAAACATGAAAGAGAACATGATGTTACTGAAGAAAGAGAACATGATGTTACTGAAGAGAACATGATGTTACTGACATGATGTTACTGAGGAAAGAGAACATGATGTTACTGAAGAAAGAGAACATGATGTTACTGAAGAAAGAGAACATGATGTTACTGAAGAAAGAGAACATGATGTTACTGAAGAGAACATGATGTTACTGAAGAAAGAGAACATGATGTTACTGAAGAAAGAGAACATGATGTTACTGAAGAAAGAGAACATGATGTTACTGAGGAAAGAGAACATGATATTACTGAAGAAAGAGAACATGATGTTACTGAAGAAAGAGAACATGATGAGGAAAGAGAACATTACTGAAGAAAGAGAACATGATGTTACTGAAGAAAGAGAACATGATGTTACTGAAGAAAGAGAACATGATGTTACTGAAGAAAGAGAACATGATGTTACTGAGGAAAGAGAACATGATGTTACTGAAGAAAGAGAACATGATGTTACTGAGGAAAGAGAACATGATATTACTGAAGAAAGAGAACATGATGTTACTGAGGAAAGAGAACATGATGTTACTGAAGAAAGAGAACATGATATTACTGAAGAAAGAGAACATGATGTTACTGAAGAAAGAGAACATGATGTTACTGAAGAAAGAGAACATGATATTACTGAAGAAAGAGAACATGATATTACTGAAGAAAGAGAACATGATATTACTGAAGAAAGAGAACATGATATTACTGAAGAAAGAGAACATGATGTTACTGAAGAAAGAGAACATGATATTACTGAGGAAAGAGAACATGATATTACTGAAGAAAGAGAACATGATGTTACTGAGGAAAGAGAACATGATAATTAAAATCTTCATTGCTGTTCTTCCTTCAGGACTTCATGAGGATTTCCAGCTGCCTTATTACGACATGGTGCCTTCAGATCCGTCCGTCGACGACATGAGGAAGGTGGTCTGTGATCAGAAGCTCAGACCCAACGTTCCCAATCAGTGGCAGAGCTGTGAGGTGAGGCAGACAAACCTCTGGGAGGTCGTTATTGTCGTTACTGTGATACTATTTCTAACGTAGTTAATAATTACACCACTTTATGCCGTGACCTCCGGGACAACTGCTGTATATACGTGCTACAAGACAAGTGCTTGTTGAATGGTTGAGCCTCTGCTGGTGAGGAAGGGCTGGCCTTGACTCTTAAGAGAAAAGAAAGATGAATAATGATCTCCTGCATTCATTTATATCCAAACTTAGACCAAGTCTGTGGAGGGTTTATTACCTCAAGATTCAAATCTTGGAAGGATGCACAGAGGTGAGAAAGCAGGAAGAACTTCTTTCTCAAACTTTCTCGATTTAAAGGTTTTTATGACTTTATCATTACTTTCCGTGTGTACAACAGCAAGCAACACCATAAGTGTATGTACGTAACGTAAGACGTATCCTTGTTCAAAACATCCCGTGCACTCTTTTTGTGATGTCATTTTTACTGCAGGAAACGTAGCTAGTTGCAGGACAAGCGAAGAGAACAAGGTATTTCTTTGGTGCGGCGTTTAGAGCGCCCCCTGGTGGCAGCTCAGTAAGCACGTAGTTCCTCCATCCACCAACTCCGTCACTGTACATGTCAAATAACTGCTGGTGGCTGCTTCCCCGAGAGAGAATTTATGTAGGAATGTATTGATTCAGTTGACAACATTCACCATCAACACCGGCCAACATAAAAACTGTGGAATTTTCCTTCTAAAAACCTAAACAAACTTAAATGAGAAGTTTGGGCAGATGATATACACAAAGTTAGATTAGCACATGGAGATGACACAACACCTCTGACCTTCATCCTCCTCGGGACCTGACTGACAGGGTCACGCCCTCTCGTCTTACATCTCTTGTAGGTTTGATGCATTTTATTCTGAACCACTTCCTAACAGAGTTGGTGGTGTTCTTCTAACATATTCATTCTTAGCTACCAAACACGACCACAAATATTAAATATTATATTGAAGTACTTAATCCCAATGAAGTGATATTTTGGCTCTTATATTTGTCACACTGTCTGATACACCAGGCTCTGCGTGTGATGGGCAAACTGATGAGAGAGTGCTGGTACGCCAACGCTGCTGCACGACTGACTGCTCTGCGGGTCAAGAAAACTGTGTCTCAGCTGTCCGTTATCAAGGACATCAAAGATTAGACTTGCCGTCCTGCAGATCAGTGCTGGTTCAGGCACTGGTGGACCACGGTGGACTGGGAGCAAACTGGGAGACACTGTCCTCTCTCGCTGCCTGAGGCTGCTCTCTGAAGGACACGGCCACACTCGGAGAGCTTCATCAGGTTGTTGCTGGTGCCAAATTATTGTAGGAGGTGTCTGTGGACACCGGTCACACTCACATTTTAACCAAACAGCTAAACTTTTGGTAGGAAGAGCCATGTGAAGGAAGTTTTAATGTATATAAAGATTATTTTGCTACCTCAGGATTTTAAGTGCCCAAAGCTTGAAGTTGCACATTGTTATGTTTTTGTGCCATATCTTGTAGTAAATGCAGTACTGCTGGGCAGGTAGTGTGCTCAATGACAATCAAAAGGATACGCTATGAAAACAAAACAGACCTTCCCTGATAATATGAACATTAAAGTGTTTCTAAGTGCTTTTGCATAGTTTGACCTGCACCTGTTGTACATTAATGGTTGGTTAAGAAGCTCTGGACAGGTTCCTCCACACTTAACAGGAATACAGCTCTGCATTTATGACTGGAAGAGAATCTTTAGCTAAATATATCTGAGGCTTTTCTTTTCCTAAACCGCGATCTAGTTCTGAGTATTCATTGTTGACCATTGAAGGTAACGCCGCAGATGGAAATGACAGTCGGCCCAATGGTCAGTCTGTTTGTCCAACACGGTCACACACCTGTCAGTCCACTAGAGGTCACCGTGTCACGGTCACGCTTTGTCTCGTCTTAGGTGTGAAAAGTGAAGTGCTTTAGGTTTGGGCCCCAAAAACCACATGGTTAACGTTGAGGAAAAGATCGTAGTACTTAAGTACTATTTAAGTTATTTAACGCATGTTTACGTAAGTTGAATAAATCACGCTATGTAAGTAACTTACTAACTTTACTTGAAAGAGATCCACACCGACATCTGTTCTGTCATGAACTCAATCATTGGTCTCACAGCTTCAAGTCTTGTGTTTTTTCCATCCTCCTTATTCTAACTTTATGACATTTTTTACTTCATCACATTACTGTCCTGGATCCTGGTTATACATATGTATGTGTTTTCTCACCTAGATGAGACAAAACCATAAGCTATATATAAAAGTGGACGTAGCTTCTGGGTCTGAAAAAGTATGCCAATATGAAAATGCCTTAAGGTGCAATGCCACCTACTATCAACTTCTCATGAAATACAAAGTCTCCATGAGTCATAATGGTGTCGTTCGCTAAAGTCACTCATTCATTTTGAAAATAATCTCATCATTAATTGGGCATTAGGCCTTAAGAAGTGGTATTTTTGGAGGTGTGTCTGTTCTATTGACAGGCCTGTGGTGCAGTCAGGTTTCACCAGTCAGTGGGCGATCAGATCCCCACTAAGTCCTCCCCAAGCTCTTCCTAATATGGTCACTTCTGGCTCCACAACAGCAAGACGGCCAAAATCTGACCTCAAGGCTTCAGAACAACAGTTCACAAACCAATTGGTGACGTCACGGTTGGTTACCGCTTGGCGTCGTCACGGTTGGTTACCGCTTGGCGACGTCGTCACGGTTGGTTACCGCTTGGCGACGTCATCACGGTTGGTTACCGCTTGGCGACGTCGTCACGGTTGGTTACCGCTTGGCGACGTCGTCACGGTTGGTTACCGCTTGGCGACGTCGTCACGGTTGGTTACCGCTTGGCGACGTCGTCACGGTTGGTTACCGCTTGGCGACGTCACGGTTGGTTACCGCTTGGCGATGTCACGGTTGGTTACCGCTTGGTGACGTCGTCACGGTTGGTTACCGCTTGGCGACGTCACGGTTGGTTACCGCTTGGGCAATACGTGATTCAGACACGTTATCCTCTGGTGGACTGATAAGTATATTACACACTTTGGTCTATTATACCAGCGTGGTTTGTTGGTCCAAAATCCTCCACAAGTATTATATAAGTAACGCTCACTGACTAGTCTTTCCAACTAGTCAGAGCACCATGGGACAGCTAGCGCTACAAACATTTACATATTGTTCTTGATCTTGAGACAAGTAAAGCTTTGAATTCCCACTATATATTTTGCACATTGAAGAACTGCTCTCTGATAGCTGTATGACAGTCTTTGTCTGAAGAAAAGGTCATTAATAAATTTGAAAATGTACAATTTGTTAAAATTCGCTCAAGGTGTTCGTATTTTTTTAAAGAGGGAAAAAGTTACAAGTACTTTTATTTTACATCTTATGAGCCTGACTCGTTTTAGAAGGAGGTTTCCTACCAAATAAAGACAATAACACCAACAACAGGACACATCTAGAAAGATGCAACTATATGCCAAGACAGTATTGAAAATATACTCAAAAAAAGGCAAAAAGGCTGATAGAGAAACAAATGTAGCATCAATATGTTAGTGTACATTTACACTGGACGTAAATCAGTTGAAGACATGTCACTAGAGGTGGACATTAGGACAACTGATGCCACTGTGACGTGGCTTCTAAAGCCTTGACATAACAGGCTTATAGGGAAAGTGCAGACGGGTAAATCTGTTCACAGCATGTGCTTGAATGAACCGACATGTGTGCAGGTGTGTCTGCGTGTGCATCATCTGTCTGTGTGTTTCATACCATGTGAACTGACCCCATATTGAAAGATGTGAATGTGGTTAATCTCCACACTTTTTGTGAAACTGGTGCTTTGGAGAAAAATGTACACAGAGGCTTTTAGTTCCAGCTCTCCATCCTGATCATGTTTTTTAGTTGCTAAAGCACACGTCCATATAGCTGCTGCTTGGTATCAGTGTTGACATATATTACAGTTATGAAAGTGTTTCTGTTATGACGGTGTCATAATTACTGAATGATATGTAGCATCAGCAGTGTTGCCTCTTGAAAATAAGCTATGTACAGTAAGTAGCCTGTTGCTGTCTTGGAAGATATCTGTTCACGTGGAAGTTTTCATGTTTGTCTTCATGTGACATGGTTAGTTAACGTCAGTCATGGGATTATTTGACTGTGTTGCAACGAATAAAGATAGGAAATACTGAAAATGTATCGTTGAATCGACTGGCCCTGCCTCCGTCCACTGAAACATACCTTTAATATGGGTATTTGAGTTGCTCATCTTAAGTTGTATCTGAGCCAAGTGTTTGTCGTCTGTTGTGTCATATCTACTTTCTCAGAAAAGTGACACTCAGGCAGTCTGATAGCAAAACATCTAAAAGACTGATGAGTCATTACAAAGAGGAATAATCACCGTGTGCAATTTCTGAATGGTGTCTTTTTTTTAATGTTGGTATATGACACAGTTCAATTTAAACTAATGTGATACAGCTTGAATTGAATGAGACCTACTTCTGATTTCTAAACCCTCCACTCACGTAGTCACACACATGATTCATGTAAAAACTGTTGTGTTGTTGGTCAGATGTGGATTTTATGCCACTTCATTGTAACTTCTCTCTTGCACTATTTATTCTGTAAAGAAATGTCATATCAGTGGGTCAATAAACTGTTTTTCATGCTGTCCGCTCCTGCTGGTGTCTTCTTTTATGAGGATGTGTAAAATGTCTCACATTGCAGCTGAAGTATTGAAAGCGCTGCTTGTGCCAATTACTGAATGTAGGGCAGAATTTCCCGCAGCTACTTATCTGAAACACGTCCTTTCTTAACTTCTCCATCACACTTGTGATTTAACCGACGTGACTCATCTCTGCTCTCTGTGCTGCTGCTCTCTTTGCGTCCACTGTTAGTCTGTTAGGCAGAGGAAATGAAGATGTAATCCTGAAGCCATCAGCGCTACACAGATGAGTCAACGCCTCAACATCAGGCTGAAAGTTGCTTTAACAGCTTTTACTGGGACGCCTGTCACATAAGAGAAGGTCACACGGTGTCACTTACGTGAGGTGAGATGACAGATTAGAAAACTGGTTCACCAAAATTCACATAATTAGTTAGCTTTTAAAAAAAAAAAAAAAAGTATTTAAGCAACTTAAAAAAGATGTACTGAAAAAGGTTTGTGTTGGAAAGAGTGGTAGATTAAGGCCACAAGCTCTGTTTAATGAAATGCTGTTATCTATGGTGTCTTTAATGCTGCGTGCTGTGACAGCTGCAGCTGGAGTCGGTATGATTTCAGGTTCTCTGTCTGTCCAATTTATTGTCGTGAAAGCGATATCTAAAAAATGCAGAATAAATTTCACAAACCTTGGGTGTCCACTTTGCAGCTGTGGTGATTGTACAGGTTGTCTTCTGTCACTCAATTTTATTGGCTAAGCATGTGAACACACATCGGGAGTCCTTCAAAGTCTTCGCTACGTATATATTTTTTTCAAGTTTAGTTTAAACAGACTGCAACATGACCAGTTGGCAGAGGCCTAAAACCCGAAGACGGTAATTCCAACTTCTTTTTTTTAAATCTAAGGTTGGATCCATGTCGAGCCATGCTAGTACTTTGTCTATTGTTTCATATGCTCAATCGTGCTTTGTCTGTTGTCGCTTCACTTTAATAATCAGGAGAGTGAATGGGCTGCTTTCAAATGAATAATTTTCTTTACTTAAAGTTACACAAATGCGGATGGGGGTTTGTAATGTCCTGTGAAATAGAATATCTGCGCTCCAGACAGTCTGGAGGTTTGTTGGCCAACGGTGCTGCTGAGGGTCAGCGGGGCAGAGTGGACTGCTGTGAGACAATCTGTCAGTGAGGGAGTCTTTCAACAGTGTTTATATACTGGACTGGTGAAGTGCTTTTCTGATTAAGTAATTATGTAAAAGATGACATTCTCGCTTTTCTTTTTTTAAACAGTGTTCCAGTGGGAGAAATTGATGGATTTTTCCATGGATCAGTTTTCTTTGACCCATCAGCCGTTGCCTCACCGACTGCCAGTGTGAGTGTGTGATTTTTCTTTTGATCCGACCATGTCTGATGCCTTCGGCCCAGTCAGCCATGCTGTGTGTTTGGGGAGTGTGACACTGGCCCCGAGCTAAATCAGCCTTTTGTCTGTCCTATAAGACGAGTCTCTCTGCTTGGCCGAACACAGGACTCAGGCTCAGATTGAAGCTTTAGCCCATTGAGAGAGTGAGAGGCTGAAGCAGGTGGAAGAGTAGTGAGGTAGCGGTTTCTCATGCATTGCTGATTTCTGACAGACCAGAAATCGAATTGCTAAGACTGCAAAAAAGGAAAGGGACTGTTTGAAGGGGAATGATTCAAAACAGCTCAAACACTCTCCTTCTTCTTTCCTTTCAAAGCAGCAGACGCACTTCTCAAGAAAGAGAACAAAAAAAAGTCAAAGGAGGTGAACAGGAAAGTAGGTTCGTGCAGCAGTGATCTGTAGATGCAGGTCTACCACAGCCATCACATGATGTGGATTTCCGCTTTGACACATTTTGCTTCAGGCTGCGCAGCGGGGCCGGGCCACACAATCAGAGGAGCTGCAGCAGCAGGACATGATGGTGCTCTGAGGACTACTCTCCCATGCAGTCCACCATGAATTTCACTGGACTTCAACGCCAGAGCAGCCAAGACAATTACATTCTGGATAACACCCTGAGGAAGAAAAGCTCTCTGTGGTACCGGTGCTCTCTGAGGGGGAACAGTGATCGACTCCAGCAGAACATGGGCTCTCTGCCCAGAGTGTGCAAGGTGAGACAATAAGTCCAGCATACATATTCATATCGCCAGAAAATATCTACGTAGCAACTCACTTACCTACGCTGGTGCGATTTAAGTTAAATATCCATAAAAACTGACATAAAAGTAAGATTGTAACTGAAATTTTCTTTCACAGTATTGTTGTACTATGAAAAGTAGTCCACTGATTTACCACCAACTGTGGAGAAATAGAGCAGCTCCAGAAGCATTTCAACTATTTAAATCTGTATAGTTATGTAACACCACAGGATAAACATATTCTCACATTGAACTACTTGTATAGTTTCCTCGGAAACTTTAATCTTTTGTACTGTTTTAAAGAGGAACTCTGTGTTTCTCCTTTTGCAGCCCAAACAAACCCGCTGCAACTCGCTGGTTGATTACACTGATCCACAAAGGTAAGCATGTCTGATTAACTGTGCCATCTTGGTTTATCTTTAGCTCTGCTACATGTATAAATACTATCCTGGATTTTTATTTTGTGCAATATATTTTGTAATGAAAGAGAATAAACACACCTAAAATATTGATTTAATCTTTTTGGCCCCTTTTTTGTTTTGTTTTGCACAGGACCACAATTGTACTGGAAAAGCAAGACAATGAAACATTTGGTTTTGAAATTCAGGTAAGCCGAATCACACTTCATAAACATTAAGTTGAAGCACATAATTATATGTTTATGTCCACAGATGTTTAAGATGATGTTTTGTGTAAAAGTATTGATTTGTGACAAACTTGTTGCAGACCTACGGCCTGCAGCTGAAAAACAGCTCTGCAGTGGAGATGTGCACGTTTGTGTGCAAAGTGCAGGAGGACAGTGTGGCTGAGAGCGCTGGCCTGACCGCAGGTGAACCTCCCACATCCTCTTATTTAAGTACATTCAAAACTGTTACCATTGTATGAAGATTAACAGATATATCTCTTACCTTCCTTTATTTATATCCTCATTTTTAATAGGGGATGTTATTGTCACCATCAACGGCATCAGCATCGAAGGATCATCTCATCAGCACATACTTGATCTGATAAGAGAATCAACCAACAGTTTAACGTGAGTGAACAATAACAACTTCCTCGAATGTCATGCTGGAGCAACAAATTACAACAGATGATGAAAACAGTATAATAACAGTGTTTTCTGTGTGTAATTTTGTGTTATCGGTTGCAGGTTAGAGACAGTATGTGGGAATGTAGTGAAGCAGATCGAGCTGGAGAAGAAGATGCACCAGCTCAAGGTGTGTCCGTGTTTGTTGTCACTTTACAGCCTCTACCTCCAAGATGTCCTAAACTACACTGCAGAGGCATCCTGTGCTGTCATACTAAAATATTGTCTTAGTTTGTAAATGATGTCAATGCACAGGATAAAAGAATTCACTTGAAGTTTGACCCTGATGTTTTTTGCCCACGCAGCAATCACTACGTGAGAAATGGGTGGAGCTGCAGGCGCTGACATTACAGGAAAAGCGTCTGATGCGAGGTGAGAGGTTTTGTTCAGCTGTCAGACCGCAGCACTTCCTTTCTCACTGCTGTTGTCACGTCTCTACACTGGTTATCATGTGAAGTGTAAACTGCACGTTATAAAGATAAAGGTATTCCCCTGAGAAATTAAAATACAGTCAGTAGAAGCTACTGACGAACTTCCTGTTGCACATTTCTTCTCGGTTGCAACTTTTCCCAACGAGGATGTTGTTGTGTTTCCAGGTAACTTGAATGACAGCTCTCTCCAGCTCTCCACGAACTCCTCTGCGAGCCTCAGCTCCCCCACCGGCCGCTGTGGCCGACGTTTCTCCAGCGACAGCAGCTATAGGAGTGTGATGACAGATGACAGTGACCAGGCCAGTGTGTTTGGGGATCTGTGCTCACCCACTCCCTGCAGTGCAGCCAGCACAGCCACAGATGATGGCTGCTTCTTCTCCACAGACTTTGCCCCACCGGACAGGTTCTCATCGAGCTCCAGCTACCATCACCAAGGCCTCAGCCGCTCCAGCAGTTCCAGTTTAGCCGGCAGCAGCAGCTCCCTTTCTCCTTCCTGGGAGGAAACAAGGATCTCATCCTTGTTTGGGACTCTGCCCAGAAAAAGCAGGAGAGCCAGTGTGCGCAAACACATCTTCAAGTTGATTCCTGGACTCCAGCGATCAGTTGAAGAGGAGGAGACGGCAACAAACACTCAGTAGCTTGTTGTCCACATGCTACTTGTGTCTCTTAGATACTAAGGGTTGGTAAACAGGGTTTCCCATGCTCTAAACAAGTTGCAAGACAAAAAGGACACTGCAGTAAGGGTTGCCCAACACTTAAATGACTGGGTCAACTTTTCATAAAGAAGATGGACACTTTAGTACTTGGCATTTTTCAATGTCAAGTCTACCCAAATGGTTCCTGGGCCTTTAAGATCAGCCTGGCTCACTGCTTGGCTTCAGCTTGTGGCCCAAAAAATGAACAAGATGAATGAATGTATAAATAACTGTAGCTGAAATCATCTATCGTGTTCACTTAAATAGAATGTGTCAGCGTGGGATTAGCATTAATCAGAGCAGTTTGAATTGAGACTGTGACATAAAATACATGAGAACATGGAGATGAGCATTTTAACAGCACTCATGACACGTTCAGGTGCTCTAAACCAAAACCAAACTTCTAAACCATATAGACGACTGCTCAGCTCAAAACAGGATGTGGGTATGTGAGTACAACTTAACTGTTTTCACTTCCAAAATTATTTTCAGACTATGTAAAGCTTACTTTCAGTGTTCAGACACACTGAAACCGTTTCTTATAAATACTGAATGTTCTGAAAATTGGATGTTTTACTTTCAGTGGCAAGAAAATGCAATGTTGAAAATAATCTTTTTGATCAATGCTTCATATTTTACAATCAAATCAAGATTATATGTGTGGAAAAGGCTTTGAGAAAAAAATAATAAACTTCTATATATTCAGCAGTGTTTTCCTTCAGACACCAGTCAGTCATGCACATTTGTTGTAAAGTTATGTTTTACCAGGAAAGCTGCAACTTCAGCTGCAGTGAAGATTTCTGTTGATGATTCAGATATTATACACTGTACTTGTTTACTCATAAACAGATATGATTATCATGTTGAGAAAATCACAGAGAATTGACAAAACCGTAGAAACAGTCGAACAGAAACCTCACCCATTTCCTGTAATAAGTCTCTCTTCTATGATTTCCTGCTGTTGCACTGTGAAATTATGATTAAAAAAAAGTAGTTTTCTTGCAGTTGACAGCTACAATTCTTGATGATGCACTTTATTTCTATGTAGAAAAACTGAGAAAGAGATCATTTAAAAAAAAAAAGGGGACACTTTCTTTGCATAGTTTTAAATGGTTCAAGGGGTTTATAAATGGCTCTTTAAAAAAAAAATCCTTTCTAAAAACCCATTGCCCTGGCTGGAGAGTGTATTTACACTTTCATTTACAAAAATGTAAAATGCTCTGTTACATCTAAAAGCCATACATTCAAAATCAAGTAAAACTACTTGTTCTGCAATAAAATGTGACTGATAATATGATAGATGACAGAAGTTGAAGAAACTTTTTACAACTTTACATAAAGTAGCACAGCCCAATGGTTCTCAACACAGGGGTCGGGTTCTTCCAAACGGTCACAAGATAAATCTGAGGGGTTTTGTGATCACTGGTGGTAAATAAAAGAAGTTTTGTGTCAATAATCTGCTCTAATTTTCAGTAGTTTGCTCTACTCTTTGCTCTTTTTACCCCAAAGAATTATTCCAATGAAATCCTTTGAGAGGTTTTGACAGGAAAAGTTGGTTTGTGGGACAGTTTCACCAAACAGAGTTTAATCATTAACAATGCGCTGAATGATATAAGCTTGTGCTGAGGTTTTAATAAAACATCTTAACTATAGCTATACTTACTATATATGAGTAAAAAGTATCATGTTTCCCTCTGAAAGGTAATTAACTAGAAATACAGCAGCGTACAACATGTACTTATGTAAATGGCCTTTCCACCACTCAATCGTGTTAACAGCAATCTTCGCTGTTTTGCTGTTTTTTTTTTTTTTTTTGCTATGTACACTGAGCGTTTTCAGAATGTTATATCCACAATTGAAATGCCTTAAAACCTTAAAGTCTTTATGTTCTTAAAGCACACGACGTAACAGGGCTTTGTGTCAGTCCATGTGAAACAGCATCGCTGCTTCAGGCAGTCAGGTAGTGTCGGCCACAGAAAACCTATAGGAGAATGTTAATCCAGACTCAACATGTTACAGAGAGCTGGTTATCAAGCAGAGATTTAAAAAAATGAGTACAATCGCTCTATATGCAGATGCTAGGGTCACAATGAACCTTTGTTGGGCTCACAACAAACCCCCTGTTCTTCAGAGATTCAACACACAGATTTACATGGAACCGGCACTAGAGAGCAGACCACAGAGGCTGATGCTGCACCGCGGACTGAAATGCAGGATGGATTCTTTCTGAGCTCTTTGAAAGGAGAGAACCAGCAACAGATGATGTGACCGTACATGTTTTTTAAATTTTATTTCAACAAAGAATCAGCGAAAAACTACAAGAGCATCAAGTGTTTGGTTGGTTTCAGCATCAAAGAAAAGCAGACAGATGGAGACGAGCACGATCCCTCCAAATACCCCCAAAATCAGAGCAGACGAAGATGCACTGGCCTCCCAGGTACTGGACCTCATCGGTGGGATCACAGTGGAGGCCTTTCAGACCCTGGAGGAGGCTGAGGAAAGAGATGTGTGGTTACTAGAGGAGGGAGATGACTCGGTCTTCTACAGTGATGAAGAGCAGGCTCAGCAGGACAGAGAAGCAGCCGCATCATGTTATTTTGGTGCTAACAAGTGCAAACATCACAACAGTGTGGCAGGTGGTGAATCCAACCAAGATGAAGAGGGAGAAGAAGTCATTACTGACAAAGTACATTCAGAGATGGAGCAGGAAACGAACCAGCAGGTTGCTTTGACCAAAGAGGAATGCAAAAAACTCCAGACGCCAAAAACTGAACAAATGTGTGGGTCAGACATCGGAGGGGCAGGCGGTGATCAAAGCCCTCCGAAGTTAGAGAGACCTTGTGGAGAATTTCTGCAGCTAAACCGCACAACTGTAAACATGCAAACACAACCTGAGCAAAATATATCATCAGAAAAAGGTAAGATCAATTCAGTATTATCATATAGTGAAATAGATTGTTTAAAAAGCAGGTCTTTGTTCAAAGAATGCAAAGCTGACTTTTCTTTTCTTATCAGTGAATGGAGAAGTTAAGGAGGAAGAAGTGCTGCTGGAGGCTCAGACACCAAACCTCCACCTCTTTCATGTATCTAATGAGGAGAGATATACAAGGCTGAACGGGGAGGCAGAAGTTCCACAACAGATGTCACGTCCTGAAAACCGAATATCAGGCGACAGTTTGCTTCAGGTGCACCGTGAAGTCGACAAACAGGACCACAACCTGCATGTCCATGCTGGGTTTCATCAAAACTCCAGTCCAGGTTCCTCCACCCTGGGTTCCTCCACCCTGCCTCTGCCGAAGAAATCCGCCCACCAGAAAGCTTTCAACCACCTCACCTCGTCCAAATACAGCACCGTGTCCTACCGCCGGATCCGCAGAGGGAACACCCGCCAGAAGATAGAGGAGTTTGAGCACCTGATGATGAACCTTTAAGAAGTTGGTTTTAATATCTTCCTTATGGACATAATCAACATGAAATGAAACATCTTTGCCATGTGGTGTCCAGTTCACACTTGTTCTAACATCAACAGGTCGATAGTATTGAAAACCTCAGGTCACACAAACCTTAAACACCATAGCCCTGTACCTCACCACCCATATGATAGGAAGTTGATGTTTTATGTTTTCAATTGATTTTAGAATTGAAACATCTTATGTAAGGTATTTGAGGAGCACAATAAGTAAACAGGAAGCTCAGTGCTTTATAATACTCCTAATAACTAAGATGTTGTTTGATATTAGAGCTGCAGTGTCTCAGAGAGACCCTGAGTAGTTAAACTATTGGTATTTTCAAGTGCTTAACTAAACATACATACTTAAATGAGACAAAATAATAAAGAAATTCATGTCATTAAATCTTCCATCTTCATCCCTTTATTTATCTTTTTACTTTAAGAAAGAAAATACATTTGACTTTAAAAGGTTTGATGACACGTAACAAAAATCATGAAATCACAGCACAGGTTTATTGAGTGTTTTGAACCAACACTTCCCTCTAGTGACAAAAAGAAAATCATACAAAGGGAGTTTTCATAACAAAACCAAATACAATGCAGCATTTAAAACCAGAGAAGCAGCCGTTTTTAGCCCAAAATGCTCGTCAAACTTAAAGCACGCAACATCTCGGAAAGTCGACGTCACAAAAAATATGTGATTTGTTTCATACAAACAAATAGAATTACACACTTGCACACAATTGAACTCATTACTCTGTCCAAAAAAAGGAAGTCTACGAAGCCCTGGTGAACTTTGCATTTTTATCTTTGCATAAGGTGGCGTGTTTCTTCCACTTGAATCCCAGTTCAGAACAATCGTCTCAGGCACTTTTCCCCAAATACCAGGGCAGAGGATCCGTTCTGCAATTAGAAGTTCCAGTGCAAACTTTCTTAAATCTTGTGTTTCCTCTGACACACAATCCCACACCATGTACTTTATAATCGAACACACATTACTGCCTCTGAAGCGCTTCCTTCTTCCTCTGGACAGTCAGTTCTGAGGCAGCAACAGACCGTACTGCAGCGAGGCCACTGAAGGTTTCTGTTTTGTGTCTTTCATACACAAAAGTCACTTTCGTCTCGTCACTGAGTGTTGTAATGTGTGAACTGCCACTTTTGGAAGGTGTTGCTGGGTTCACACGGGTTGAGATGAAGAGCGCCACCCTGAGGTTCTGCCTCCAGGCACATGTGGTGGGAGGCGAAGTCTGCTATGAGGTGCTCCGCCTCGATAAAGACAAAAGGGGAAACATGATTAATGAACAAAGCTTTAGCATCTAAACACTCCTTGATTTGACTCAAGCGTTCCTGTTGTTTGAAGTCTGTCTTATAGAGAATTACCAAAATGACTGATCTGGGATTAGAAAGAAAAACAAAGACAGCAGGCAAAGCAAATGGAAAGCCAAAGTCCACCTACCAGAGCGGAGTTGGAGGATTTGTGGAACCAGCGGAGTTGGGGTTTGGCGTTGTCACATAAAACTAAAGCAAAGCCGTTGCCCTGGCCCTGGGGAGCAACACACAGGTCCTGCTGTCGAACGTGCCTCATCCAGGTGTAATTAAAGTGCTGACTCTGAAATCCAGAAAGGAAGAGAAAGTGACCAGCATGTAATTATGCTGCATGTCATGAAAAATGTAAGAATCTGAAGGATGCCTCAGAAGGGCTGATCTGAATCCAGAAAGACCACATTCAGAAGAACTTGGTTTGCTTTGGGCTCCACCCTTGTTTGTCGTGGCTTGGCTCCTGTCTCAGACTGCATTTGTCCGGGTCGAGGTCTATTTCTGGATATTTTTGTTACACCCCCCATGATTACCACAGTCGAGACCACAACTTTTCCCTCAGAGAGACTAAGAATAATCACAAAAACCTGAAGCACATGTGCAAATATGTTGCTTTTTCTGTTGAATGATCTGTTAAATGATAATAATCCGTACCTGCTTGCTGAGATCACATATCTCAAAGGACAAAGAGTCTTTCTGCAGAGCGAGGCATTTCCTTAAGCCACGATTGAAGACCTACAAACACAAATGATTCATGAATGATAAACATTTGTTGACTGATGTAGAGAAAGACATGAAAATGGTCCTTGTTGCTGTATTTATTGCTTCAATGAATCCTGCCAAAATGCCGTCAGGCTTTAACGAACAGCGATTCTTTGTTCAAATGGGGCACAACTAAAGCCTGTGTTGTTGTTTCAGTAGAGAAACAATGGCTTCATGGTGGAAAATCATAACCAGCTTTTATTCCAACTGATAAAAAGGACAAAAACATCCACATACCAGGCCCTCAGCTTTGACTAAAGGAGCGTCCATGTCCGGATACACGTTCTCCAGGTACCACTTGAAGCTCTTGCACTGCAGCCTGTTCCTCAGCTCGATCTGCTCCGTGAGGTTGCCGAAGTCGATGGGCTTTCCATCCAGCAGGTGGTGGTAGCCGTTGCCGTAGAAAAGGTCCTTGTACTCATCCAGCCAGACTTCAGCCACTCTCACCAGGTTACGCTCCACTGTCTTCTGCCTGTCCTTCGGGAATTTATAAGGATTCTGTCCCCGGAAAATGTGTCCCACTCGAGAGCAGGGGATGATCTCGATTTCTCCTCCACACATCCAGATCTGGTCAAATGGCAACGTGTATAATACATATGGAGCCAAGTGAAAAATGTTTCCAAACAGTTATGAACAATACTCAGTGATGAATTAGATGACTGATATACCTTAAATGAAATCTCCATGTTCTCCCCACCCCACACATCCAGACCAGGATCATAGGCACCGAGTTCATAGAAGTATTTCTTATCTATAGAGAAAAGGCCTCCAGCCATCACTGGACATCTGCAAGATTAAAAAATAAACGGTGCACATGAGGTGTAAACCAGGAGGCAAAAATAATGAATTGAAGTCTTTGGAGAAAGCAGGTGGTGAAGAGGAAGGTACTTGATTGGATCTGAGATGGTCATGTTGTTCTTCTTAATGTGCTCCTCTGGTACTGCGCTCCAGCCAAACACCATGGGCCATTTGAAAATGCCTCTTTGGAAGTTGTCAACCAGCATATAACTGAAGATAAAGAGGCAAAACACAGTGTCAAAATGATATTCATCATTACTCTTGAAAACATAGGTACATCCCTGTATGGCTTGTCTGTTACTTAAAGGTCCACTGTGTAGGATTTAGGAGGACTTATGGGCAGAAATGGAGAAGGAACAATATTGGTAGTCATGTGCAGCAGGTGTGACCTTGTGGCTTTGAGCAAAGATATCGTTGCCACAGTATGAAGGCAAAAGTCCTACCGGTGTAAATATAAGACGGGTAGGGGCGGGTGGTGGGTGTGAGTATTGAGGGGAGTAGTTCTCACGGCTGCTGTTGAGCCTTCACGAGGTGTGGAGGGCCTAACTCTACGAAACGCCGGTGAAGAGAGGTGCTCACTTGATAATCCACCCTCACCTTGTTGCTGAGGCTTCGTACATGGTCGTATCTCGCTTTGATGTATGAGCACAGCATTCATAGTGTTAGCATAGCATTCTGGGAATTAGTGAGGTGTATTATTTAGCATTCAAATGGCACCTTGTGTGTACTTTAAAAGAAGTTAATAATCATGTTATCATTAGTGTATAATCATCTGAAATTGAGATGTTTTTGTTACCTTTGAACAAACCCTTCATATCTACACGGAGAGTGAATCCTCTTCCACTAAGTGCACCATGCTGCAGCGTCCCGTTTCTACAGTAGCCCAGAAGAGACAAACCAAACACTGGCTCCGGAGAGGGAATTTCACGAGTCGATTCCCCGACAGACTTGGAAAGGGAGGCTGAGGCGCGACGTGTTCAGTTGGTTGCTATCTGCAGCCTCACCACTAGATGCCACCAAATCCTCCACACTGCTTTAAATGTGGCATCATCCACTCACCTCATGTCCTTATCACTGATGACTTCTATAACTGGGCAGGGCACCTTCTTGTGATCCAGATAGACCCTCTCCAGGAGCGGCTCCAGCCAGCCCACGTTACACTCAACATGGGAGTCGAGGAAGGTAAGAACCTCACCTGCATTAGAGAAGAGCAAACAGTTCAACAAATAGCCGCATCTGTATTAATAGTGCAAAACATTTAACACTCCTCGCAGACCTCTTTAAAAATCATGTTTGTTAATGTACAAAAAGACACAATTGAGCAGGTGCACATTAAAGACTTGTAGTTTTCTACCAAAGAATAATGTTACTGCTCTCATGTTTTAGTCCTGTATTTGTTTATTTCAGACAAGTTAATGCATATATGAATTTTCAGAAGCTGTCATTTCATGCTGACATCTAATGAAATGTGCCACAAACGTAGTCGCAACAACCTCGAAAGCAGTTTGGATTTGTGACATACCCATATGCATTTGTCCAAGTCATTTTCTATAAATTCTGTACATACTGTATACAAACCATATGTTTATAAAAAAAAAGAAAGAGAGATTAATCTTGACTGCTTACCTTTGGCGACTGCAGCTCCAGCCAGCCGAGCCCTGATCAGACCCTGACGCTCTTTGAGACGAATGATTCGCACTTTGGGAAACTGGGACATGTACACATGGAGCTGCTCCTTCAGGTAGTCTGTCAAGTACAGGTACGTGGTAAAGTTACAGTACGTCATTTACACTGCCAGCAGAGACACAATTGAAAGGTACAGCAGTAGATACATCAAGTATCTTTAACATTGAGGTTAATCTTGCATAAATTACAAGGATTTAGATTGTGGGAGGATCCCTGATAATAGCTTAGCACCGTTGTACGTGTTAACTGGCACACTTATCTATTATTTAATCAACAGTAATATAATTAATAATTTTAATAATTTATAGTTTAAATACAATTTAAATACCAAACATTATCAGCTTATAGGTTTTCACGTGAGAATGTGATGATTTTTACAAATAAAAATCGGAATTTCAGACTACTGGTTAGACAAAACAAGAAACTTTGAAGAGTTGTGAACTTGTCATAAACAGTTTTACTGTTTTATACACTAAACAACAAGTTGCCCAATCAGGAGTGTACTTGAAAGACTAATCAACAATAACAAATAAACTTGCGCTGCAGTCAGAGAGGGTTTTAATATATGAAAGCCTAGTCTATAGCAAAAACAAAATATCAACCAATCAATTATTATCAATTCATTTGCAAAAGCATTAACATTTTCATCAAAAAACAACAACAACAACAACAACAACAACAACTCAGAAAAGCCAGTGAACAGTTTCGAGGCAGCTACAAGACATTTCAACATAATTATCATCCATTTATGATGAATAGTAATGATAATAATTTGCCGTTTGATTTTAGACTACAGACAGTAAACTGTATCAAGTTCAGGACCACATTGTCGGTTTTATATCAGTAAATTCTTATTTTGAGATACTGCAACGACATGTTTCATGATAGTTATAACAAGAGCCGAGCCATTGGGCCTTACAGTTATTAACCAGCCCGAGGAGACCCTGTCTAGCTGTGAGGCGTTCAGGGACACTCTTACCTTTGGTGCTGAAATCATCAACCAGAATGATCTCTTTGAGGAGGTGTGGTGGAGATCTGTTGAGCACACTGTGCACGGAGCGGAGGAGAGTGGACCACACTTCATCCACAAAACAGAAAATCACGCTGGTGGAAGGTAAGTCATCGTGGACCAGATTCTGTGCACACCTGGAGAACAAAAAGGACCGGTCAGCTGTGCACTCAGAGCAGTTTGAGGCCGAGGTTAACGTGCAGAGGACGACTCACATCTCAGGCCGGGTGTCTGGAATAGCTCGGTCCACGGGGATCCGGTCACTGAGGTAGACGTTAAAGTGTCCTTCGTCCCATCTCTTCCTCACCTCGGCATCTTCTCTGCTGTCAACAATCACCGCCTGACCAAACTGGCCCACCGCATTAGCATCTCTGGGAGAGTGAGTCACATCCAGAGACAGCACTTTGTGGACACCTGGTTTCCTGACAGCAGCGGAGTTTTCCTTGGAGCTGCCTCCTGCTCGGAGATTGATTGCAGGCTTCAGAGGTTCCTCCTGTTCTTTTATTTTACTCTTCACAGTCGTCCTAACGTGTTTCGCTCCTGTTTTAACGTTGTCCTCCTTCACATCCTTGTTGGCAGGTTGTTCAGATGTTGTTTTAACAGGGTGTGGCTCCTCAACCCGAAGCCTGCTCACCTTTGTTCCGGCCTTGACGAGCTCATCCTTAACTTTTTCATTTGCCTTTGAGCCCTTCTTGTCCACAGCTTTTTGTGCAACATGTGCAGTTAGACTGAGTCGCTTCTTTGAGGTCGGTTGGTTTTTCTGAACACCCGGTGGCACTTTGGTTGCTCCGTTTACATCCAGGTTTACTGCTTCTTTCTTTGCAGGAACGCCCTGCTTTGGTGTGATGTGTTCATACTGGGCAGCTCCATCGTTATGTTCAGAAACTACAGATTTAGATCGGTCACTTTTGGGAACATCATCCCCTTGTCGCGGAATAGAGTCGACCTTGCTGCCCTCCAACACCTGGTCTTTGCCTCCCTGTCTGTAGACTTGGGCGACTTTGATGCTCGAACTGACCGGTCCCTTCCCGGCATGCGCAGAGGCCACGTCCACCCTCTGCACCGGGTGTTTAAAGCCTCTTCTCATGAGCTGGGTCACCCTGGACTGCTGCTTGACCATCTCCCTCTCTCTTATCACACGCTCTTTGAGCAGCTGACCGTTCGCGTCGTTGATCGACAGGCGCAGAGCTGCCATGTCAAACAGCAGCCAGATGACAGAGGCGACGAACACAAACGCGAGAACCCTCCCGCTGCCCCCCAAGTATCTTCTGACCTTCATCATTCTCAGCTTTTTATTCAAGGAGAAACCCGCATGGAAACATAGAAGTCCGTCAAAGTGGCATGCTGGAAACGTGCTCCTTTGGAGGAGTTGGCTGCCTGCGTGGCATGCTACGTCCACGGAGCGCTGGTTGTCAGTCGGGTCTGACACCGGTGGCGCACAAAGGCTCCACACAGGAGGACGTTTTCATACCGTGTCGCTCCCGTCACGTCCAGCCGCCAGGACACATCACGTCCTGGATCTGACAACAATTCAACGAACTTCTTCTTCTTCTTCTTCTTCTTCTTCTTCTGAACTGAAAGTTTTCGGTTTGGGTCCACGACACAACTTCTTCTGACACGGATTTGTATGAGGACGTAGCAGCCAACTTCCACTGAGGAGTGAAGTGATTGGACAGACTGGCAGGAAAAGTCTCGGCCTACACGGAGGTGGAACAGCAGGAACGGTACAGGAAGCCCGCTGCTTCCCCTTCAAAATAAAGGCTGCCATTATTTCAAGCAGTTGTTCTGCAGCAGGCTGTTCACACTCAACATCAGGAGGACCGGATAAGAAGTTCCCTCAGGGCTCAGCATTTTTGTCAATTAATGCTCACAAATAACTGACGAGCCCATTAAATAGATATAGTAGGCTACCTGGAATAAACTTATCACAATAAACACAGTAAAACAGTATGGGCATGATTATAATACCATCTCAACAAGCCATGAGGTGCTTATAGCAGGTCCATATCCATATTTGTTAAAGGTGGAAACAATGAAATGTCACTGAGAGAAGCATGCATGCCCTCGAAACCTTCAAACAAGCCCACAGGCAGCAGTTTGAACTAAATTATGTTTTAGGTCCACAGAATGACAAAACCAGTCGGGCGAGAGGTGTTCATATCCTTATACTCAAATAAAAGTATTATACTTACTAGAGAAGGTCTATGGTTCAAACTTGACACGAAGCAATAAGACCTCAGGTCCATGTCTGCTCCTCATGAACCATGAAACCATGAAACCTGCTGCTCATCAGGACTGATTTGAGATTTCAGTGTCAACTGCTCTCTCCAAGGTCAAGATGAGGCTGCTGACCAGCTGGAGAATCAGATGATCAGTGATGAGAAGTTGCAGGTGCTCACAGTGGCAGGAAGTTCAGGAACCCACGTATCCACGGCAACCGAGCCGATCTGCAGATGACGACCATGTGAGGCAGATGAAAGCTGAAGAAACAGACCTGCGTGTCCCTCGGTTTAAATATACTTTTAAAAAATGGAGTATGTCTCCAAGTGAAGTGTCAAGCTCAGTTATTGCATGTTTGTCTTTAATGAGAACTTTACTTCGGATGTGTGAACCGGAAGTGCGCTGTTACCTCAGTACACTTTCGCGTTACAATAGCCAGGTGTCAAACTGCAACCAGTGAACGACTCTGCTGTGACAGTGACTCATATGGGCTAAACCTTATTCATTGTTTGCTAACGTTTTGTGAAGAATTATATTGACATCCTAATGGTTTACTGTCATTTTGAGTTAATCCCACTGTCATAAGTAGGATAGACCTGAAAGACAGACATTTCACATACCTTAAAATGCAGGATAACTTGATATACCACTGTAATTAATTTGAAGTGTATTGGTGCTGTGTCAGACATATCACATACTTATTGTAGGAGGGTTTATATTCAGTTAGTTGGTACATAAAGGAGGGGTAGGCAACTTTATCACTTTTAAGCAGTGGTGGAAATAAACTCAACTAAGTCGCAGCCTACTCTACTCTTAAGTACACAATTTTGCTCCTTGTAATAAAGTATTTCCATTTTTATTCTACTTTATACTTCTATTTCACTGCATTTTAGAGCGAAATATTGTAGCCTACTTTCGACTCCTCTCCACTCTTTATTTGACAGCCTTACTTACTTTTAAGATACAGATTTGACACCATAAATAACATAACATGCTTTTAAAATACAAAGCATTATTGAAGATTTAACCAGTGGTTTGCAATCCTTTTTGGCTTCTGATGTCTTACAAAAATCAGTGTTGGGGTCACATTTCAGATGTCTTGTTAGAGTTATTACCAGCTCCACAAAATAGCCTAGTAATTTTTTCATATCAATAAATGTTCAAAGGATCCACGATATCACCAAGAAATAAACATATTTGTGTATCAGAGTTTTTTTTCTTCTTCTTTCCTCTCAGTAATCATCTGATGACGCCTCACATTTATATTCTGTCCCTGGATATAAAACTGGATATAAAGTAGTTTAAACCAGCTCCACCTGCAGCAGCTACAACACTAACAAGCTGCTTACACACTGATGCTTCAGTATTTATAATCGTGTGATGTCATACATAATGATATATCAGTCAGAGGGACCAAAACAGTACTTTCATTTCAATACTTTAACTACATTTCTCTACCTTAGTACTTGCGTAGGCCGACTTTACCTAAGTAGAATTTTTCTTGCAGAAATTGTACTTGTAATGGAATAGGCTGTTTCAAATTTTCTGCATGACTTTTCCTGAATTAAAGAATTTGAATACTTCCACCACTGCTTTTAGTCATACTTTCTAAGACTGTTTCTTTATCTTGTCAGGAGTACACAAAGCAGAAAATCCGGTTCCTCTGGCTCCTCCTAGTGCTCCCAGAGCAACATGCATCCTTTATTCAACATTATGAACGTACATTCAGCTTGTGGACATGGAATAAGATATTCATTACAATGTGCAAAAAATAACTTAGATATGAATGAAAATGAACAATATGAAAAAGTAAAGAAATTGATATAAATATAGAATAAATATAACTAACAAAATCCCAAGTCACATAAAATAGTATAAATTATGCCTGTCATAAGGGTTAAGGTATGTACTAAGGGTTGGAAAGGACTTGGTGAACGGGAAATCTAACAATTCCAAGTATAACATTTGTATTGTAACTTCAATATTTATTATTAAAATCACATTAATTAACATCATCTTTAGGCAAATAAGTCTTGTTATGAACAAACTTGCATGACCCTCTCAAAAGAAATAGTAACCTACGTCAGTACGCTCTGAAACCATTGTGTTACATGGGTAAATAAATGCTATGCAGGTTTCTTTAGGAAGGAGCACAATGCTTTTCTATCCCATCACCAGTTTATTGTCTATGCTCTTCTTTTCTCTCTCTGCTCACAGCTGGTCGGAGAAGATGGCCTCCGCCCCTCAGCCTGGTTTTGTCCGTTTTTGTCCTTCCAGGTGAAGTCGGAGGAAGTATAAAGTTATAAAGTTATAAAGTTGTGAGCAGAGTAATGTTGTGTTGTAAGGTGTGCTGTGTTGGTGCTACATATAGAACATTTCATGGAATTATTACATTTAATTGCATTTGATAATATAAGTGACGCTCAATCCAAGTACTCTGTCCACGAAAGACAACAAGAGACAGGCACCGGAAGTCTCTGAGTACTGTCAATCACTGCTCGAGCATGCGCTGTACAACGCCCCGCCTCTGCGCATGCTCGCTCTCATTCAAGCTCAAAACTGCAGCGCGCGCGATTTCGTTAAAAAGTTTGAGAACACCAAAGTCAAACTTTCAGGAGGAAAACCCTTTTTACTCCTCCGACAACAACGACCACAGGGCAAAACCGGAAACTGAAGCGGACCGACCAGAAAAGCGACAACAGGAAACAGAAGAAGAGAGCTGGGATCCCAACCCACACCTGTTGGACAGGTAAATCACCCTTATATTTAAAAACACAACTAATGTTCCGGCAGTTCCGGTTTCTTTGAGTGGCTCCTTCGTTATGACGATGATGTCCGCCTGCTGGTTCCGGTGCTGAGTTACAGGCAGCAGAAGGAGGGCCATCCAAGAGATCCACCACGACTTAAAGTCCTGCATTTAAAATCTTACTTGGTACCAGTATGCAAGTATTATTATCAAGATATATTAAAGTATCAAAATGCAGTAAACGCTCCTGTCAGGTGTTTAAGATCTAAGTGCGTTTTTAAATTGTTGATTTAGCTTAAAAAGCAGAAGTTTGTCCAACAAATTCAAAATCATAAAATTTAGAGATACCCGTTTTTTCACTGGACAGATGGAGAATGAAAAACGTTCATCTCATTAGGAAGTTACTGAAGCTGTCAGGCAAATATAGAGGAGCAAAAAGTACAATATTTGCCTCTGAGATTTAGAGGAGTAAAAATATAAAGTTGCTTCAAGTGGAAACACTCAAGTAAAGTAGAAATACCGACTTCAGGAGAGAACTTGAGTGAACGGTAGTTTCAACACTGACCAGAGCTGAAGGAAAGCCTCCTGAGCTATGAGCTGTCACACTGGAGATGGATCCACGGGAAACTACAGCACCTTTTCTGTCTGTCAGCAGCACCAGACGGCTTCAGACGCCGTTTGTGCTGGGCTGCTTTTTAATGTTTGATGACATTTGTTTGCATGATATAACACAAGCTGTATTTATTTGTTGTTTCAGAAGAGACCGACCCCGTCATGTGATGGATGTTCTCATGCAGATTCTCTGGCTGCGACATCACCAACAACAAAATGTAGGACGGACACGCAGCCAACGCCTGCGCCTGCCTGCGTGGTCGGTAAGTCACTCTTCGATAAGTGAGATTTGTGTGTACGTGGCCTTGCCGACTGTAGCGTAACAGCCTCATCTAGTTCGGTTATATAATTCGGTTTGACTTTGTTCATGATAAGAGATTTCTCAAACACTCTCACTTACACACAAGCACAGTTGAAGTCTGGGCCAGTTTGTTAAAGAGACAGTATGTCCAGTATGTCCAGTATGTCCAGTATGTCCAGTATGTCCAGTATGTGGCTGAACCTTTGCTGGTGTTGGGCTGGGAGCAGCAGCAGTAACGTGGTCGCTGTACTGGGCGAGGAGGTCCGTGCAGCAAGTGTATTTATTAAAATGAAATTTGAATCAGAAAATGGAAAAGACAGCTTATGAACGCTCGACTTGCTCCTGAGAAGTTGTGTTTGCTGTTTAGACCGGCCGGCCTGCAGTGGAACAAGTATGATGAGTCTTTTTAATGAGTAATATCGTACTACATTGTGCCTACGAAGTGTTACAGAGGCAGTGATGCATACTAGGAGGGAGTTTTGTTTGCTGCATGTTATTTTAGTAAGAATCTTTTATGACAGTTATGGGATTCATCCAGCATCAATATCGTCAACTTTGTTCGTCACTTTGCAGTTAAATTCTGTTACAGTCTGTATGATTGTAAGAGGTATTTACTTTGTAAAAATATGTAGATCAAAAGCAAAAACAATGCAAATTTATTTACTTTATTGTAATTTATAAAACTACCTCTGAACAACTTGACCTCACAAGTTATCAGCCCACTTCTCATATTAATGTGTTCTGTATGTTTGTTGAATGAATCCACAGTTGGCCTGTTCATTTGATAAGCCATACGTTTTTTTAAATCATAAATTTAAGGTGAAATGACATAATTAAGAGATCATAAATAAAATGTAAAAATTTTGATTTGTCAAAATAGAAAATGGTGAACACTTGGCAATTATCCCTTTTTCAATATTAGTGAAATAAAAATGAATACTTTTATTGTAGGGCTATAATTGACAAGTCTTTTAATCATTGACTAATCTGGTGATTATTTTCCAAATACATTTATTAATGGTTAATTCTATCAAAATGTTTTTGTCCTACCAACAGCTCAATATTTTAACATGGCAGCACTGGGATATAAAACAGAAAAACAGCACTTAGAAGCTGGAACCAGAGAATTTGTGTCTGTCTTCCTAAAAAAAAATGACTGAAATGATCAAGTGATTATCAAAACAATTGACAAGTTTGTTGTTCCTGTATTTAACGAGAAGGCATTTGGTTTGAGAGTGAAAGTTAAATCCAGTCCAGTCTACATTTTGATTATTCAACATAAGCACTGCAAACAAACTCATTCAATTGCAATTTTACAAACCATCTTTAGTTGCAAAATATGCACAATGCCAAGAATAGAAATTCAATATATTTCCCTGTGAACCTTTTAGCCAGATTACCAACATCCTAAAACTGCAGTGTTTCCGCCGCTACACACATGCACGGTCACATTTGTAAAACCTGTGTTACCGCAGCCATTAGGTAGTGATTAGTGGAGGCAACGACAGGTTTTCCTCTTCATCAGCAGGCCTCTCCTGGGAGTACCATTGGCTCCATCCAGCCTATTAACAGTCCCCAACATGAGGAGGGAGGGGAGTGGTACCTCCCATGGTGGCTGCCCTTAGCCGCACTACACACACTTTCATTAACGTGTTAGCTAAATGATTGGCCTCAGGATAGCCCCCGAGCTTTGCAATGCATGTGCAAGCTTATATGCTCTATCCACTTGGCAATTTATTCATTTATTCACAGATTTCTGCATTCATGCTCGTGATGACATCGTTTGGTAAATTTGATTGTATTTTGTCTAAAGTTAACAGGCTCAGGGTTCGGAAACGCAAGATAGAGGTGACGGCACAGCCAGAGTCCGTCTCTATTCATAGTGAGATTACCTGCAGTGATATAATAGGGACACAAACACAGATCTGTGTCCTGCATGTAAAACACACAGTGGAGCTAAAACGATTAGTCGATTTATTCTTGAGCGATATTTTATATTTGATCTATTGTTGAATAGATTTGAAAGCAAAAAAAAACATGCTCTAGTTCAAATAGCATTTGCAAATGACTTGTCTGTGTTTTCTTTTATCTTAAAATGAAGATTTTTTTTTTGGTTTTGATTTGTTGGTCAGAAAACATGTTTGACTAAAGAGCCAAGGTGTGACTTTAGGAAATTGTGGTGGCCATTATGATATTTTCTGACATTTAGACTAACAATTAGTTAATGAATTGAGATAATTATCAGTAGATGAATCAATAATAAAAGTTAACCCAAGTTGCAGCCCTAACTCTCATTACGTTAGCCTTTGTGAGTGATGATTCATAATACATTTTATATCTGTGAATTTTACACTTTACATTTAGCAGAATGAGTTGCTATATTTTGATTCCTCTAAATATTGTCCCTGTAACCTAAAGCATATGGTCCTCCAGAGGTTCTCTAAGGGGAAACATATTCTTAAAGGTGCATAACTACCTGAAAACCCACTCAAAAATAATCACTACAACAATTCTTCCATGCTTAAGATCATGATTCCTGCCATATTGAACAATAAGATATATTTTCATTGTATCTGTGACAAGAGGACACTGTTTCAGCCAATCAGTCTTGCAAACTGATTGTGCCCATTGACCTGAATACAATAGAGGGAGTAATTGGGATGAGTGTTGTAAAAGCTAAGAAGCAGCTAAAATGCCCACCTCTATTAGAAACAGTGTTGTAATTTACATGTAAGTGCTTTGCTGAATGAACCCAGCCAATGTCTGTAAAAGCTCACAGCTCCACTAGCCTTGAGTTTTGAGAGTGGTGAGTCACCCTGACAAGAAAGTTCAGCACTTAATATAAGAAGCATGAATAAATAATAACCTTTTTGTCATAACTGAGATCCGTAACATAAACTGCTGTGATGTTTCCCATCAAAAGGATTACACAAAATTGAGGCAAATGGAAAACTTACATTGGCCCTGGTATGTGTAAAATGAGGTAACTGTACTCGTATGATATCTGTGGGACATGTTAATTAGACCCTGGAATTAAAATTACAACAGTTGGTCTGTAATTTACATAGAGGTCATGTTGTGCTAATATGGCACTCGTTGAAATAGACAGCCAGGAACAATATGGTTAAGTCTGACCCACTGACATTTTCAGCTCCAAATTATGCACATTGTGTGAATTAAATTAATTAGAGAATTCATTAAGAAATATGGCTTGCGGAAACGAATATAATATTTAGTTATGTGATGTAATTTTCTTTCATTGTTAAAGCTAATTTGTTTCATAACAGTTCCTGCGGTAGTTTCCCCCCTGTACTAACTATGATGTATGTAATTTGTTAGCCATTTAATTAATTATGATTAGAATTAGTGGATGTACAGCTTGTTTTGACAGATGGTTTCCATCAGTGAGACCTTTGCACAATTAACTTTTAATCAATTAGATCCCATTTCTTTCTGTTTGTTTCATCTTGAAGTTTGTGTAGAAAATATCCACAGCATATGCATCATATCAAGGCTTTACTGTGAATACATCAAATGAGAAATTATCTATAATTTGCCCAGTAATACAAAGCAGGTAAACATCTTTGATTCATTTCATGCTTTGTATGCTGCGTCTACAAGGTGTGGAAAACTCGCTTCGTGGCGGTTTCATCTGTGTTTAATTGTTTTGTTTAGCTGGTTGATATATTTATGGGATTCTCAAATTATTACTGTTTCTCCCACTAAATGAGACTTCCATAAAATTTTTATTAACAGCTTTACTAGATTTGACTCCTTTCTCAAACTGTATGATTTTACTCAATGACTTGTTCGCTTAATTAACATCTCTTTCAATGATTAACATTTTATTTTACACGCATTTTATCGTTTCAAGAGTTTGATAAAAACACATCTGTAGCCAAACCTATAAATGAAAACCTGAGCAGCTATTTGGTTTCACTTAGTTGTACTTGTTTTAGTCCACAAGATGGAGCTTTAGTTCTGTTCATGTTGTCCTCTATCTGGTTGAGGATGATCGTGGAGACTTCAGCAAAGACTCTGCAACTTGGACTCCCCTTAGTTTATTCAATTTTGTATATATATATACATATATACATATACATATATGTATATATACATATATATATATATATATATATATATATATATATATATATATATATATATATATAAATATATAGCTAGATTTATCTAGCTATAGCACTAATGTACTGCCCTATGCCTTCTAAATATGGGTAGGTTTTTATGGGTATTAAGATTTTGTGTGTATAAATGTGTGTATGTTTTGTTTGTATGAAAAGTATCTGCAATGACAGGCGTAGGAACGTAGTTTCATAACGTAGCATGCAGCTCTCGTAGTTAAATCCAGGTTGTTTTTTTTAGGGGGGATTTTAAACCTCTGTGATCCTTTAGTCATGGATTTCGACTGTTTTCTCTCTTTTGCTTTTCTTTAGGCCTGGCAAAAAATAATTGCCACAAAGCAAAGGAAGCCGTAGTTAGAAAATTCTCTCTTTTTTCTCCCTTTAAAAGTTTTGCCTGTATCCAGAAAGAGAACAGCAATAGAAACAGGAGATCGGTACGGTTACTCTGCTCTAGTCACTTTATATCTGTGTTGAATGAGTGCTTTCAGAGCCAAGAACTAAATTACATAAGAAGAATCTTGCATTCAACAAATAATTTATCTGACGAGGTTTATAATCGTATATTTTATATGTTAGATGTTTAAGTCTCTGCACTACAGATCAGGCTGTAATTCATTTAAATCTTGATTTGTCAGACCAGAATATTTCACTAAATTGAATAATGCCCATGTTTAAGAAGTCCACAGCCTTCATCCTTTTTTATCCAGGTGACATGAAGGTGATACTGATTTCTCTCCCACTGGATATGGCTTAATGTCTGACATAAAAAATAACTACATAATTTGTCTCAATCCAGAGGGCTGACTTGGCATGGACAGCAGCAGTCCTAAATGTCACCCTATAATGAGTTCTGGCCAAAGGTACACAGTGAGGACAGTGCCCGCTGGCACCTGGGATGCCCACTGGCCAGCTTTTTACCCCACAGCCATTTGGACAACCCCAGTTTTCTTTGTGAGCACTGCCGTACACAATTTGCATCCAAACAAAAAGTTTCAGTATTATGAACTTTATTTTTAGCCGGGTACTGGAGTCCAACTGAATATAAAATATAAAAGAGTATTTTTGTTTTTCTGTTTTGTTTGTACTAAAACAAAGAAAAGAAAAGAGTGAATGATATAAAATACAGGAAATATAATGTGCAAATATCATAAAGCCATCTCCACCACTCAGGGTAAATCTGAGTACAGAAGATACAAATGATAGACATTTTTTCATAGCGCAGCCTCTATGACTGCTAAACCTACCGAACTCTTATGATAGATGTGACTAAGATAATATACGGATGTCATGGAGAGAACTGTATCGACGGCAATTACTGCAATGACCATGTATGATTGATCCACCGAGTCTTTTCAAATGAATGCTGGAAGACTTTCAGTTTTGAGGAACTTGACTTCTTTTGTTTGACTTGTATGGGACCTATTGGCGACACGCTGGATTTATTATCTTACAAAGACACAGGAGATGAGGGAACATAGTATCTAAATTAACTTTTTCTATTTCCTGGTGAATGAAATCAATTCCATCCTTTTATGTTACTTTTCATCTTCCTTTTGTCTTGTTGCAGAATCTTTTCTCTTTCTCTCTCATTCATCTGTTTTGCCCTTTCCTTGATCTGATAGCATTAAACATATAATTAAGTCATAAAGGAGGGGACTGATGAGTGTAGCAGATGGTAATTGCGTCCTACATTTGAATGAAATGATATGCATTGCTACAATTTACAGCCTTCGCCTCATATTTTATTCAGCAACCTTTTATCTCTTTTCCTGCAGAATTATTCTGCAATAAATTTAGACATCTTATCAATAGCTGGAGTGATAGTGGCAGAAACATGGAAAAAATGAGCCTCTGCCGTTTTATGCTGTTTAAAATAATTTTCCATAATAAAGGAGCTATCAGAGCTGCTCTATCACTGTAGAGGGGTGGATATTCCTATTTCTAGTTAGGCTGCCTTTAGTTTGTGGACAAGCTGTCACTCTCCTGTTTGTCTGAAGAAATGTGAAAGGATTGAGGGAAAATGTTGTTACGTTCATCAGAGATAATATAGCATAATAACTCGGAAAGCTAAAAATTCAAGTATAATGGCATGTTACTATACTGGTTTTCTACCTGAATTAATAGCTGTTTTGAGATTTTTTTTTTTTTAAATTTTTTAATAAATAACTAGTCTGATATTGTTTTCCCAATCTAACACGATTGACGATGCAGTTCACTTTTCCATTCTGACTGCAGCATGAGTTGATGTCCACTAAGTGTAACTTAAGGTTTAAAAAGTACATTTTTGTGTGCTGTTTTCCACATAAACACTCCCCCTAAGACTAAAACAGCCAGTTTTAAAATCTTTTTAAAAATATGATAAGGTGTATTTTAAATTGTTTCCCTTCCTTTGACCTGTTTATATCAGTACAACACTTCAAGCAATTCAACAGCAGCCTTGACTATAGACAAAAAAAAAAAGCCAAAACGTCATTTGACACATTTCCAGAACAGTTTAAATGGAACCTTATAACTACAATGAATGTAGGATTTATTGAAGGCCTGTAGCCGAAGACTGCATGAGTTTGTCTACATGTACCTACCGAGTGTATTTAGAAGTGTGTAGTGGGTGAATCACACAGTGTAGTCTTGCTCTCTTCATTTCACTCAGTCAAGTCAGCATAATTCAGGACAAAAGCTTCATGCCGAAAGAGCAAAGTAACTGGATTATGTTTGTTGCTCTAATGATAATACTTTTATATTATCCAACTTTCAGATGGATCCCTCCTTCATTTGTACCTCCTGTAATTCCTCATGAAAACTTTACTCTGGTAATGGCAGTGAGCAGAACAGTTGAATGGAGAATTGCCAGAAGGAGCTTTTTGTTCCACTGCTTTCCTTTCACCAGTCCCTGGTGAAGTGCTGGACTCCACTGATATTTGAGAACTGGTAACTGGGGCGATATAGGTTTAATTCTCATGTTCCCTGCGACCTGCCAAGTACAGACATTTGGTGCCAGCTGGAAGGCTTTTGTATGTTGAGGAGTAAGGGTGGGGGGTATTAGCAGGGGTAGGAGAGAGGAGGGCAAGTATACAGTACATACACAAGTGCCTCTAGACCTTGAAGGTGCTACAGAAGTGCTTTCCACATCCAGACACCCCAGGCACTTAGCGTTTAGTCATGATGCAGGTCCATTACCTTTAAGTACAAGTACTTATGTTTGGTCGCCTGTTTTTACAGCCCTTCTAGCTTGAAAGGAATCTACCCGGGGTGACCCAACTCTATTTATTGATGCCTCCTGAGTTTCCACTTGCTGGTAATAGACTGGAAAACACAGATAATATGTTTGATCGATCAACGTGAACAAATTTCATTTGTTGGGATCAATAACAGTTTACAGTTGACAGAACCCAAAGAACTACATTTATTTGTGCTTTTTGATTGAAGCTGTCTTTTCAGCTCGGCAGTGTGAAGACCAGAGCAGGCCCATGTGGCAGGCATGGGCTCTTCTGTTCTATTATCGCCAGCAATCTGTATTTAAAACTAATATCAGTGTGTGCTGCATGGCTCGGGGCAAAAGGCACCAAACCAATCTGATATACAGCATGTGTTTCTTTTCGCTTCCTTGTGCTGTGAATTAGAATGTGAAAAATAACAATTCCCGTACATTTTTCACTGGTATCCATTTTTTCATTTGAGGGTGGAATGATTAGATTTTTTTTCCCAGCAGCGTGATTTGTATTATGTTTTCACTGTGTTCAAAACATAATAGAAAAGTGATGTGCAACCAAAGGGAAAAAGAGGAAATTAACTGACGTGCAGAAGAAAGACGTTTCCACGGCTCAACCTTTTGCAGTTTTCTTCATGTTTGTGCTTTTCCTGCTCAGCTCTGTGGAACACCCTGAAGACATGAGAGCTCTGTGTCACAGTTCCCGGCCAGGCCACTACCTCCTGCACACAGAGACAAAACAGCATGAGATGGGAAGTCCACATGGATAAACATTTACTACGATAGGTGTTGCTTCAGGCAAGTGCTATTCAGGGGGAATTTACTGTGTATACACCGGTGTTACGGCAATAACCTTCTTATAGAGATGTTTTTGCAAAGCTTTTTACCTCGGTGTAGTAAATGGGCTCATGTTGGGCTCAGCTTGAAAGGCTGTATGGATACAGATATTCGTGGTATCCGGGCTCTATGCTAACCTTTTTTCTAAGGAGTACATGTGCCCCAAAATGAAAAGAAAGTAAGTAGCACAGAGTTTATCAAGAAAAAAAATATGACTTACAAATTTATACTGTGTTTGTGCTCCTTCTATTGGTGTACAATAGGGGCTAAGACCCTAGTATCAGCTAGGCAATAAGCATGGGTCTTAAATTAGTGACGAAGCTTTTTAAAATATTGAAACAGATATTTTTAAAATTTGTCACTGAAAATGTCGACGCAGCTTTAAAAACCAGAAGTTGTTGAATCACAACTTTCTAAAATACAAAAAATTAGATTTTTTTTCAACATTCGAAAGTTTTATGTTGAAGTACTGCAAACTTTTTTTAAACATTGAATTTTTGTGTGTGTGTGTGCTTGTTTGTGTGTGCGCGTGTGTGTGTTTGTTTGTGTGCGCGTGCGTGTGTGTATGTGGGTGCGCGTGTTTATGTGTGTGTTTGTTTGTTTGTGTGTGTGCGTGTGTGTTTGTTTGTGCGTGTGTGTTTGTGTGTGTGCGTGTGCGCTAAGGGACACGCATCTGTTCAGCACATACAACAAATATTACTCAATAATCGGTGCCTACTAGACACAAAGGCCACCAGCTCAAAACCAGCATATGGTTGGACTGTGTATAAAACATTAGAGGGCTCTTAATTTGAAATGAGGGCTCTTAATTTGAAATGAGGGCTTATGAATAGAAACAGACATAGGAAGTCACGGCATTCAAACGATCAATGACGTAGCTTTCGTACTCAGTCATTTATGGGCAGATAGTGGTTTTATAAGGTCCGAGTTGCGATCGGGCCAAAAAGTGCTCTGTTGATAAACTACCGGGAGGCTTTTATTGTGAAGCAGCAACAGGAAATGCTACCTGTTTGCATGCGAGTATAAATGGGTAGTTTTAAAGAGCCTTTGGGTGCTCTGTTAGTGGATCTGTGAGCAGTGTGTTTGCAGCCATTGGCAAGCAAATGCTTTCAGTGACTTTTAAACGGAATATGTTGCTCACGTTTAATAACGGTTGGCTTGTATTCGGCCAATACGTTATGTTTGTCCTCACTTGCACACCGTGCTTACAAATCATTTTTTAATTCACATATACACTTTTAGAGGCAAATGTGAGTGAAAAACTCACTCTAGGACTCCTGCTAATCTACCAAACTTATCGAAATCTGACAATTTTTTTATTGAAATTTATCTTTTATGAATCCCATGAAAAGAACAAAAAAGACCACTGTTTGTCTTGCGCACTAACAGCGTATCCAAAACCTTGATGTACAGTACATTATATATTGGCACCATTGACCTCCATTGTTGCCCAAAACCTGTTCATCAATGAGCCCCGGCACCACATGACCCATCCCTTCATCACCGTATGAACATGGTGCTGCTGTTTGTTGTGAACGGAGCCCACATACGCTGTCCGGCTTCTGTAAATACTCACGTGCTCCAAATTGGCAACTGGAAATAGTCTCCCTCACAAAATACATACCAAACGGAGCTGTTTCAGGAAATATATCTTATTTATGTGCTCCGTCTTTGAAGATTTATCTCTTCTACAGGAAAGGATTGGCAAGAAATGTAAAGTATCGAGGGGCAGAGAAAAGCACTGTTTTTTTGTCTTGTCATAGGATTGGTTCACAGTAAGCTTTTACCCTAAACTTAGATTTTGACAAAGTTGTGTACTTATTCATACAAAACTCTGGAACAACATTAGTATTTGTTTGTTGAGCTGTGTGTGTCAGAAGTGTCTCAATGCTCCATTATGGATTTTTCAAGCTTGTTGTTTGCTGAAAAACAGCTGCCTGCTCAGTCTGAAAATGAAACTGAGAGTGAATCAAAAGAGTGAGGTTGGAGGGTGGAAATCAGAACAATGAGCTGAGTGACATTTTAAAGTTGGAGTGACCCCTTTCACATTACACACAGTCATTTGACCATTTGTTATTATAAAAATATTGACTGCATCCACTTAAAGGATTTAGATCTATTAAAAATTTCAATGAAAGAATCAACATAAAGAATAAACACAGTACACATAACTTCAATTGTTCTCAAACTTAACATTTTGCTTTACTGTATGACCTCATTTGAATTTGTGACCCCGGCCTCGTAGACCAGCGCTGAGGAGCAGTGCTGCGAGTGGAGACGCTGCCTTGGTGCAGCTCGTCCTGCGTCCTGCAGGCTGTCTGGCTGTATTCACTAGGAAGGGAGGACAGTGCATTAAGACTGCTGCTCCCTATGCTTTAGGTTTGGCACAGGTTAGTGAGAGGCATGAGATGCATATTGTTTGTGTTCATTTGAATAAGGACAAATGTCAGATTTCCATGGCTCCGGGCGGCCTGCATGTTAGATGATCAACTCTTTTGGGCCCCTGGATGTGGGGTCATCAGTAGCGCTTCCAGGTCACTGTCACCGCATGCCGGTTTGGGGCCATAATTGACCTTTTGACAGAGCACAGGGAGACAGCCTTCCTCTCAGGGCAGGAATAATCACTTTAGATTTACTTGTGGCTGTGCTCATGTTAGCTAATTACAATGTTTGTTCTGTTCAAAATTTTAATTTGTGATCTAAGAAAATTGTTTTATAGTTTTATGTTTAATATTTGTTCAGCTGTGTTAAATAAAAATAGGAATACTAAAATATGAAAACAACAGATGTTGACAAAAAAAAAAGGTTTTGACTAGCCACTCAACTTTTTTTGCAGATAAAAATGCATTCATTATCTTAGATTACATCTGTTCTGCTGTGATGAAATCTTGGATCACTGCAGCTAGAAATATGTCATCATTGACTACTGTACATCTTTCATCTGGGATGTTTTTCATGACTTAATGTGAGTCGGGCAGACATTCTTTTATATATGTAGTTAACATTTTTCTTCTACATATATGAAGAAATGAGTCACTAGTTCTCATGGCATACTGTAAAAGTGTCCTTGTGCCCTGTTGTTGTGTGTGTGGCTGCAGGGAAAGGTTGAACACAGCCTGCATCCCAGCAGCCCGTGAGCTCCCTCAGGCTTCTTTCCGGTCCAGAATCTCCAAAGAAGCGTGCGTTCACCCTTGACTGTGCTCGTTATTCCTCACAACATAGCACCCACGGCCATGTCTCTGTTTTCATAGCCCTTAACATTAACTTCCATTCACACTATGTACTCTGCTTACATGGGATTTGTTCTCATCTTTGTGTCATCTGTACTTGTTTCTTATCGTCTTACAATAATTTTTCTTACTTCTGCTCATACGCCTTCTCGTTCTTCTTTAACTAAATGACGACATGTGTACTGTCCTCAGTGCCTGAGCTGCCACCTAATCTACAAAACATGTTTCTTTTCACTCACATGAGGCTTGAAAATGCTGGAGTGTTAGTTTCAAGCACTACGTATCATATCCAGTTGCAGGAGTTTGGGTGTGTTGAAAAATGCTTCCAGCATCTTTGCTGGGATCGTTTGAGTATTTACAAAAAAAGCAGCAAGAATGCCGAGGGCCAGGC
>NW_027210641.1:210000-295000 GCF_029030835.1 Brachyistius frenatus | reverse complement strand
TGTCTTCACCCCTGGAGTGGCCATAAGGGGAGTGGCCCAGCACTGGCCCAGCACTGGCCCACCGCTGGCCCACCGCTGGCCCAGTGCTGCAAGCCTCGGTCTAAACACATCCTCTCCACTCAGCTGTAAATATCATCAACAGCTGGTGGCACACAAGTTAGTCGTGCTTAAACAAATTCCTGGCTTGCATGTGGAGGGGCAAAGGGCTTCTCTTGCTTCCTTGTGAACCAAGTGGCCACATAAGTCCAACATAAAAAAACTACTAGTTTATGGATTAAGTAAAGGAATTATATTCTGGTCAAAGAGGTTGGGCAAAGATGGGTTTTGTGAAGTAAAACTCTTCAGAGATAGCCAAGCAGTTTTGTAGAGAAAATACAGAAAAGAATCTCCGTTTGAAGACATGTTCCAGTTAAAAACAACAGAAGGTCAAACTTTTTGGAAACAAACCTGTTTGATCCGACCCACCTCGCTCCGACTCTTCATCTCTGTTTGGAGAGATAGGATTTATCAAAGTCACCTTTGAGCTCAGTAGCCCATCTAGTGCTCATGGTATCACACATAATGACATTCAGTGGAGCCCAGATCACATTTATGATAGCATATTTGATACAGCTGTACACTAGCAAAGAATAACGCTGCCTAAAAGAATGAGCCCCCTTTTTTTCAGTTTAAACACAATCCATTTTCCAGTGTAAATCACTTGTCACTCTATTGCAAATGTAACTGCTCTGATCTGAAAGAGAGAGGTGGAGAGAGAGAAAGAGAGAGAGTAAAGATTATCTTTTGGGCCATTTCACTGGCACCGTTGCGTGACAGAGACTGACAGCTCTTTCAGATGACTGACAGGTGTCCTTTGAAATGCCGGTGAAGCAGCTTCTGTTCAGACTGTTGAAATGCATATTTGGAGCTCTTATCATAAAGGCATGGATGGCCCAGATAGGTGCCGTTAACATTGCAAATGGCTCCAGAATTATTCATTGTCAGTGCTGCGGGAAAGAATGGGAGGGGGGGGGGGGTGTGAAGTTTGATTATTCTGCTCACACAATGGCAGGGTGCTTAATGATTCCTCTCCACCTTGGCAGCGGCATGTGCCGACTTCAGGCGCTAGCGGCGGGTGACACAGGTCTGGCCAAGTGTTAGAGCAAGATCATACGTCCGGGCCCCATTTTAATTTCTAATACATTAATCTTTTCCTCACAGATCCTCCATGAATATTCCAGGGCTCCTTGTTTGTCGGGAAGGCTGTCTCGCTTTCATCTATTCAGGTGGTTTCATTCACTGTGAAAGCCAGCTAAATGGACCCGATCAGTCAATGACAACCGGGACACAATAGAGCCCGGTAACACGTCCCTTTTCTCCTTTCAGCCTTCTGATAGACAAGCCTGACACCTGCTCCCTGGGGAGACCCTCCGCCAAGTCAGTGCACCGTTCCTTCAGAGACTTCCCTTATTTTATCAGCCCATAAAGGATTGTCACAGGTGACTATATCTGCTGAGGTATGGAGCTGCTCCCTGCGACCTGCCCCGGCGCTGCGGTCGAGGCACCATGCAGTCGAGGCACCATGCGCCGCATCACAAGCGGATTAAGGTGCTTTAAATGCTGTCATACAAGCAGATTCAGTGCTTCACACTTTCTAAAAAATGTTAAGCCTTTGTTCTCTTCCATTAATTAGCATTGTCTTAAGTTCATTAGACCACCGCTCATGTTGTTACTAATGAGGCGACGTAGACCACCTACATCGGCCGTAGCTTTGTAGAGCCTGACCTGACAAAGAGCTCCTGTGCTTTCCTGTCCACGGTGTAAATGACTTGCACACAGAGGGATGCAGGAACACAGACCTGACTGAGACTCGCACTCATTAACTGTTATATTTAGAAATTAAATTATCAGTTGCCATTAAAATTGTGCATTTAAATGAGGACAGCACTAAATGTTCCCTAGTTAACTGATGACAAGTTGATTTATAATGGTGGCCAGGTTTGCTCTTTGTTAATAGCTGAAGTTGATTGTGAAGACTGATTTTTAGAGGCCTTTAGAGTAGTGTAAAAGTTGATCCTCTTCTTTTCTCAAGGATGTTTTAGGGCAGTTAATCCAAATGAGCCTTTCTGTCAAGCCTCCCTTTTCTCCAGCTAAATGAGACTCACTGGGGCCTGTGTTCTTGAGCAGCGCCACACAGTACTATAACTCAACCAGAGAACATCCCAACACTGGAAACTTAAATGTGCATTGGCATATATGAATATTAGAAGTGTCAAACCCAGTGATGTAGATTGGGTGCCATTCATAATTATGATATCTGATTTAGGCTCAAAACGGACGCTCCAGAGAGAAAGCGAGCTGAGAGCACCGATATTTTAATGGTGAAGAGACAGCCTTCTCCCTCAAGGAACATCTTCACTGACACTGGCTGCTGGAAAATTGGGATTTATACTTCCTGTTTTCTATTAATATGGAGATGAATACAGGTGTTCCTGTGTCGTAAAATTAGTTTAGCTCTTGCAAATTGCAATTACACGTGTTGAGGAGAGAAAAGCGATGTCTGCATTTTCACAGGGAAGAGAAAATGTGAGAAAATGAGGACAAATATCTAGATTTAACAGTGAACATAATAACGTGTAATTCTATCCTCTCCAAACCCCTTCAGCCCTGTCTGGCAGCTGGATCTGTTTGTTCTGGTGATGGCTTAACAGACCAGGACACTTCTTGTTTCTCATGCAAAGAAAAAGTGCAGCAAATACTGTAAGCTGTGAAACATTTCTCTCTTCAAGGGTTAAGACTTGGGATGAGCTTTAAACCCCCAGATTCCCTGCTGTCTTTCTCAGGGATTTGTGGAATGCATTGTTGAGCAGAAGTTGCTGGTGAATTTACCAGTGAGGTGAGGTGAGGTGAGGTGAGGTGAGGTGAGGTGAGGTGAGGTGAGGTGAGGTGAGGTGAGGTGAGGTGAGGTGAGGTGAGGTGAGGTGTGGTGTGCCACCCCAACACCCCATCAGCTTATGGCTGGTGCACTCTGCCACAGCAGCTCACCAGAAGAAGTCGGTTGACTTGCCATAAAACTGTAAGCCATACAGGCTCGTGCATATATGAGGCAGTGCACAAACAGACTCTTAGTCATTTTCTTTTTAACATTTGGTCCAAATAATCAGTATATACTGATAATCTTTCTCCCTCTAATCTGTAATCTCCAGTTTATGGGATCGAAGTAATACTATACTTACTTTATTTGTTGTGCTTTGTTAGTGTGAACAGTAGAAATTTGTATTTATACATCTTTAAAACATTTGGCAAAATACATTATTTCAGTCAGCTTAGTTTCGCACTAAGATGGGTAACGCGCGGGGGGAGGGGGGGGTACAGATACCAGAGTGAATATGAAAAAAGAGAATAAGCATATATTCCAAAATGTGAAAAAGTGATTTTGATGTGTTTTTGTTTGCTTGCACTATAAGCTAAACTAGAAAAAGGAGTTGGCAAAGTAAAATCTTAATAGGAATGCCACAGCAATATAAAATAGTTCACATTTAGTTGCTGTCCCTTGCAGTTAGTCCAAAAGTAGCTGTTTTCCAACAACCGAGTCCTGCGACTTAATCAGTTTCAATGTATTTTCAGTTTCACCGTATTAGAAAACAAATGCTCCACTGATTTTATAACAAGACATACAAGCAACAGCATTTACCTGGCATCAGGCTAACTTTCTCTCCACAGCCAATAGAGAGGCTCTGGTATTGAGGCGAGACATTAATTCATTGTGTCAACCTGTCCCCCTGGAATATTTATGATGCTAAATACATTTAATTAGGCACTGGGAGCTGTGATGGGAGAGAAAATGCACAGTCAGTAAAAAAAAAAAAAAAATAGAGAAAAGGTTTTGTTACCTCTAATGTTACCTCTAATGATAGGCTGGTAATGCTGCTTACTCATTGTCAATGACAGGAGGACCAAACCCACTTTAAAGGGATTTGGAATCATTCAAAATCAGTTGTGGCATGTTCATTACAATATCATAATAGCACCTGAAGAGGGTAGAACATATGCTTATTGAGAGGAGGAATATTTTCCTCTGCAGTGTTTAGCATGCATGCAGGTATTATTAATTCACCTACACTGCAAGAAAGATGCTAAAACGAACAAAGCATCATCAGTCTTTCTTGCTTCAAATGTTAATTATAAGATATTTGACTAAAATCTGATTGTTGTGATCTGTACTCTTTAGTTTTCCTCCTGACAATTAGAGCTAACATAAAAAATTATTAATTATACGAGTACAAAAAAAAGGATCAAAATTAATGAATACTTTGTGCTGCCACATTCCAAATATCACAAAAAGACAGGTTTTGATGCATTGGCTGACAGCCTGGAGTAAAGTGAGACATCATGTCTGTCTGTGATAAAAACATGGCTACAGTAAATAATAGTCAGTTTCCATCTTGACATCTGTCATCTGAGTGGAAATGGATGGGGAAATGACCAGCTCTCTATCGGCCCGAGCTCTGGCTGTGTCGCTGGCTTGAATGATGCAAATAGAAGATAATATCAGTGCTATACCGAATGGCATTACTCCAAATCTAATGTCATTAAAAGGGTGGGTATTAGCTTTGCTGTCTGGAGGTGATGGTGTGGGCTGCTCGGGCTTGACTGACACACAGATTAAGTGCAGTGACAGGGAGCACAATAAAGTCATCAGAGAATGTGACATGTCAGTTAGGGGGGATGAAGGGATGAATTGTCACTCTCTGTCAGAGCCCATCCTCTCTCTTATCCATGATGTCCCATACACCACCGTGGGAAAACAGGACAGCACGGCCACATCAGACAAATATTTATTCAGGTAGAGGATAAGCATACCCACTCAAGCTTTCCTGTTCACTACATGTCTGTAAATTTACGGCCAGAAGAAGAATAGATAACACAATGTGTAGATTTGTTATTAAAAGCCATCCCATTGAAATTTGTCCATGTGATATTTTAATTATGGCATAAAAATATATAAAACAGAAGACAACATCATGTTACTTTGGAAAGTTGACTTTTGCTGTATCCTGGCTGCAGCCGACCGTATTTTAATTTCGCACGTCGTTTTAAGGCAGTTTGTCTTGAAATAGAAAATTAAATGGACATTTAAAAAAGATTTATTTTTTCTGTATAATAATATTATACATAATTTGGAGTTTACTCATAGAACATACAGAAAGAAACACATGGTAGTTTTATTTCTTGTTTTTCTCATCAAAAAGATGATGCTTGCTTTCTGTGTAAAAAAAATAATAAATCCATTACCTACCTTTATGTCACGCTACCTAAGGAGCTCAGTGTGGGTTTGGAGATGGAGCATCCGAGGGATTTCAGAGTATACAATCTGGCCAAAAGATGGCAATGTTGCAGTGCTGAATTCCAAATGAGTTTTCTCCCGGTCGGCCCCCCATCGCAGAGCGGCCACTGCCTTCCTCTGCAGCACTCTTCTTTCCGACTAGCCCAGAAATTTGTCATCCTCACAGGGTACAACTGGACTGAAGTGCAGGGCTAACGTTAAGAGTCAACCACTAAAGTTCTACCAGAAAAGTTGATTACATAGAGGACGAATGAAGAGACCAAGTTTGGTGTGATAGGGAGAGACCATTAGGCCACAATGCATTTTATTTACTTTTTCCCTGTCGTACACTTCGCTGCTGAGTATCAAATTACAGTCCTGCTTTGTCTTAGAGTAATTTTCCGTGGAGGTGGGAACTCTTTGTTTTTCTGGTCCACGTTTTATCTGAATTTTGCGTTATTATTCACCATTATTCTTTGTTTTTCTTAATATTTTGTTCCGTCACAGAGCCATTTCTATGAGGCCAGTTAAAGCCACGATTTTGTCCTTTACAACGGTAGCTTTTATATATTTACCATCACCACCTATATCGTTCCCATACATTACGAAATAAAGTCCAGCGAGATTAAGTGCAATTTGCAATCTAAGGATTTTCTTTAGAGTGTTTCTGAGTAGTTGCAGACAGTAGGAAGACGTTTCAATGTGTTTGGTGCAGCCAAAGAGACACCCTGCAGGGCAGCAATTGTACAGCTATTATAGCACTGATTTACTTACAATGTGCCTCTATAAATTGATTATGAACTTCTGTCCTTCACTGAAAGGGTTAACACAACTGGTCTGCTGAGAATAAATTGTCAGTTTGCCATTCTCAACAAAATTACCTCCAAAAAGTATACAATTGGGAAGACGCAACATTTCCATTAATTCAATAACAGACGTTGCAAACAAAATAACAACCAAAAAACTTTGTACACCTGGTAGCCGACTCTTAAATGACACTTGTTTGCTCTGTTGTTTTGAAGGTAGCAGGAATAGAAGTCTCTCTCATGGCCACTTTGCTGTTTTAATTATTGGCTTATTGCCTTTAAGCTGTCACCACTCAGAGCCTTTCTTCTCTCGGGGGATTGTCTCCAGGACTCGAGGGAGCTCGGCTGGCTGGCTGTGGCTACTCAGCCCTGTTGCACACTGCTACTGTGTCATGTTGCGTACAATAAACTATTATTAACTATTTTTAACAGATTGACTCGTAAACCACCCTCTCACACATTCACAATATTTAAGTCAGAAGTTTCAAAGTGAATGTAAACATTTAAATAACACAAATATTTTTTTAACCTATCTATAGGTGTATTTAATCAAACATTTCTCCAGCCTTATGTCTGTGTTCGTATAAGGCAGATATTCCCCAGTTGTAGAACTACTTTGGTCCTTAGGCAAATATATTGCATTGTACAATAGGTTGTGGATGTTTCACTGCATAAGGTCAATGCATACAAAGAACACAAGAGCCGAATGCCTCAGTCTGGTAGCCTCCTTGCCATAGGCAACGGTTGTTTATTGGCTGTTGCATTAAAGTGAAAGTGTGCCAGGTAGAAATTCAAATGAAAACTGCAGACTGCGACAAACATCCGAAATATTTGTAAAATGGGGGGAAAAAAAATAGAAATGCTTCCTCACGTATATCAGTTATGTCTTTTATGTCTTTCAATAGAATAATGTTCTGGCTTTATTTTGGGAACGTGGAAAATGTTGAGGCACGAAGGGAAATAGTTGATCTGAAGTGTATAGAAATCCCAAGATTTAGCGAGAGGGTGTGATTTTCTGCTCCCGAGCCTAATCCCACCATTCCTCCACCTCTCCTCTCTTATGCCAGTCACATTTTCTAATTAGCTTTCCCTGTGGAGGAAGAAGATGGATTATATTTTAATATCTGGGGCCTAAAATTAGTTTATATTTTAGCAAGTTAGCACTTCTGAGAAGTTGATTTACTCTTGAAGCTGTAAAACCCGTGAGCTTGCAATTAATCATTCTCTTTAGTCTTGTTCTTAAGGAAAAAGAAGCTGCAGTGTCACAGGCTGCTATCACAATAGGTAAACACCTAATTTACACTATTTAGAAATCACCTCTCTGGTATTGTACAACTCATGACACTCGCTCCCTCAATTGTTCTGTCCTCGTTCCGTTATTAATTACAGCACACTTTTAACAAAGCGACATTGTCTATGACTAATCATCGACACAGGATGATTAAAGATGTTCCTCACTTTTTAGAATTATTGGCTTGGCCTTAGTTCATTCATGAGCTACATGTTACTGCCTGTTTTTCCCCTCTTTGTGGTCAAGAGTTTGGTTTGTTATCCGATTGCCAGCATCCTGAGAGGCTTTCACCGGCCCAGCCATCAACACTAAGGGGTTGAGGGAGAGCCTCCACGATGCTGCTGCAGTAATGTAAAGCACTGCGGGATTTATGGTTATTAAAAGTTATGCATCGTTTTATTTAGAAATACAAGACTTGCCTTGTATTATAACATTGTGATTTTCTCTGGTGTGGCTTTATGAAGGTGCTGCCGTCACCTGTTTCTGCAAAACTTCAGAGGGTTCATAATTTTTAAAAGCATTATTACTGTAAAATGAAATGTAGCAAAACTTAAGTATGCAGCTATAAAATAACACCAACTGAGAAAGCTGCAGGAAAGTTGTGATCTGGGGAAAAAATAGCACGATATGGCTTGAGTGAAAGGTGCTCGACAGAAGAGCAGGTGTATGGATGTTGTTCTCCACAAGCAGCCCTCCCTCACAGCCACACAATGTGAGGAGAGGATCACCTAAGCCTGGATCTAGCATGGCTTTGGAGTGCTGTTTGGTGACTGGAGGTAGAGCGGTGTCGGGAGGATCATCAGCGGCTCTCTCCCAGGGAGATGAGCAGCATAGGCCAATTTCATATGCGGGGCTCGGCCCCTGGGTCTGAGTGGAGGTCCACCCAGTATCCTGGCTTCATTAATCATCCCGCCAAGGCTTACCGGCAAACCCCCTCTCCGCCCTCTCCTAGACAACCCCTTGGATTACACAGAGCCAGCGAAATGTCAGCCCAAATCTGAGTCTTGATGCAGATAATCATTTCAATAATATTTCTCCATTTGTGCCCCCGATGCCAGGGGAATAAAGCTTTTCCACTGTCAGGTAGCATAAGACTACAGTTGGTGGGAATACTTGACTCTGAGCCAGATGGCTTAGCCATGCTTGCAGCATATGTTCAACAAGCAGTCCTGTGCCAAGTACGCATTAGGTTTTTATTAATTTGAAGCAGCCAGGAATGCATACGTATATATATTTACCTGATCCCGCCACTCTTCGCCACCCCTCAACCCCGGTGCTCCCTGTGGAGAAGTTAACTAAACTCTGCTGGTGTCTGCAGGAAGAAGGAATATCTTCGTGGTTCTTAGTTGATGACTAAATAGTAATACCATATTTATATTTGCCACAATTATAATACAACATTTGTAATATTACCCTAAATTATGTTATAGTTTATTGTATAGGAGAAAATGTTATTCTAAGTAAAAAAAAGATGTCCTCTTGCTTCTCATCCCTTTTTTAAATTTGAAAGAGTTTAATTAAAGGCAATTATAATGTATATTCATGGTGCTAATATCTGCCATAGTGGCGTTGGTTGTTGCAAAGCAAATTACCATTTAGATGCATGAATATGCTTGGGTCCAAGACAAAAGAAACAGTACTGCATGGGAGGGCAAATTTATTCATTACCACTAAGTTGAACTTCCCTTTAACAGCCCTGTGCTCTGCAATCCTGGGAGTTCTTTTCTCAGTGACTTATAGTAGTGCAGGGGGAGGGGGGACGGCGCGCCGAAAATGTCAATAGAAATAGTAAGTGTGAGAGGGAAGGCTTGCCTAATTAGTGCCCATTTAGATTTTATGACGGCTCTGAGATCTGCTCTTCCTGACAGAGAGCACTATAGTTGCATATTGTCCTAGCCTGAGGGAACCATAGGAAAATCCAGATTTATTGTACCTATCATACCAGCATATTTCATTTGCCATTATGAGATGCCATCTTGCAATGATGCCAGATTATTTATTACAGATTAAATTGTGGGACCTTGGTGGTTGAGGAACATTTCAGAGTACCATTCCTCTTATTAACTTCTTCATTATCTGCCCCACTGTGATCTAAAAGCTCCCTCCGTCCTACCTGCGTTAACAAATACATTACTGATTGGACTATGCCTAACTGTTTTTTTACTCTCTGCATTAGTGCCAGTACGCAGAACACAACTCATCTGTTTTCTCTAGTTTGGGCAGATTGTGGTCTCATTAAGTCTAATTTCACAAAGACAAGTTCTGGATCTTTTGTGCGGGCTGTTTTTTCCTCCAGACTTTTTTGTTCATAACCAGCAGCTCCACCGAGGCTGTATCTAGTGTTAGCACTGAAAATGTTTTCTGCAAGTAGATCAGACTGGAGTTTTAATTACATTGAGAAATTCATTTATGTCATTTCGGATCTACGTCATATTTTAGGATATACTCGAGGTAGATGCTGTTAACACCCTTCTCTCATTCCTTCCTTCCTTCCTTGCTGTGCAGTTTCCGGACACTCGAGCGGTTTTATATATTTTGTTTATTAGGTAGTGTTTATTTCCTATGTACCTTAAACCCCGGGATGTTGGCATTTATCCTATTTACACATCAATATTACATCTCCATGAAGGCCTTGGGAGTTGCATTTAAGTCATTGTGCAGGGTGTTGTTAAAATGTACTCCATACAGTGAGGGGAGCTCGTCAGGGAATAGCTTGGCCCTGGACTCCCATTACCCAGCATAAAAGTGTCAGCCACTTTAATTACATTCATGGCTTCCCCAGTCCATTTTACTTCAGCCACAGTCGGATTTTATGCACAGATCTCATCCCTCCGTCTCAAACAGCTGGACGGTGTTATCGGTGCGATCAGGCTCCAACAGGATCTTTAGGTTTTCGTCTTTCATCTGTCTTGGTGAAGTCATGATATATGACTCGAGTAGTGTTTAGATGTTACAGGTGTCCCCAGCTGGTCATGGATCTTCAGTCACAGGCTGAATGCTTTGTCTGCTGCTCGATCTCTCAATGTGAATTTGAGTATCTGTCCTTGGAATCGTTGATTAAGTTGGCATACCCAGCCACTAAATATCAGTGCACCCCACTGAGAGTAGAAGAATTGCTTGTACACAGGACACCGTCAGAGAGAAGGGTGAAGGCGAAGGGGGAGGAGGCGAAGGGAGGGTCAAGTTCCACCGGTCAGACTGTTAGCGAGCGCGGAAGAGGCAGTGTCACTTACTGTTTCACGGGGAAGCTTCTTGACCTTCTAGGAGTGAAAGCGAGATCCTCTCTTGTTTATACTCAGCCATGGATCAGTGCATGGAATATGTCTACATCCTCTCAGCCAATTTCACACAGAGGAGGCGCAGTGTGGGCGGCCGACACAAGCCGTTTCCCCTGGACGATGAGGCCCATCCCTCACGCTCGTCCTCTGTCTGTGACTGGAGGTGTACAGACTCAGACAAAGACAGAGGCACTCTACTGCTCCACTGGGCCACAGAACTATCCCTCCCCAGGGACCCTCGGAGGACCCGGGCTCTGCCTCTGGCTCTGGGTCCATATCCAAGAGATGAGGTCGTCTCTCTGTCAAGATGTAGCACTTTGTTTTCTTTAAGGTTCTGTTTCCCTACAACTTTAGTGCATTTTATAATTTTCTTTGAATGTGTCTTTTAAAGCAACACAGTGATGAAAAACATCAGAGTCCTAGTTGAAAAGCCCTGTTGTGAAATGATGAGTCAACGAGTCCTTCTAAAGGTAATTTATAGGCTGAACATGTGGACATAAAGCACTCAGGTGAATTATCAGAGAAGCCATTAATTACCTCTAATGATTTGAACGCGGCAAGCACATTTGCTATAAAAACTATTTATGATGCATATTAAGGTCAAGCTTTTCTTACAACTAAGATTCACACAGTCATTGAAAAATAAGCACAAAACCATCCTCCAAAGTCTTAATGAGAAAATAAGGGATTTATATCATTGTGGCTCCATCCAATTTTGCATGAACAATCAAAAGGTAATCAAACCTCAGCCAGTGATCCCACTTCAGAACCCTACACTGCTCTTGGATGAAGCCTCTTCACTTCATGCCCAATTGCTCTAATTACATGAAGGAATTGTCGCTCCCTGTGAAACAGTGGTCCCTCTTCGATCCGGGTGTTCACTTCATTAATTCCTCATTCTTTACCACAGTGGTGGACCTGTGAAGATCATCCAATAGTCTGTCTTTCCCTCTGTCAGATGCTCTTGTTTGTCTGTACAGACGGAGGTGAGTGCATCTCCAACCACTGTCCAACGCTCCTCTATGCGGCTTCGCTTGTAATCAGCGACCCCTGTTACTCAATTATGGGGTGTGAATTTGGGCTCTTTGGTGACCTTCTCCCAGTGATCCTACTACTGACCCTTCAATAAGAGCGTAGCCTTCCCACCACTGCTTTGTGTGTTGCATCACATTTTTTTTTTTCATTTGTGGGATCTTTATGAAGAGGGAAATGAAAGGAAGCAGGTCACTGGTGTTGTGTTCTCACATCTACCCACTTCAGAGGCACTGAGCAGGGGTTTGGTGTTTACTTTGATTCTATGTAGGGTACACCTTAAGTTCAAGGGTTGGAGGGCAGGAAGCAGCCCTCTCTTGTAGGTAATCATATCCAGCTTTGTGCTCCTTGTACCCCGACACTGAGGGTGGCAGCTTAAAGGCTGTCTCAAGCCTCGTTCCACCACCAGACCACACTTGATATCCGCAGCAGCAGCAGCAGCAAACGTCTTCCTCTGGGTTGTGATGGTGGAGGATTCAGCTCAGCGCTGTGTTGACGTACACCTCTTCTCTGTAGCAGACCAGTTCTTTACGTAGGCCCACCGTGCCTCATTTCTAACGCCGCACGGTTTTAAGATGACATATTAGCCAGCTCCGGGGTGGTTAAAGGTGATGCAAAGATTACAGCTATTTACTGAATTATCTGTCTGTGAGACTACCCTCATATCTCTGCATATATTACCTTGAGCTTGAGTTTAAAGAGCGATTGCTCAGAACAAGGAAGTTAAAGAGGCAATTACATAATGAAATGGGCCATCAATTCTGTTCGTGGCCTTTTTCTCTTTGAACAGAGATGGCCCAGATATCCCTGGTTTAGCTGACCCAGTAGAAGTACAACTGTTTGTATTAAACTCTCCTTTATCAAGGGACTAAAAAGCAGCATGGGTCTGTCTGGCTTTCTATCTCTGTTCCGTAATTCAGTTATTAATTACCCTTCCTCCCAGAGCAGCAGCGGCCATTGTATTTACAGTGTTTCCATGGTGACCCTAGCCCATTTATAAGGTTTGTGTCAGTATTAAAACAAGATCTGTATTGAAATGGCCTCCACCTAAATATAGCGGCGTCTCTTAATGTGTGGGTTATTGTAGTGAAATTAACACTGCTCCATTTCAGGCTGGATTATATTACTTACTGGTAATATTCAGCTGCACTGCAGTTTGCAGCAGAAATGTAGGAAAGAGCATTTTTAGGTTATGTTGCACTCTTTTCATGAAGATATTATTGATCGCAGATATTTACGTTCAAGACTATATTCCACTCCGCGAGCAATAAATTACGTTAATCATAAAAGGACATGCGCTCTACACACACTTTTGGAATACTAAAATTACATAATATTTACAAAGTAATGATTAGTACATCACAGCTAATTAAAACATGTGAAATGTGGAAGTTGAGTATATGGAAAGATCAGTAATTAAGGAAAGTCCAGTAATTGACTGATGTTTTCTGGTTATTTGTTCAGTAATTATTAATACAAAATGTATCTACCTTTATTCAACAATACATGTACAGCACAGTGATAAATATGTGGAGTAATAACATTTACTTTTAATTGATGCTTTTTTTGTAGTGCAAGAAGTAGTTACCTGAAATGACTAACATAAAGTATTAAATAAGAAATATTCAGAAAGTATTTGTATATGTTGTAACTGTACAAATGAATGTACTTCACTTGAAGTGTATATAAGGCATTGGTTCCCTTTTTGTATTTAATAATAACTACATAACCATGATTAAGCTGGTCAGTTCATATCTGTATACAGATACTGTGTATGGTAAGGAATTGTCCTAAATAGAAGCTGCAATTTTACGCAAGAAGAAAGTAGACTGTTGATTTGATTAATACCACAACATGCATTATTAATGTTAATCTGCAAGGCCTTACCTTATACATACTGGAAACTATATCCACACCTTTTATTCTATTGTTTCATTGTCCTCACTGCAGTTAATTAATACCTTTTTTTTTTTTTTTTTTTTTTTTTAAATAATCACAGAAATTTAGCTGGTAAATATGTATGATAGATGAAGCAAACTTTTTAACCATTTCTTTTTTTCTTTTTTCTTTTTATTACCAAAACTACTCATTACTATACACTGTAATACTATGCCTACGGTATGAACACTTTATAATAATAACTCTACGTAACTGCATTTTTGTTCCAACCATGTATTATATTCACGTTTTATGAACTGTTTCATGTGCAATTGATGAACCGCAGAGGACCCGATACCTTTCTGGTCCTGATGGTGTAAGTTTCCATGGACACAGCATCACTAGATAGCTCCAGTAAGGGTCCTCTCAGCAGCCCTAGTTTCTCCTCTCTCCCGCACAGCATTATGGCTTTTAGTTTGTACCTCTGGTGTGGAGAGTCAAAGACCAGTAAGATAGTGAACGGCTCCTATCCGGGCCCAAACAGGACCCACACCTTCTGTCACAGCCTCCAGCCCCGGGCCCGACGGCAACCTGCTGCCAGGCCTATGCACGCTGCCAGTTGTAGTTTTTAATTGGCCATCTGGGGAAAGCTGGATCTAGTGGCTGGATATTAATCAGTAAATTAACCCAGCCATAATACAGCTTCCTCCCAGTGGAAGCCCGGCAGCTGTGGGCAGAGAAAGAGAGAGCGAGAGCGCGAAAAAGAGATGAACCATAGGCTGGAGAGGCTGAAAAGGGAGGCTCCCGAATGGGTTGGCCCGTGATTGAACATTTCCTCCATGTCCCTTGCCACGTTCCCTTGTCTGCAACACCGCTGACCCCCAATTTGTCTGACAATCACATGGAGGATTATCTCCAGCATGTCAGTGCAGATGTCACAGGTACTTCCTCACTAAGGACAAAGCTACAAATTCAGAGTTAAGGCTGGCTTTTTTGGCCAAAACTGACAGCTGTATTGAAAGCTGGAGTGAGATTGGAGGGAGAGTGCTCTATAAAAGTTCAGGGGGAGGTTACTTCTGCAAGGTCTTTCTGTGTGGAGAACTGGTGGGGTGGGTGTGTATGTGTGTGTATCATTAGTGTATTTGACTGACTGGGATTGTTGGCAGTCCCCAGAGTTAACCAATTAAAAGGCTAATGAATATACAACAGCTAATTATTATAAGTAAGCTAAATTATCATAATAGCCTGTGCTTACAGTTTCAGCATTGAGTTTGGACATACTGAGAATAGTAACCGACACATACATTGCTAATGAAATTAACGGTGTATGACTGATAGATAAAAGATACAGTGGTTGTGGTATTACGCCTATAAAGCACATCAAAATAAAGAGAAATATTTTGATATGCTAGCTTCAGTCCGTCCCGTCTCGCAATACCACCTTGTACCAAGAGATGAAACCAGTCATTGTAGTGTCCCGATGTCGAAGTGATGCAACAATCCCTTCTGGAAAACAGCCATTATCACCACCTCCTGTGGAAATATAACATAGTTTTCCTGTGGCTGTTTTTTGGGACTTTGGTCTTGCAAAAAACTGAGCTGAGAAAGCAATCCCATAAACTTTAGGCTGTCGCTGCATGGGACGTTTGGAAGATAGCTGTGGTCCAATACTGGCTCTATGCAATCTAACTTTACAATCATCACTAATAACAACAAAAACAAAACAAGAAGCAAAATAGTAATCAACACATAGAAATAGAACAGAATAATAGAATAGAATAGAATAGAAATCTGTGAGAGCCAGACTGAGTCCAGTCTGGACACTACAGTGACTCACTGCTGCCTCTTGAGGGACAAAGTGGGAGGCTCTTACAAGACTGTAATTAATACACACATGTAGCATCCCTAAAGAAGAATAGAAGCTGCATCTGAAGAATAAGTGCACAAATATGACTTTCATGTATGCTGGTGCAGAAAGCCAGTTTGAGGAATTAGTTTTATGCAAACTGGCAATTTTTCAAATGAAATATCTAGCAAAGGAGCATTTTGTAAAATTACCTCATAGTTTCAAGGACCAGCGGTGCAATTTCTCTTAAGGAACATGCTGCTTCAGGACCTCCAACTTGTACCATTGTGAACTGCAGTTGCTCAGTTTTCTGACAGTCTGTGTATTGAAAAAACAAAACAAAAAAAACATCCCAGTCGATGTCACGATGTATCACAGGAGAGCAAAGTCACCACTAACCCATGCTACCTCTTTTATATTCATGCATAGCAAACACAAAGACGCAGATCTGTGTGGCGTATGTCATCTGACCCCGCAGAGGGCCTTAATGGTGTGATGTCATCACGCCCCATTGTCATAAATGAACCACCTCACTTTTGTGCCTGTCAATAAATTTTCACGGGGCCTCTGTCATACGTCCCCACTCTACTGTTCTCTAGATGGACATGAAATAATTGCCATGCAAAGAGTTGCACGTTTCCCTTTCTAATTTTAAGGGTCAACAGCATTTTAATACCATTTTAAACACACACACGGTGTTTTTTATGATGCATGTACAAGCGGCTTTTGATAGCTTAACCAGCCAAGCATGGTTAAAGAGAGAAACCATTGCAGCTGCTTCCAGGACCCACTTAATTTAGTCCCCTGACCCCGGTTCACCTGAGTCTGCATGGAAATCATAATGCAATTCAAGTGTGAAGAAAAATGATATACTGTGTATTTACCCCAAATATTTATGCAGGACCTACCAACAGTCATGCTTACTCCTAATAAAGGGAAAGTGATGCCTTGTAACGCGGGCAGCGCTGGGTTGCTGCTACATCGCCCGAGGCCATTGTTTCCTCCATTATCATTTTCATTGGATTCTATACAGGGCGGTGTTTCCAGTGTTTCCAGTGCCTGCCTCATATACTGTAGGCCTTAGGTGTTTTACGGAGCCATTTTGGATACAAATAGATTTCCTTTAGAAATTTTGACTTTATTGTCAATAAAAATTCCACGATGTTGTATTATTTAGTCTCATGGACATAAACCTTACTGTAATTTGATTTACATTTACAGACACTCCATATGAAACATCTGCTTTATACGTATTATATATGTAATGTCACACACAGCTTAGGAAATAGGGGTTTTCTATGCGTGTATTTGTCCTTTTCCCGCCTTATTATATTCTTCTGTCCACTCAAGGTTGCAGTTCACTCAAAGTGACAGCTGCTGCAGGCAGCCAACAATGTGTATTGCTCAACATCCCCGTCACTATCTGCAGACCTGCTGATACCACATGCTACCTGAGGGATAAATAAGCAACTTAGATAAATCCTCCATACACCAACACCTCTGAATTGGATGGTCATTCTGTATTGGAGTTCCTTAAGAAGTGTTTCAATAGTGATTCCAGGGGATCAGGTGAGCCCTGTACCAGCCAAGCAGAGCTCCCTGAGGCACAATCATGTTGGATATTTCCAGAGGGAAGGACTGTACTGTACTCTGGGTAGCAATCTTCCAGAGGCCTATTAGACTACTGTAGCTGTATAAAGAGTCAAGCAGAGAGGGTGTCTCATCAGTGCTGATAACAGGGTATCTGGTCAAGTCATTAGCTCTCCTCTTATTGAATTCCTCCAGCCAAATAGACCAAATGAAGCTAAATAAAGCTATAGATGGTGAGCAGCCTACAGCCCATTAATATGCTGCCACCTCTCCTCCTTCCCTTCCTCCTCCTCCTCCTCCTCCTCCTCCTCCTCTGCCCAGAGCCACAGACATGCACTTGCTTTCTCTCCCTCTTTCCATCCCCTGCGTTCCACTCTTTCCTGCCTCCTTTCGTCCTCTGTCATTCTAAGCTCGTCTCTCTCCTCTCTTCTCCATCACCGTCCTTCCTTCCCTCCTCCCTCTCTTTTTCCTTGTCTGGAGGCCCTAATGGCGAGCATGTACAGCAGCTCTGACACCGTCACATCTGCTGGCAGAGAGGGTCTCTCCCTCACCACACAGCCTGCTAATGAGATCTTCCCCCATTTAATTAATACCATAAGAATTTTAATTCTGACTGAATCAATTTAATGTGATGTGATTTTGTCAGCTCTATTCCCCAAGTAAGGAAAAAAACAGAGCGGGCCCTGATGCTTATTACATACATCATTTCACGGGCCCTGCATTCCCTGCTGACTTAAACAAATTCTAATTAAGACTAATTAAAGCATCATTTATGAAAACGCTTGTGATAGTTATGCAAACATTCTGGGTGGGTATGCTCTGCATGATAATTACCCCCCGGTTTAAATTAAGACCTGTTCCCTGGCAATTATGCTAGCCACACACCAGCACCTCTTGGAAAACGTTCTTTATTCAATTCCTGCAATTAAATGTGAGACCTGGCTCCTGAACTATCCGCTCAGAATGCAGTTTATAAGAAGAAAAGGGTGATTATGCATTGTTGTCCCAGCCCCCCCCCCCCCTCCCCCATCAGGTGGAGTTAATGGAGCCAATCCAGTGTTCTGAATCAGAGTTACATTGGGGCTAAAGTGATGATCATAAAGCAGCCAGTGGTGACTGATAATCCGAGCTGACACCGGCTGCCTTTGGATGAGGTGATTAGTCGGTGTTTTCTAGGTGAGTTTGTGTCACATTGATGCTGGTTAGGCAGATGTGAGCAGATGTGCTGTCTTAGATCACCACCTCCACTCATCAGTGACTTTCTCTCAATTACTTCAAACACACTGCATGCCTACCACTTCACAGTATGTTTTTGCCATGAGCCTTAATTTGTCTCTCTGCTCAGACCAGAGTTAACGCCTTTAAAAATAGTCTGTGATCTTAAAACATTTTTCAAGTGAGTGTGTTGTTGTGCTGCTGTTGCTCAGTGGTAAAAGAGATGATAAAAGAACAATTCTAGTTTGTTTCAACCAGCCATATCTTCCATAAGTGTTGCTACTCGGCTCAAAGGGTCGTGTTAACTTTGCACTCACTTACACGTGTTTTTATAACTCTTCGATGACAACTCAAAAAAGGTAAGTGCCATGTTGGGTTATTTCGTGGACTGTTATCACGACGAATGCAGGTCTTTTCACTTTGATGGTTGACCATATTTAATTGAACTGCAACAAGCAGATTGGAGACTAAATGACAAGAAAGAAGTAACTAAAGAAATACCCTGAGAAACGTGAGGTGTTGCTGCTGTCACTGCTCTCCACAGGTGACTGAAGAGAAACCCTTTTCCTCATAGTGTTGATGCTAGACTTATTGGACTTATAGGTACATACATGAATGAGACATTCCAGCTGTGGAACTACAAACATTTTTTTGCCAGCACATATCAATACGGTTGTCCTGGAGAACATAATCCCCAAATCAGTTTGAGAAAAGACTGAGTCCAGCTGGACCAAATGGTCATCTCCAAGGAAAATCGGTTCCAAATTACAACTAGAAAAACAGACTTTGAATGTCAGACTTTTCCTTTAAACTCTTCAGGAAGTGTAAAAGCATTTATCAAATACAAATATTTGTATGAACCATGAATTCAGAGGTTCATCTTCAATCAATCCTTACAAGGCTGAGAAATGGTGAGTGTTGGAGTATATTATGAGAACAACATTTCCCCTCTTTACATGAATGTGCTGATCCATTTGCTTACGTCAGCTGGCTGTTAATAGCCATCCTGCAGAATGCCTCCTCTTTATCAGGCTTTAAGCAGGAGTTTACAGTATGACGCCATTATACCTATCAGCTCTGTTGACACAGCGGCACACTCCCAGCAATGCATTGTTTCACCGTGCTGAGGACGGGGCTATTCTTACTTTATTGGCACCATTTAAAGCATTTTGGACATATTAATGACCCTGAAACTAGAGCAGTTCTCTGTCAATAGCAAAAAATACTATATTTCTCTGAGTGATTGACCTGCCTCATTTATTTGAGTACATTCACTTAAGCACTGATCAGTTGATAAAATATAATGCTCTGTTATAGTATAAACTGTTTAAAATCGGCTCCAGCTTGACCAGTGACTACATTCAAGTACCGCTTAGGTGTTAATGTGTCGACAATAACAACCCAGTAATATAATAATATGACCCCTCTGCAAATGAGTACTTTACTTTTGATGCTTAGTGTGTATCTTGTTGGGAATTACATCTTTTACTTGTGATACAGTATTTTGATCGTGTGGAATTACTACTTTTTTTTAGCTAATAATCTGACTTTTTTTCCCCACTCCCCATGTTTTACTCTTTTTTCAGGGATTCCTATCACTGTTAATCTGCCTGCTCATTACATACATGTTTCATACCTTAAAGCCACCAAATTCACAATATTTGTGTAGCTTTATAGTAATGAACAGATGTGTATGTGGCATGGTAATTCATCACACTCTTCAATGCTTTTAATAAAGTTATGGCTTCCCCGTGCTCAGATGGGTCGACACGGAGCTGTTGTTTATATGTTTGCACAACACTTATCACTTCTGTCATGTTTGTTTACTTTTCTCAGTGTGTTCGATTTTGGCAACGCCGCAGCATTATTGCGTTTTATTTCATGAGGCAGCTGGTTCAATAAGATGAGGAAAAAAAGCCTCTATTCCCAAATCAGTTGCTGGTGAGGTTGAGGGAACCGGAGCGGCAGGGAGCAGAACCCGGTTCCACCCTCGTCCTGTTTTACGTGCGCTGCCTCTCCCTGTACATGCAGATGGCACAGCGCTCCCAGATTTCATTTGAGGTAATCTAATCCCTCCACTGCTCCCTCTAGAAAGGAGGAGTATTAGCGGCCATATGTCAACCAGATTTGTCAGATTATTCATTACAATTAATTGCTGTTCCACTTAAGGCCTTTAAGGCTGTGAATTGCTCCGAAATCTATTGCAAACACAAAAATTATGAGTAAAAGACTTTGGCCCTGTCATTCAAATTTCAGGCTGACCTTTAGCGGAGCCGGGCTTTTCTGAGGGAGTGCAGGAGAGAGAGCTATTCTAATTGGTGTTTCTTCAGCCTTTTTTTTATATTTTCCATCTGCAGGTAGAGTGTCTGTCTCCGTTGACAAGGAATACAGGGAAGACTGTCGTGCCGGTCCAGAATGATTACACCTACTGCCCACTGAAGTCCACATTATGGTGCAGCACTCGCTCCAACAAACATACTTACATATTGGGTATATTTATATCTGCAATTTGTTTTTCTTATTGTTGGGATGCAGTAAGACCATAGTTAGCTCTCTGTACACTGTACACTGTCAACTGAATTTCAATGTGGACCTTTTTCGAAGGTTGGCTGCAAGGCAGCCTAATAGCCACCTGAATTAATGTGCTGTCCAAGGATATCAGCCAGAATACTTTGGTGATTAATGTTTCACTGGTGCTCTGCTTCCATAGTTAAGGCTCAGGCCCCAGAGATAAACTATTCACTACATACTCAAATCACATTCAACCAAAGATTCACATTTAACTTTCTTATGCGTGTACTTTTATTTTTTTTACATTTTTTTTAGGAAAACTAAACCCGAGTAAAGAAATATTGATTTTAATTCCTATTAGCCCAAATCACACCAAGTAGTCCTTGTGGAAAAAGTCACAGCAAATTACAACGTTACGAATGACTATGATTATGATTGAAATCCACAGGGCTGATTCACTGCTGATGATGTATTTTGGTTAATTAGGAGTTAAGGCACTAGAAGAGTGACTTTAAGCCTGTCTGATTGGCCCAGTTAATTGTGCTTTATGAGATGGGGCTTACCGTGCAGGGCTTAGAGACTCCATGTTAGTGCTGAAGTAGGAGGAGAAAATCTCTCTTAGGTCATATTACCCAGGCCAGAGTTAATGAGAAGGTGGAGGTAAGAGAATCCATCACCATATCAATCTGCGCCACCTCTCCTTTCACCTCCGCACCAACTGTTTTTTATCTTTTCCACATTAATCATCATTAGTATGATACAACATTGTCATATTCCTAGTTATCCCTGATATTAAATCTGCAGGGTTTATGTGGTTTACAGAGTAAAGTAAAAATAAAGGAGAAGTGCTGAGATTTTTTTACAGTACACAGTTTATATTAATGTGATTAATATTATGTATGATTCAGGAAAAACCCGACGATCTGTTGCTCGTCGTTATTGACATACAGGAGAGTCCTCATACCTCCGTCTGGTTGCTTATTGTACTTGATCGCTCAGGCTGCCTCGAGTGCCTCAGAGCCGCTCGATGAGATCCCATATCCACGTGTATATCGGGGGAAGGAGGCGTTGAAATATTTCAGATTCTCCTCTATACTCGCGGTGCCGGTGGATCGATGCTCTAAACGCCAGTTGCCTGGCCTCGTCTCATCACTGTACTCCTGCCGTCTGACACGTCCTCATTACATTACAATACGGTTGCCACTAAAGGTCATTCTCCCAGAACATAATCACACACAATCAAAACCACAAACTTCATATATCAAGGAGACAGTAAATAGCCTCGGGGTTTATTTTCTACTGCCACAGAAATGCTTTTGGTCTATTCACAAGTTGAAGTTCGGCTGACTTGAATTGAGATCTGATGCCACATAAATATGACACAAAAGAAGGCTTTTTGGAGATAAGAAAATGGATGTATTTCCTCCCTACACATTCAGAAATCCTGTACAATTCTAAATAGTCTTAATACTTCACACCCACAACTCCTTGTAGCATCACCTAAAATCTGCACCGTTTTTAGGATTTGCCTTGCCATTTATCAGATTTCAGTCAGTGAAAGAAATGGCTGTTGTGTCCTCGCTCCTAATTTTTTCCTTTCTCCTCGATGAGGAGTAGGTTGTCATGAAAAGAAGTGTCAAAGTAGAAAAAAAAAGAGCAGAAACACACCCCTCTCCTCCATATTACCATAATGAGGAAAACACACTTAGTGGGCCATGACCTGATGTCATCTGATTATACCCATGATTAATGATATCCTTTTACCAAAACATGCCACTACTGTAACTGTCTGGGATTAAAAGCAGCAGATGGTAATGTATTCATGCTTTCAGTAATGTGTTCTTATATCCACGGTTAACTGGATAGAAGTTGTGTGTGTGTGTGTGTGTGTGTGTGTGTGTGTGTGTGTGTGTGTGTGTGTGTGTGTGTGTGTGTGTGTGTGTGTGTGTGTGTGTGTGTGTGTGTGTGTGTGTGTGTGTGATTTGCTAAGATGCATTGTTTATAATAGATTTATTTATTAGCTTGATCGTAAGATGTTTCATCCTTGTGCTCGTGAAGAAGTTCGTTTGCACGAGCAACATCACCATCTGTCGTCGGCCTGGAGTCTGTGGATGTGTACACACATCTGGTCCAGAACTGATCAACAGTGTTCAGTAAAATAATAAACTATAGTTGAGACTTTCTTTTTCTTTTGTTGTAAGAATGATGGTAATAATGGCGCAGTACAGTATCCCACGAGAATATGAAAGTTGAATTAGAGCGTCTTGTTTGTTACTCAGACTTCAGTCTCCAGATACCAATGTCCAGTCGATGACTCAGTTGAAAATATTTTCCTCTGGTTTTTCCTCTGTCCAGACGCCATGTCAACAAAGCCTCCAGTGTTGCTGCCATGTAGGAGCTACAATGTCAGTCTGTCTGCTTAATTGCGAGTGGGATGAATGTTAATTTACTCAGTCAAGAACCCTCTTTGTAACACTTTTATAGCCCAGAGGTGTAGATTTACATCTTAGGGATACAATGAGTTTTAGCTTGTGCTAAAAGGGGAGTGATAGGCCCCACATTCCTCCACCTCCCACTGCATATTGTTCTATTGTATATGAACACCTCTCTGCCACCGGACTGTAAGGGTCAGGGTAGGTGTTGAAGATGAAGGGGGGAGGGGGGCATTCATCCTGACCTACAGCTGAACTTTGGAAAAAGGCAACGCTCTATATTTGCTCGGTCTGCATGGTCGACTTCACCAAGTAGAAGTGATATAACGGTGCACGGCAACACCTGTCAACACAACACAGCTTTGCTTGTACTGCGATGGCCAGCGCTGCATGTGGAGCGGCACGGAGCAGTTTGGCTTTGGGAGCTAGTTTTGTTTGTAATCACTGAAATGTAACTAGTAGTGTAATAGTTTGTATTTTAATGAACAAATGTGATGCGACTCAGAGAAATCTACTTTACAACTACAAAGTGTAGAACAGTATAATTTATATAAAAGGGGGTTCTGGCCTCGGGGGATTGCTGCTAGACTTCACCACAAAGGTTCTTGTGCACTACATGAATACGCTCTAGAAATCCACCCTGCATTTGTGTATTGGGCTGTCAAAAAATTAAACGAAAAGTCATTCTAATAGGTGACCCTTGGCCTAGTTCATATTTCCTGTCAATTATGAAAGTATGAAGTCATGCATAGTTATGAGGCATGGGTGGGCCTATTAAAATTCATAAATGATTTGTGTTTATGCCAGGGTACTCTAAACCACTTAATTCCACGTGGCCATGTAGAACTAATGCCGCTCCCCACTGTATACCTTAAAAAGAGGCAGGTGCATTGTTTTTCTCCATTTTTAAGATTTAAGATGGAAGTAGCCCCTACACCTAAAAAGAACTAATTTACCAATCAGAGACGCTTTATTCTGGCTTCGATATTGACAGCCTGTGATTTTAGGAACAGCGTTTTTATAATCAGTTGTTTGTTTAAAGCCAGAGGCTGCGCTGGAAAAAGTCTCTTGCCGACTGCCACGACAATGAGCTAATTGTTTTCTGGTAATTATACCTTCTTCACCAGTAAACGTTTTGCGGACCTCTTGGGCTCTTGTGTAACTCAGGTGTGTGTGTAATTACATTTCTTAAGGTCAACCTTTCACCAGGATGAATTAGTGAAATTGCATAGTTGACCACTTCAGGGCATGGATCCAAACGCAATTATCTTTATTAATAGATGTGCTCTTCAGTGGTAAGAGATGATTCAGAAAGCAACTGACTGACACAAAACATGTGACACAATTTAAAGTTGTCTCGCAACACCTCTGATCTCACATTCCTGCAGTCCAAATGAACCGTCCTCTCTTTACTCCAAATTAAGGAGAAGTGCTTTGCTATTGAATTCTGAATGCCAGTGTAAATACTTGCTTGAAATACACAAACACTTGATTTGTTTTCTCACCATGTGGGACCTGGTGTGAGATATTGATCAGAGCATATCCTGGTCAATCAGACTAAATGATTGCCTATAAGCCTTCAGCCTCTCCTGCTTGCTGGAAGGCATGCATGAAGGGGATCCCGAGGAAACCAAATTATTGTGGTGCAGATATGAGCTGCCTGGCCACTGATAGTTCCCCAGCAGCCTCGCAGAACTGAGCAATGCAAATGTACAATAAACAGGGCCTAAGCTGGTGGAGGTCTTTCAATCACACAGGGGCAATAGTTCAACCCCCGCCATGCATAATCCCAGCCTTGAAACCCCTGGGACTCCAGCTTCCAACCTGCTCAATGGCACAAAGATATTAGATAGCCATATGTAGATTCTCTAGGTAAACAGACTCATGATAACACAATACGCTCTCTTTTCTACCAGGAATATATTTGAAGCTAAGTTCTGCTTTCTTCCGAAGGAAGGCTCAAATTGAAGGCTTAGTTTTGTGCCATCAGAATTCAATGCAGCTGTTTGCTTTGTTTAACATCCTTGATATATCTCTTGCTGAGAAGAAATTGGTATCTCTTCTTTTGTGAATTAAGTTGCCTGGGTGTTTGCATTATAGACCGAGATAGACTGAAGTGTGGCTGATAGCAGGCGTGTTGGAGGAGGGCTGAAGTGTGTTTAGAAAAAAAACCACAATAAAAAGCATGTGCAAAGTGAGAAAAATGATTTTTGTTGGAGAGCAACAAAGAAGGCAGGGAGTGTTATTTCTGAGCTGCTGATTTAAGAATCAATGGTCATTTGATTACAGCTTAAGTGGCTTTATTCTAATGAGCTGATGATTTCATTGACCGACTCTCTGGCTGAAATCTTCCCTCGGTATGATTATCTTTGTGCAGTACATTCATCGTTCTCACCTCGTGAGCTTAATCCTTTCCTGGACATGTTTACTCACTCAGTTTCTCTCTTACATGCCCACACATCTACAGCCCACTGAAATCATTCACACACAACCACACACATCTACAGCCCACTGAAATCATTCACACAACTACACACATCTACAGCCCACTGAAATCATTCACACAACTACACACATCTACAGCCCACTGAAATCATTCACACACAACTACACACATCTACAGCCCACTGAAATCATTCACACACAACTACACACATCTACAGCCCACTGAAATCATTCACACACAACTACACACATCTACAGCCCACTGAAATCATTCACACACAACCACACACATCTACAGCCCACTGAAATCATTCACACACAACCACACACATCTACAGCCCACTGAAATCATTCACACACAACTACACACATCTACAGCCCACTGAAATCATTCACACACAACCACACACATCTACAGCCCACTGAAATCATTCACACACAACTACACACATCTACAGCCCACTGAAATCATTCACACACAACTACACACATCTACAGCCCACTGAAATCATTCACACAACACAACTACACACATCTACAGCCCACTGAAATCATTCACACACAACTACACACATCACACAACCACACACATACAGCCCACTGAAATCATTCACACACAACACACATCTACAGCCCACTGAAATCATACACACATCTACAGCATCCACAACCACACACATGACATCCATCACACAAACACACATTCACACACAACACACAACTACACACATCTACAGCCCACTGAAATCACACAACTACACACACACAGCCCACTTCACACAACAACTACACACATCTACAGCCCACTGAAATCATTCACACAACCACACACATCTACAGCCCACTGAAATCATTCACACACAACTACACACATCTACAGCCCACTGAAATCATTCACACAACTACACACATCTACAGCCCACTGAAATCATTCACACACAACTACACACATCTACAGCCCACTGAAATCATTCACACAACTACACACATCTACAGCCCACTGAAATCATTCACACAACTACACACATCTACAGCCCACTGAAATCATTCACACAACTACACACATCTACAGCCCACTGAAATCATTCACACAACTACACACATCTACAGCCCACTGAAATCATTCACACACAACTACACACATCTACAGCCCACTGAAATCATTCACACAACTACACACATCTACAGCCCACTGAAATCATTCACACAACTACACACATCTACAGCCCACTGAAATCATTCACACAACTACACACATCTACAGCCCACTGAAATCATTCACACACAACTACACACATCTACAGCCCACTGAAATCATTCACACACAACTACACACATCTACAGCCCACTGAAATCATTCACACAACTACACACATCTACAGCCCACTGAAATCATTCACACAACTACACACATCTACAGCCCACTGAAATCATTCACACACAACAGGCCAGATGAAAACACACATGCAGTCGCTCTGTCTTTCTCATGCATCTGCTAGTGAAGCCCATATGGAGACAAGCGCACACGCACACACACACACACACACACACACACACACACACACACACACACACACACACACACACACACACACACACACACACACACACACACACACACACACATACACAGCAGGAAGAGTGTGCGTCTATATGTGGGGGAGGGTAAGAAAGGCACAGAGGAAGGGGAGACTGGGATGGGGTGGAGGGTGATGGGTGAGGTTGGGGGGCTGCTGATAATGTTCTCCAAGTCTGTGTAACCCCCCCCCCCAACCCCCTCCCCCCAGCGGCTCGGCACTCCCAGCAGGAGCCACTCCAACCTATGGAGAGGGTCCTTCCGGCCAGCAGGGGCTCCGAGGAGGAGGAGGAGGAGGAGGAGGAGGAGGAGGGACAGAGGGAGAGAGAGAGAGAGAGAGGGAGATGGCACGGGACACTTTAGGCTTGCATCACATGTTTCACATGAAAGGAGGTGGTTGACAAGGAGCTGACACTGATCATCTGCTCTGCCCGTCCATTATGTCAGAAGTCTTCAAAATCCAGGAGATGAACCTTTTTGTTTGCAACCAATGTAGCAGAAACAGCTGCAGGAGTCCACATGAATACGTTGTTCTCAAATAGCTCTCCTCTAATGGGATTGCCAGTTGTCTCACGTCTAATTGCTTTACGACTTATTTCATACCTATACCGTTGAGTTGTCTAAGCAGCATATCCGTGTATTTGTTTGCTAATGCTGCCTTTTATTTTGTCACAGATACAGCGCTGTAGTTAAGGAGCTCTGTCCTGCTCCTCAGTACCCAGAGTGCTGCTTATTTTCAGTCCTACTGGAATCCTAATTTCATTCAGTTGGTGTTCCAGGTCTAAATCAGTCCCTGATTACATGACAAAAATTGAAACCAGCAGGGCTCTGCATCCGAAAGGACCGTGAATGAGAACAACTAAAAACTCACCGCGCAGTAGAAAGCAAAATGCAAATGAGATCATTTAACAAGTAACCAAGTTTGTACATTTGTATAACTTGTCTGTAGGTAAACTTTCAGTTTACCTCCTTAAGCTAAAGGCTGTTTCTTTTGGTGATAAACATGCGTGAGCCTGTTTGGAAATGTAAGCACTTGTGACTAAGAGATGATAATGATGGTATAATAGGAATCTATTAGTCCTTCAGTTTTTGCATGCCTAATAATTAGATTAATTGAATGACACTCATTTAGAGAAAATGAGGGACCCAGTGGTGTTAATTCAACCTGTGTTTCCAGATGCTCCTTTCTAAACAGCTAAGTGAACTACCTCATCATAGCCCACCATCTGGGAATTCCCCTCCAAGGCAGCAATAGAAGATGGAGCCATAATACGTTTTAAAGGCATCGACTGATGGTTGCCTGCAACTAAACATATTGAAGTGGCTGTTTAGCCTCTCCAACAAATGGGAGGTAAAAGTGAGAGCCCTGATTATTAACTCCCCGTTCATTTAGGGCACCTAATGCTAATTTCTGTCTTTTATATGAAGGTAAATAAGGTCATTATGGCTGTGTTAATGATTAGCATATCTCACAGGTGTAATTCTCTGGGAGTATTGCTCTGAGACTCCTTTCCTTCAGTAAAAATCACTCAGTGCCACGCCAACAAAGATGGGAGACTGACTAATTTATCCCCAAATTTGCACCATGTACAAAAAATCATGCAAATGAACTCGGTTCTCAATTGGAAGACACAGCATTTGGGTGACATTAATCAAAGAAAAATATGCAGACAAAGGTGACAGTAATCCCAATACTCATGCATAAGTGGCACAGCTGTGATTTCGCTCACTGTATAGTCGTACAGTTCCTTGCATGGACCCGAGCACAAACGGGACTTCTATACATTATGAAACCACCTCCTCCTCTCATTATATTTTATTTGAACACACAATGATCAAGTAGAAATGGACTTAAAATAAATGTCACACTTAGGTGCTTGAGCCTTCCTGTTCCAGGAATGCAATTACAAGTATCTGTTGGTTTCATTATCACTTGGAGTTGGCAAGAAGCAAAAGATTTCAGCTTGTCAAGAGAGGATATCTTGTTATCTGAAAATGAGCTGTAGTTTTGTAGCCAAGATAAAACACAAGCCGCTTGACAAAAGCTGAAAGAATTCAAATGATTTGATTGTTAAATGCTGCCTGTCAAGATAAATTGTGTGGATTTATATGTTTTCCAATCTGGTTAATGATGATTGATATAGATGTGATAATTGTGATTATCTCCCACCGCCTCTTGCTCTGTACACATGTGCATCTTCATTAGCTCAGTCAGCCTACACATACGAGCACGGCCATATACAATCCCTCGGAGTGTGAAATTTCCCAACATCGGTGTCTCGGTGTGCTCGGTGTACAGCTGTTGGGAGAGCGGTGCACTGCCTCAGCCTGAGCTCACCTAAGCTCTCCACTGAGTTGTAGTGCATCGCAGACTAATCCCCCAACAGAGCCGTCAAGCCAGCCTGCAAACAGAGCTCGCTGCTGGCTGTCTCTGCGTGGAGCGAGCAAACCAACATCATAACAAAGGGTGTTTATGGAAAAATAGATGCTGGCGCAGCCGACCAGAAAAGGGCTTAGCAGTGATCAGACCCCGCTCCCACCTTTATCCTTCACCGTTCACATTGAAATGCAAATATCAAGGCAGGGTTTCCACCCGCGTGCCACTCACAAATTGAAAAGCAGTTTTTATCTATGCAAATGCAAGCATGGTAATTGAAGTTAATCAATCAATGCTAGCTTTCACTAAAACCTTGAACATGATTGAATAAAGTAATTATCATTCAGGAGAAAATGATGAAGTTGTAGACAGCATGAACCTTATTAAAGGAGGATTTTGAGTCACAATGGCTTAATTTAGCCAGCAGCCCCCTCTGTGTTCCTCCTCTTCTCCCCTCTGTGTTCCTCCTCTTCTTCCCTCTGTGTTCCTCCTCTTCTCCCCTCTGTGTTCCTCCTCTTCTCCCCTCTGTGTTCCTCCTCTTCTTCCCTCTGTCTTCCTCCTCTTCTTCCCTCTGTCTTCCTCCTCTTCTCCCCTCTGTCTTCCTCCTCTTCTCCCCTCTGTGTTCCTCCTCTTCTTCCCTCTGTGTTCCTCCTCTTCTTCCCTCTGTGTTCCTCCTCTTCTTCCCTCTGTCTTCCTCCTCTTCTCCCCTCTGTGTTCCTCCTCTTCTTCCCTCTGTGTTCCTCCTCTTCTCCCCTCTGTGTTCCTCCTCTTCTTCCCTCTGTCTTCCTCCTCTTCTCCCCTCTGTGTCTTCCTCCTCTTGTCCCCTCTGTCGTCCTCCTCTTCTACCCTCTGTCTTCCTCCTCTTCTCCCCTCTGTGTCTTCCTCCTCTTCTTCCCTCTGTCTTCCTCCTCTTGTCCCCTCTGTCTTCCTCCTCTTCTACCCTCTGTCTTCTTCCTCTTCTCCCCTGTGTTCTTCCTCTTCTTCCCTGTCTTCCTCCTCTTCTTCCCTCTGTCTTCCTCCTCTTCTCCCCTCTGTCTTCCTCCTCTTCTCCCCTCTGTCTTCCTCCTCTTCTCCCCTCTGTCTTCCTCCTCTTCTCCCCTCTGTCTTCCTCCTCTTCTCCCCTTTGTCTTCCTCCTCTTCTCCCCTCTGTGTCTTCCTCCTCTTCTTCCCTCTGTCTTCTTCCTCTTGTCCCCTCTGTCTTCTTCCTCTTGTCCCCTCTGTCTTCCTCCTCTTCTCCCCTCTGTGTCTTCCTCCTCTTCTCCCCTTTGTGTTCCTCCTCTTCTCCCCTCTGTGTCTTCCTCTTCTTCCCTCTGTCTTCCTCCTCTTCTCCCCTCTGTCTTCCTCCTCTTCTCCCCTCTGTCTTCCTCCTCTTCTCCCCTCTGTCTTCCTCCTCTTCTCCCCTTTGTCTTCCTCCTCTTCTCCCCTCTGTGTCTTCCTCCTCTTCCCTCTGTGTTCCTACTCTTCTCCCCTCTGTGTCTTCCTCCTCTTCTCCCCTTTGTGTTCCTCCTCTTCTCCCCTCTGTGTCTTCCTCTTCTTCCCTCTGTCTTCTTCCTCTTCTCCCCTGTGTTCTTCCTCTTCTTCCCTGTGTTCCTCCTCTTCTCCCCTGTGTCTTCCTCCTCTTGTCTCCTCTGTCTTCCTCCTCTTCTTCCCTCTGTTTTCTTCCTCTTCTCCCCTCTGTGTCTTCCTCCTCTTCTCCCCTTTGTGTTCCTCCTCTTCTCCCCTCTGTGTCTTCCTCTTCTTCCCTCTGTCTTCTTCCTCTTCTCCCCTGTGTTCTTCCTCTTCTTCCCTGTGTTCCTCCTCTTCTCCCCTGTGTATTCCTCCTCTTGTCTCCTCTGTCTTCCTACTCTTCTTCCCTCTGTCTTCCTCCTCTTCTTCCCTCTGTGTCTTCCTCCTCTTCTTCCCTCTGTCTTCCTCCTCTTCTCCCCTCTGTCTTCCTTCTTTTCTTCCCTGTGTCTTCCTCCTTTTCTTCCCTCTGTGTTCCTCCTCTTCTCCCCTGTGTCTTCCTCCTCTTCTCCCCTCTGTCTTCCTCCTCTTCTCCTCTCTGTCTTCCTCCTCTTCTCCCCTCTGTCTTCCTCCTCTTCTCCCCTTTGTCTTCCTCCTCTTCTCCCCTCTGTCTTCCTCCTCTTGTCTCCTCTGTCTTCCTCCTCTTCTTCCCTCTGTCTTCCTCCTCTTCTTCCCTCTGTGTCTTCCTCCTCTTCTCCCCTCTGTCTTCCTCCTCTTCTCCCCTTTGTCTTCCTCCTCTTCTCCCCTCTGTCTTCCTCCTCTTCTTCCCTCTGTCTTCCTCCTCTTCTTCCCTCTGTGTCTTCCTCCTCTTCTCCCCTCTGTCTTCCTTCTTTTCTTCCCTGTGTCTTCCTCCTTTTCTTCCCTCTGTCTTCCTCCTCTTCTCCCCTCTGTCTTCCTCCTCTTCTTCCCTCTGTCTTCCTCCTCTTCTCCCCTTTGTCTTCCTCCTCTTCTCCCCTCTGTCTTCCTCCTCTTCTCCCCTCTGTCTTCCTCCTCTTCTCCCCTTTGTCTTCCTCCTCTTCTCCCCTCTGTCTTCCTCCTCTTCTCCCCTCTGTCTTCCTCCTCTTCTCCCCTCTGACAATTTTTAAGATTTTCTACAATCTTTAATATTTTTTCAGACCGTCTGAATAAAAGAAAAATTCATCCATTGCAGAAAAAAATACTTTTAACAAATTTCCCATCTTGCATCTGTATTTCGTAATCGAGGCAGTTTGAAAGGAGTTAAAGAAACTTTTTTATATACGAATATATTGAATAATGATTTCTTTTAATTTGATTCTGGGTTCTGTAATACTGAACATGAGGCACAAATTGGTGCCAACACCCCTGATGATTTTACCAAACTGTATTTACTTCAGCGATTGTGTTGCAAAAATAAGTCCAAAGATTTGTAATAGAAGCTCAGAGATGGATTTTAGTGGACTTCCTCCTCACCGCCCGAAACCGAACTCTCCCTGATTCACACTTGATGTATCTGTTCTTTGAGGCTGAAATGACACTTGTACATAACAGTTGAGGTTAGAGATGAAGAAAAAAGAGAGACATCACCATGTTTAAATGAAGTACCCCCCCTCCCCCCCAGCCCCGGGCTTCCACCTGTCAGCCAAGATGGTGGTAATTGAGACTTCCAGTGTGCTATGGCTGGCTACCTTACTGTGGCTCTCCTGGCTGCTGTCCTCATGGCAGGGCTAGTTAAAGGCCTCTTTGGTTTGTCACAGAGTTTAATATGCACCCTACATAATTATGCAGGATTCACAGTGCTATCAAACTGCAATTCAAATTAGTTCAGGATTAAAGGCACAGAACAGTACTGGTTCCTTAATTGCATTGTACTGTGCTGATCACATTCAAATACCCATTACTCATTCCCTCTGCGGAGCAATAAGTCAGAGGGATTAATACTGAGGCAGGTGACAGGGCCAAGCCATTAAAAGGCAGTTATGCAGAAAGCATGGCTGGTTTTATTCACGTTAATGAAATCAGTGAAATGAAACTGTAATAGATTTATCAAAGCTCAGATGGATTTGCAGTAAATCAGTTTGATTCAGGCAATCAAACTGGACAATGGAGATAGTTTTCAGCTACAGCAGTGGATATCAGGCAGCAGCATGTGAGAAGTGCTGATATTCTTCTTGTGAGGATTTGGTGAACACCCGGTGCCTAGGCCCTATTCCCACAGCTGGGCCTGCTCATTTTTGTCAGCTAAATGGTGCCAATGACTGATAAAACATACTGCCTTCCAGTTAAACAGCAGATTCTTCTACCCCCTTCTCTGTCTCTCTCTCTTTCTCCCTCTCTTGTCTCCTCCTGAATTTATGGCCCGTGTGCTGCTGATTCTGGCGTGCTATACAGCGCACAAGCCCATGAATTAGAACCTAAATTCACTTACATCAAACGGATTAGTGTTGAAATCCGTCTGAGCTCGTCTCATGGCACCGAGCTTCAAGGACCCGTCCAACACAGGATGCTAGCTGGACAAAAGTCTAGAAAAAAACAAAATCTGAAAATACATTTTCAAATTAAGCATAGTTTAATAATCCTTTATTTTATTATCTGTTTATATACAAACATCCACGTATGGGTGCCAGCAGGAGGTGTTATAACAACAAATGCTAACAAGCACATGAATAAACATGTAATTATATTTACTTGCAACTACATTATAATGTGTCACAAACCATTTCATGTTTACATATGGTTTATATGGGCCAAAGGACACTTAAAGTGTTGCCACATTTGTTATTTAATCAGAAATTCAACTAAGGGCAGAGCACCAAACTGACAAATCCATAACTGACATTTGCATTCAGTGTTATTTTGCATAGTCTGTATAAAGTCACAGTGAGAGAATTACACCTGCCGTGCCACTTCATCCAAGTCCTGCCTCACACTTTTTCAGTGTAAAAATGGTTAAATGACCTGAGCTCAAATGACATTATTTTTAAATGTGTTCTTAATGAGTCGTCCACTGTACAGTATAAATTCCAATTACATCCAATTAACCCCAATCAGAAGCACCTCATCTCTAGCCTCTTTTTTATTTAATGGTTCGCTGCAGCTTCAACCATTGATTAGGCTGAATGAGCAGCACTACTAAATGACCACCTTGAAGGAGACGGGAGCTGTTAGCCTTAATGGAGACAGCGTGGTCATTACACCTCTGCATGCACAGCCCCCCCTCTTTAAACAGGCTAGATCAACTTTTATATTGGGGTCTGACGGGCCTTTACTCAGGTTGATTTTGACTTTAGCCCATTTGCTTCGAGGGAAAATGTTAAGTAGAAACCTCCCATCCATGAACACTGGCCCATTATTTTCTAATTACAATGCATTTAGGTCCTTCAGTAGGCATGCATGATTATACACAACGCCATCTGAATGTGTACACAGTGGAGATTTTTTTTCTGAGCACTTATGAAAGCAAATGGCATTTTTTGAGTAGCCTTGCATTTTTCAGTTTTACTCCAAAATATATCCACCACAGAAAGGGAAGAGTGAGATTTGGGTGATGTGCAAAAACCAAGAAAAAGCAAATTCTGTACTGGTCAGTATCTTTTCTTTCATAGACCATTTGAGGCTGAAAGTGATTACAGCAGCTTACTTTATTTCTCTCTTGGTTTGGTCAGGATCAAGACAAGACTCTCTCCCGACTGTAAGAGAGAGACAATGAAGACGAGAAATAAAAGCATAAACCCATTCAACTCGTAGTATCCTCGAGTGTTAGAACTGGCAGCAGACGCTGGGATAAGCCCTCCCACACACTTCGTCTGGAGAATTTCCCTGTTTGTGTTCTTTTGAGGAGTTTGCGTTGCATAATGCCCACATGGCTAGACACATAACAATCTGTAGATTAAGCCCAACTAAAATACACGCAAGAACTCCCTGGCTTTCAAGTGCATTCAAAATACAATTCCCTCATAATTTGAGCTTTGTAAAAACAAAAAAACACTGTTGGTTTCTTAATGAAAACACTCATAGTCGGTACATTAGAAGTGGATTACCAGAAAAGAAGGAGATGTATAATAAGTCTTTGAAACAGCCTTCATATACAATTGTCAGTGGCAAACATATGAAGTCTTTACTTTGACAGAGAAAATAATTGGTTTATTTATAGATGGTGTGAAATTAAACACACTTAAAAGCCTGGGACAGTATGGTTTAATCAACCCCCTTCAATTCTATTCATGCTCACAATTCACACTGCAGCTGAGAGCAGGGAGCATTAAATGCATTCCCTTATTACTCTATAAATGCAAGTGGCCAAGCAGACAAGACCCAAGTAGTAAATTAATAGTAATAAAAACACCAACTGTGCGGACAGATGCAGAAATTAAAAGCCAGCAACAAATACAACACGCAGTCCGGCTTAATGAAATACCAGACGATAACATTTCTTGGAACCAATTACATGCTCCTACTGTAGGATATTTAAACATATTTAATGTTGATTTGTATCTCATTTAGCACTGACTGAATTCATATAATAAACATCGAGCATTTAGAGTCCTTTTGGGAAGTATAATGTGCAACATCAAAATAATCCTAAAACCAACAAACCCTCCTCTAAGAAGTACCCTCGATCAGCTGTTCGCACCTGCTGTAACATTTGTGGTAGAGACGGCTTATTTTTCTGCTCCTTCACCAACTCACCGAGTCGCACAATGAAAAGTGAACTAATGGAAAACACATTCAAAGTGTTTTTCAACTCCTCTGTCGAAATGGGAATCGATTTGGTTTTGTGTCCGTGTGTATATATGCTGAATAAATCTGCAGCAGTCAGTGGTGTAAAGCATGAGAGAGAGAGAGTGAGAGTGAGTGAGAGTGAGAGAGAGAGAGTGAGTGAGAGTGTGTGCAAGAGAGAGAGAGAGTGAGTGAGAGAGTGTGTGAGAGAGAGAGAGTGAGTGTGAGAGAGAGAGAGAGAGTGAGTGTGAGAGTGTGAGTTTGATAGTGTGAGAGTTTGATAGAGAGAGAGAGTGAGAGTTTGATAGAGAGAGAGAGAGAGAGAGAGAGAGAGAGAGAGAGAGAGAGAGTGAGCGTTGCAGAAATATAAAGGAAAAGATTGTGGAAACCAGGAAGTGTTGAAGCTACCGAACAGGAGAAATGCATTTTTTAACACACAATAGAAAAATGTATGTGTTTAAAAGTTGTATTGTTAAAGGCTCAAACTTACACTGGAATATCAATCTCGGAGAATGAGATTATAGGCAGTACCCACATTACACCCACTCCCTCCCCCCAACCACCACCACCACCAAAAAAAAAAAATCACACCGTCTTCCAATTATACAGCATCAGCATGAGACTGGCTCACCCTGAAGGACGTACAGTGAGTATACAAGGTTCATCATTTAAAACCAGACGTTAAAAATCCCAAACTCTCCTAATTAGTTATAAATCACCAGAATGTGTCATCAAAATGTCAGAAGCCTCCACACTTAAAACGCATCTCACTAAAGCTTAAGACGTGTCATACAAGTAAAATCCACTTCTTCCAATGACGGTCCTATTGCTGATGAAGCCCTGTACAGAGAAGATACAACACAGGGCACCTTCTCATCATAATTCACCTACGTAGGAAAGATTAGCACCATATGTCCTTGTATGAAAGTGTGACCACTTGGACAGTAAGCTGAGTTTATTTTTTGAGTGTGGACACTGCGGTTTGAGAATGGCTTGAGATTCCCATGACCTCCTTCTTCAGTAGCGAGGGCCTTATCTCTGGAGGGTCAATTACCATTTGCTTTTGCATGATCTTGTTTGTTTAACTTGACACAGTGAAGAAAGGCCTGACATTGACCAGAATTCGCTGCATTAATGTGCTCCATGTTCTGCATTCATCACTGTCACTGAGCTGGAGAGGACTGCAGGCATCACCGGAGGACAGGGAAGAGGCTGTGTTTGTGTGTAGCAAAGATAGATGGCAGCGAAAAGAAAAGTGTGTGTGGAGGTGAGCTGAGAAAGCAAAATCATTCATTTATAATGATCAAAGATAATTCATATTTTCTAACCTGACAGAATTTACTGATCTCTTTATTGTCCACTTTGAAGGGCAGTAATTAACGTCTATGCAGAAAACACAAATGATGGATTTTAGCAGAGATCCAAAAATATCCACAATAAAACCAATTGTTTATGTGCCGTGCAGGTGTTAGCACTTTTATCAACCTGAATTCTCTTACCACACAAAAACTGCCACTTGGTTGTGTCACAAAATGTTTTGTAGGTAAGTATGCAACATGCATCTGTTTCTATAGTGCACTGAAGTGAATGGAGTTACACTCAAACTCTACATTAATGTACAACAGATAATAGTAAAGGTGTTGTTCAGCTAGTGCTCACCTCCACCGTAATGTGCAGCCTGTGTGATGATAGGTGAAAACTTGCAAATGTAATTGTCAAGTGATCCCAGGATCTGCCGTTCTGGTGTGTGGCCGGCTATTTCAGGCTTTAGTTCACAGTACGTCTCTCCTGCTTCTTTCCTTTGCTTGTACTCTTTGTATTATTAACTTATGGTCACGTCTATGTAATTTGTTACCACCTGTATTTCAGCAAACGGAGGCTGATTCGTGTCTTTATACATTTTTTTTTTTGACCTGCTGTGTAAATCTATCCACATTTTTTAGTATTTATCAAAGACTATTCACATGAATCAGTGTTGGAGTGTAAAAACTCCAATGTTAGCCAAGACCACTGTTGACTCCAACGTACATACCATTCACCATAAAATAAACTTTACAACTACTATTGTAATTTTACATTAGGCCTAAAAACACCAGAGATTAAACAGAATAATATAGGCACTTCATTTCTAAAATGACGAAAGATTCTCATGAATATGTCTCTTCTGTATTTGCTGCTGCAGAAATGTGTTTAACTTAGAAATTGTGTTGAAAGAAACTCCCACACAAACCCTTCCAGTAAACCCACAGCTCAATTAGTAGTGCTGCAGGGCTCAGTTGGAGAGACCTGTCACTAGCTGGATCTCTGTTCAGGTAATCCATATACAGTTGAAACCAGAAGTTTACATACACTGTGCAAAAAGACACATAACACTTTTTTTCTCACTGTCTGAAGTTAAATCAGATTAAACCTCTCCTGTTTCAGGTCCGTTAGGATTACCAAAATTATTTAACTTTTGCTAAATGTCACAATAATGAGAAAGATAATATTTTAGAGAATTTTTCATTACTTCAAGGTCAAAAGTTTACATCCAGTTCCTTAGTATTTAGTAGCGTTGCCTTTGAACTGCATGACTTGGGTCAAGCGTTTTGGGTATCCTTCCACAAGCTTCCTACAGTACTCTGATGGAATTCTGGCCCATTCCTCCGGACAGAACTGGTGGAACTGAGTCAGGTTTGTTGGCCGCCTCGCTCGCACACGCCTTTTCAGATCTGACCACAAATTTCCGATGGGATTCAGGTCAGGGCTTTGTGATGGCCACTCCAAGACATTGACTTTGTTGTCCTCAAGCCACTTTTTTTTAAAACTATTTTGGCAGTATGCTTCGGGTCATTGTCCATTTGGAAGACCCATTTGCGCCCAAGTTGTAGCTTCCTGGCTGATGTCCTGAGATGTTGCCTTAATATTTCCAGGTAATGTTCTTTCTTCATGATGCCGTCTATTTTATGAAGAGCTCCAGTTCCTGCTGCAGCAAAACAGCCCCACAACATGATGCTGCCACCTCCATGCTTCACAGTTGGGATGGTGTTTTCAGGTCTACAAGCTTCCCCCTTTTTCCTCCAAATGTAACGGTGGTCATTATGGCCAAACAGCTCCACTTTAGTTTTATCAGACCACAGGACATGTCTCCAGAAGTTAAGGTCTTTGTCTTGGTGTCTTTTTGCAAACTGTAATCTGGCTTTTTTATGTTTCTTTAGGAGAAATGGCTTCCTTCTTGCTGAGTAGCCTTTCAGCCCATGTCAGTGCAGGACTCGTTTTACTGTGGATAATGACACTTTCTTACCAGCTTCAGCCATCATCTTCACAAGGTCTTTAGCTTTTGTTCTGGGGTTGATTTGCACATGTCGGACCAAAACACGTTCATCTCTGGGACACAGAGCCCGTCTTCTTCCTGAGCGGTGTGATGGCTGGACATTCCCATGTTTATACTTGCGTATAATTGTTTGCACAGATGAACGTGGCACCTTCAAGCATCTGGAAATTGCACCCAAGGATGAACCAGACTTGTGGAGCTCCACGATTCTCTCCCTGATTTCTTAGCTGATTTCTTTTGACTTTCCCATGATTTCAAACAGGGAAGCAGAGTGTTTGAGGTGTGGCCTTAAAATACATCCCCAGGTGTGCCTTCAATTAACTCACATGTTGTCAGTTAACCTATCAGGAGCTTCAAAAGCCATGACATCATCATCTGTGCTTGCCCACGTTGTTTAAAGACATAGTACTTTTGGTGTATGTAAACTTTTGACCTCAAAGAAAGTAATATAAAATTCTCTAAGAAATTATCTTTCTCATTATTGTGACATTTAGCAAAAGTTAAATAATTTTGGTAATCCTAACAGACCTGAAACAGGAGAGGTTTAGTCTGATTTAACTTCAGACAGTGAGAAAAAAAGTGTTATGTGTCTTTTTGCACAGTGTATGTAAACTTCTGGTTTCAACTGTACATCCTAGCAAACTGAGGTGAACTAGCTTGAACTAATGACATCACCAAAACACAGTACTTACAATACTTATTTGATATACTCCTGTGGCTTGGGACCAGCACTGATTGAATGTTTCCACTGAAAATTGGCTAAACACACTCTTTATAGTGCAGTGCTGAGTCCTGCCATTAAAATGACTCTTCAGTGATATACAGCACAGGAAAACATTTTATCAGTGTCAAAGCTAATTTGTATTTCCTTTAGTTATCTTTATTTTTCAGAGTCTGATACTACGTAACCTTGGAGATGGAGAAAACATCACGGTATGGTCATAACATTTGAATATCAGTGCTGTATCGGTTCCAAGACTTTCTCAGGTTTTCTCCAGCATCACTGCGTTCAATGGGGTGACAAAATACATCATTAGGGGGACGGCCAGAGAAAAACAACAGGGTTGTGCTGTTCCACTCAACATCTGGAGTATTGTTAGTGATCCTGCATATCAGCCTGAAAGTCTGAGTGTCATGGTTACCGAGCTAAAAGAGGATCATCAACACAGAACGTCTGTTAAAGTAGAGAAATCTAAAACCACTTCTCATAAAGGAGCACCAGAAAAACGCCCAGTGGTAATAATCAGATACGAGCCCGTTCTCTCTCTCTCTCTCTCTCTCTCTCTCTCTCTCTCTCTCTCTCTCTCTCTCTCTCTCTCTCTCTCTCTCTCTCTCTCTCTCTCTCTCTCTCTCTCTCTCTCTCACACACACACACACACACACACTATCCTGTAATATGTATATATATATATATATCAACATCCATGGTTAATCCAACCTATGATTTATTTTCTTTTTTTAAATGTGTAAAACCTTTTCATGTACCTGTCAGAGGAGTAAAGAGGAACATCTGTAAGCGGTCCTCAGAGACCACGTTAGGAGGTTTAAGTCACATGGAATGAATGGCTAATCCCAATGAATAATCCCAGGACTTGTGAGCACTCACAACACAGAACAACTCAAGACGATGGTATGACTGCAGAGGTGGCAGTCAGTGTTGAAAATATTGTCCAAAATCAAAATAGCACCAAATCCCCTGAATACGTGTTTAATAACTTTAAATCGAGGCTTTCGTATGTGTTTGTGTGCAGCAATCCTCACTTCTATATTATTAAGAACCCCGGAGCAATATCACAAAGCTTTCATAAAACACCTGGATGAATGCTCAATAATCCAGGTAGAAAAATCCCACCAAGTTAAATCAGTTCATCTCAGCCCAAAGTCTAGTGGGAGACATGTTTTGTGACATCCACAGTCTCAGCTGACTGCAAATATCCCCAATGTATAAATAGCATAGTTGCATAATGATCGAAACACAGTTAATTATTAATGAAACTGGCCATCGGTTTCATATGCAAATAACCGTGACCATTGATTACAATAACCATTTGTACAATTCACAAAGGATTGTGGAACGGCTGAAACTTTGGGTCCAGATGAAATGATTCAGCTTTCTGGGAGCTTTTCAAAATTTGGATTATGACTTTGATAATAACATGAATAGTATTTACAAGTAAGAAATAAGAACTCCCATTTGAAATAAATGTAACATGCAAGGGTGGATTAAACATTTGAGACTTCTCATGTTGCAAGGCGGGAAACTATATAGAAAGAATTCTGGCTTGATCAACGTCATCACCTGAGTTACACGTGTTTTTGTGACCACAGGTATGACGGCTACATGCACCTGAAACTTGAGAATGTACATCAACGTTTGTGACACATTTTTGGGGAACAGAGAAAAGTGCATCTTTTGTTTGCACAAAATGTTTTCTTCAGACGTCTCTGAACATCATAGTAGAACTTGATATTGACAGTATGACCCTGTGGGACGAAGTCACGGCACACAACCCCCCTGGATAGAAAAACAGATCCACCTCGTTGCCGTGTTGACCTGCTGCACCTTATTCAGTGTTCGACGGTGACGTTCCTCCTGTCTTGAGACACAAAAGTCTCTGAAAACAAATCTCCAGGCTCATCGCTTCATCGCTGTTCATTCTGAAGCATTTCGTTGCCTATGTCCTGAGTCCATCACAGAATTTGATGTGCACCCTTAACTCGTCCACGGAGACATCGCAGACGCACTCGGCCGCTCACAAAAACTTGTGTAACTCGGGTGTTGTTGATCAAGAGATGAAACGTGGAGTCCTTACTCACGAAGGGCGTAGTTTCCTTCGACTCCATGAACTTTTTACACAAACAAGATACCGTACATGTTTTCATGATCTAAATAATCCACAAACAATAATAATAATAAAAAAAAAAAAAAAAAATAGCAATTGGATTATTTTTATTATTGATTGGTCTGCTGATAGTTTCCTTAATTACTTGTTTTTGTCAATAAAAGATGAAATCATGTCTGTTTGAGAGGATATTGTTTCTTCAAAGCATCTCATTGCTACAAATTAACTCTTATTTTCAGTAAAATTACTAATTTATCTATGAAATTGGTAAACTGAAAACTAGTGCAGATGAATATAAAAAAAATGACAGCAAACTGAAAAAATGCAAATATAATATCTGTGTGATCATAGAAATGTCATGTGGAGTGCAAACTTTACAGCAGAGCAAATTCTTCTTTATAAAGGTGCTGTGAGGAATGAAGGAACAGCAGTCAGAGCAACGTTTGGCTTCACGTCACATGACGTATTAAAGAGAATGACAGGAAGGGTGAGGTTTTAACAAGGCTGCAGAATCAAACTATCAAAAGTAGGGCTAGGTAGGGTGCTAATAATAGAGCAATGCAAACAGAACTCCCAACAAGAATAGAAAGATCAAAACAATGCCTATTTAGTGCTCACACAGGCAGCGTGAATGGCTTTTGTGTAGTGCATATTATTGCATTCTCAGTGTAGCAACGGTGCTGAGCAAATCTCAGTAATTAACCTATGGTAATGACAAAAGCCAATTTATGGCTCTTAAAGATCAAATGTATCTGGGTTAATGTGAGGTCAATCTAATGCATGTGCGGGAATACCAGAGCTGGAATTGAAGTAGCTGATTGGGGAGAGGTGTACTGGGATTACTGACAGTGTGAATGGGGCTGTCAAACACATCCCTTCTAAACAGACAATAATGCACAAGCTGTATTCAGGCTTAATTACCTCCCCACGAGAAGTTAGCTTCTCTATGCCATTTGTTTAGTTGTTTGTCAGCAGGATTACGGAAAAACAATCAACCCGATTTTTATGAAACGTGGTAGGAGGGTGCAGCCAGGGCCAAGGAAGAACCATTTCAATTTTGGAGCAGATCAAAATATTTTTTTTATTGACATTCCCATTATGACATGTCATTTGGCTAACTAGAGTCCATAAACGTTCAAATCTAGTAGATGGTAGAGAAGTTCAATAGTAACAAACCACAGGCCATTCTATAACCATTCTCCAAATATGACGACTCCAAATCCCAATCCACATGCAGTGGTACCAGTAATCCTGTAGGTACTCTCTCAAACACTCACTCAGCGGTTTCATAGAGGAGGTCCGAAACCGCTCACATTAGCTGCACAGCTGACATGTGAGACTTTAACTTGGCACGAGTGTATTTTGACATCTCTCCAATATCCAGACATGTGAGGCGGCTGCAGTTTTAGATTTGCATATCGTAGCAGTGTGAACTATTGGCCACGGCGGAGGCCTGCGCTCTACGAGTGCCCCTTTAGATTAAAGCGGTAACTGTACAGCTTGTGAATGCCTTTGAACAGCATCATTAGTCATTGTTAAAAAGTTTGGTGAGCCGAACAGAAAACAGTTTAAAAAGACAACATGTGATTTGTAAACGTCCCATAACTGAAGTCCAGCATGAGCAGCACTTTTAAGAACCTGTGTGCTTGTTTTACAAACCAGATACTTTTGAATATGCAACAGTGAAGCGCAGCTGTGGATCATGCAAGAGGACATAAAGTGGCATTTGTACATTTTTGGGGGCTTTAACAAGATCACAAAATCTGAATCTCTAAATTAAGTCCTGAGAGTAAATAAAAGCTATTTATCAAACAGACTAGCACTTCAGCACAAGACATGTCCTTCAGGATGGGTTGTCTGATGGTACCATGGAACAAAGATGCTCGCTTTATTCTCTCAACATCTGCAGTATTACAGCAACTATAGCAGTCTGAGGTCTTTCAATAAGGACTTGATGTTCTTCCCTTCAGACTGAAAACCAAGCTAAGCTGTGCTTCACAGGTTCTGGCCCCTAAACTTTGAAAACTCTCCCTTTGGGCTGAAGTGTTGTTTTAAAACAGTATTTTTTTAACTCTCCTCCTATTTTTATATGTCTGTTGCTTTGTATTTAGTCAGTTAGTGATGTCTGCTTTTGTAATGTGATATAAATCAGCTGACTTTTCCTGGGCTTTATGACCCCACTTGACCACTTTGTAAGGTGGCCCTGCCTGAGTAGGTAGGAGCCAGATGTTGGGCCACCTGGACATAGTGACAGACAAAACAGGCATTAGTTATTCAGCCAGACTCCAAACAGAGCCTACTGACAGATCATGGCTCCTGGGGAGTTATGCTACATTTAAATAGCACCTTTTGATATTAGATCAATACACCGGATTAACAGTCAAGTCACTCATGGGCAGATGCTGCGGGGAGACAGCATGCTTTGACTGTGATACATTATGTGCCAGAACTAAACAAAGAAGTTATTTCAATTCCAATGGTTTTGTTACTTTTTTTACAAAAGGTCAAGCGCTGTCAAAAATATCAGCATATTGACCTTTTTAAACATTCCAGAAACATTGGGATCATAGATTATGCTTTCTTCCTCTCTTTCTCGCTAACAACGGGTTAAAACTCATTCACACCAAAGTCGCAGGGGGCTGCAACTCTCTGTGCTTGTCATTTGCAGGTCATTGTACAGTTCATTTGAAGTTTAACATGGCACGGGCTGTCCTGGTGATATGTTTGTATCGTCAGGAGGACAGAGACACTGGGCAGGATGACAGCAGGTTGTGTTACTACTTGAGTAGATCTGTTCTCATTCACTCAGTCCAACGCCTGCACATGTCTCGTCATCCATGTTTGCAGTCTGACTCTAAAGCCTGCCAAATATTTTCATGCTTTTTAACTACACACCTGTCCACATTCAGCTTTAACTATATTTTTAAGAAAGCTTTGTGAAGCTGTTGCAACAGCTTACCTGCAACCATCTACTGTGGAATTTGAAAGGCTTGTTTCCAGTTTAAATAGTTAAGCTATAGTGTGGGACCTTTACATTTATAGTCATGTTTCTTACATTCAAGTCCTAACCAAACGGGGTTCACACAATGTTAATGAAACTACCATTGCCAGATAAATCTCTGTGTTTCACCATGTACTGAGTTTTTATATCTGTTGTCCTGTGAGACTTTCCCATGCTGACTTGATGAATGACGGCTCTACAGGCAGAGTTTGTGCACCGGAGGCTATCGTGGGCCGAGCCGGCTAACTTCCTGAATAACCCTCTGGTAACTTGAATGGGGATGAAATAATTCAGGCTTGCAACTCATCTAGACTTTCCACATGTTATTGAACCACATGGATCAAATGTGTCGACAGGGTTTTTGTAATTACTCTCACTGGCAGTTGGGGAAGACAGAAGATCTGTACTGCAGGTTTAAGAAAGAAATCTGGATTTGCTAGCTCGAGTCCTCTGAAAGAAACTGTGAAACTGTACATCTTATTCTGTAAATGCTGCCAACTAACTGTGTAAAAAACACACAATGACAGCAGCAAAACAGTTTCACTTTTGAAGCGATAAATGTCTTTCTTTCCAAAGATACTCAATAATTTAGATGGCAGAAATCATCAAAATGCTGATGTACAGTATTCAAATCTTAATCAACAGTTTACGGGGTGCCGGGGTCCCAAAGCAACGTGGAAATAATTTAACTTAATGAAGTGCGATTATAATTTAATTAGCTGTCCTTTTCGTATGGTTGTTATCATACTAGCATACACGACCTGCTGATAGCAGTCAGTTGTGTAATAAACTGGTCTACAGTTAAATACATATGGATATCTCATGCTGAATTATTTCACGACACAGGGAAGTGACCAAGCATCTCTGCAGCCATTGATATGATACAAAGAATAGAACAAATGTCCACAGCCAATACTGGGTGTATCTTAAATATATTTACATACTTTATATACGGCTTTCGGATTGAAAATTGCTCTTTATTATTCATACTTCATTATTCATTCTTTATATTCATTCATATTCGTACATATTACTGAAGTTAAAACAAAAGTAGACAATAGATTTTGTTTTAATCATTTGTTAAACTACAGACAGACACTAGTTGGGTCATTGTCACTAATGTCCTCATTGTTGCTCCTTCAGAATAAGTGTCCCTTGGAGTCGGGCTTTATGACTACAGGACAAAATCCAGTGTAGGGTGGGGAGACACCACCTCTCCTGTCTCAGAGACACACAGGACAGACAGCCGTGCTGGCAAACATAAATATGTAGACACCTACAGTTTGAAGACACACACGCCCTGCAGATATGAAGTGAGTTGTCTATTCGCTCTATTTCTGTGCTACAACGGGGAAAATAAACGAGCTCCAGCTGATGCCTCTCAACAATCCACTTTTTCTTATATCGTAGTGACATATAAAGAATTAAATATTAATACGCTATTGTGTATCGATTGAAAAAATACCTGCCACTGTAATGGGCCGGTTGATATTTCTGAATAAAACAATGACAAACTCGTTATCAAAGGGCATTTTTTAAACATTTATGACAACTGAGTAGCTGTGGAGCAGAAGGCCTCACATGGACAATAAAAAGCATGCGGATGAACACAATGCCCATTTATAGTTGTTCAAAATGAAATTTATGCACGATAAGCAATGCCTCTTGAGCTGTATTAACCTTGGAAGACCTGGCACCGCGAATTCAACGGTGCAATTGATTATTTTGATGTGAAAATGTTCAGCTAACACCTCTCCTGACTGCTTACATGCCAGTGCAGTATGCAGGTTGTACAGAATGAAGTCAATGAAATACAACCAGTAGAACTGTACTGTAAATTATGACGGCGAACACAAGAAGTCCCTCAGACTGGAAATATTCTGTGAAAAAAAAAAGAACAAGTTTTTCATTTTTTTTATTCCAGAGGCAGAGTGAGCCACAATGACGCCTCCTTTGTTCGGCTGACTCATGGTTGGGGAATGGAACTGTTGTGTGGTGCGGAAAGATTTCACCACAAAAACAGAGGGAGAGTCCACTCCAGGCTGCAGGAACGAAACAAAGAGACTCTTTAAACACGCCAGTCCAGGCGGTGGAGAGTCCAGTGGTGTCAAACAGGGAGAGAACAGAGAAGCGGTGATCCACTGCTCGGCACTGACCGAGAGGCCGTAGAGACCCGTCTCCCTTAAGGGAAGGACTAGCAGAGACACTGGCTGTCCACTGTGGGGGCCAGTAGGTCCTCTGAGGTGTCACCTCCACACAGTGTGACAAACCCCTCTGGTATGACCCCTCTTCACACTCCCCCATCCCCTTTCTTCCATGTTCTTAGACAAATGAGTGAAGAGCCCAGTCTGGGCACTACCACAGGCAAGGACGGAGACCGCGTGGACTCCACCAGTCACGGCTTCTCGCTCCATCACTTCACACTTATATCCCCCACACTCGCCTCCGTCCCCTTCCTTTATCTTTTTTTTTTTTACATTTTTTTTATCAGGCTTCAGGCTTTCTCTGCTCATTTTGTGACTACAGGACTTTTACCAGGGTGTCGCCCAGACATACGCCACATGTCACCCTGCCGTCTGTGGCCATGCTGCCTGAAGACAATTGTAGTCTCAGGCTTGATCTGCAGAGCCACTCTGACATGTCCCCAACAACCTCTTCTCTGTCTTATTCTCTATCTCTTACAGTACAGTTACAACATGTGATAATACACAATGAATTTTTACTTGAGCACCAATATAACAATATAAAAATAAGTTCTGAATTCAAAATACAACTGATTTATAAATCCCCACATATTCTTGGCAAAATATGTTTAATGTAGGCAATCAAAGATGCAATTAGTGGTATATTAGTTTATATATCACAGTATTCAATTGTTACGAGTTTGTTACTATAGTTGTAACTACTTTCATATTGTGAGTCAGTCGGTAGCTTAGTCTAATGGTTTCCAGCATAGGGGTCAGGCCCCTCCAAAGTGTCACAACATAAGTCTGTGAGGCCATGACATGATAACCGAGTAAGAAACAAGACTAATAGTCCGCCAGTCTGACGCACGTGATATGGGCTGTTGGTATAAACCTGCCATTGGCCGAGTATTTCAGTCAACATTCTCCTCCTTTTCCGCTATCTGTGTGTTACTGTTTTCAAAATCCTTTGTCATGAAGGGAAACGACAAGAACAACCTCCAAGGTAGCGAACTACACACTAAAAATTGCAAGTTTTGCCAAAGATTTGATTCATGCAATAAGACATTTTAAGATGTAGAAATGTTCATTTCTTTGACTATTTCATTGTTTTTTTTCAGAATTGAATACTTTTACTTCCTCTTTAAACAGTTATAATGAAACCGTCTGAGAAGTTCGGAGGGGAAACGTCTTTTTAGTGTAACTCCTTAAAAACTCGTTGACATCTCACATGACATAATGAAATGCTTTTTTTCTACATCACATGCTCAAATGTCTGGAAATCTCAAAATTGATTAGGACTGCATTGTAATTTATAAGCTTATCATACTTTTAATGCAAAATCTTATCCTAAAAATAAGCTCACTGTAAGACAAATGTAATACAGTAAAACATACAGACCATTCCTCTGAAACGCAGTTAAGTAGAACAATAAAGTAGATTGGAAATGAAGCTCGGAAAATATAGTTCAAAATTGGTTCTTCAGTGTAGGACTTGGGTAAATTTACTTAGTTACTTTTCACCATTGATTTCTAATTCTGTTTATCTGACCATCTTCCTCTCGTGTGTGTATTAATCTTTCTTACAATCTCTCGCCTGCACTAGATCAGATGGATTCTTATCGAATAGTATTTTTTTTTTCTGTTAGCATATAGAAGGCAGAGCTAATATTGAAGAATGCAAAAAAAAAAAAAAAAAGAAGAAAATACCCTCATGGACTAATCTTGTGCTGAGTACAGCCATGATAATGATGATGGATTAGAAATACAGCAGTGTATTGGGATTACAGTGCTATTAACTGGCCAGGGAAGGAGGATGTGGAGGCTGACCAGTATCAAGCTAATCAATCAAATAATCGGGACAAGCCCTTGTCTACTAGAAACAATTAGACCACTTCACCAAAATCAATAACCCTGCATTCTGTTTAGATACCCACCGGTCACTCATTCAATAAAGCCTGCGTGGGTTTTGATAAGCCTGCCAGTCAGCAAGGGCCATTTGAGGCTCCGAGTGGGAACAAAATACATCAACCAGGCTCCAGGAAGGCCTCATAAAAATTGCAAATCGAAAACAATATAATTTAATGTGGCAAAGGTTATTTTTCTACTTGTTCATTATCAAATGTCTCATGTGAAAGCATCGCTATAAAGGGGGGAAAAAAAAAATCTATTTTGTCTTGAGTGTTTGGGGAAAACAGGAGGGACATGTATTATATCTAAAGGAAAACAAAAGAACGATGGAATCAGAGGTTCATAAAGTTGCTCTGAGAAATAGTCCTGGTAGTGGAGGTGTCTCCTGTCTCCAGCGCAGCTCCCATACATAATTAAAACAGGAATTTGTATCTGTCTGTACTCTGTGGCCTCCTGATGAATTAATATCTGGTAGAAGTCCTACACAGCCATCAGATTAGCTCATTTATTTCTGTCAGCTGCTTGCTCCATCAGCTATTTGTAAATCAGAGAGGGTGGTTGGGTGGATGCTGGGGGTGGGGGTGGGGGTAGGGGAGGGGATTGTTGGACGTGTATTTATTATCATAAATGGGTGTTATGAATTAGGTCTGATTCAAACGCCCTGGCTACAGTGCCTCAAGTGTAAGTGCACGGTGATGACTTTTATTTTCCTGAGAGGAATGTTATTTTGGTTGTTGTGTTCGTTAGACATTACATCACAGCTGTCCCCTACATTTACCAGTGCAGACACAGTCATGTACTGGATAGGAAAGCGTAATGAGAGCAGTATAATTTAGAGATACGATGAAGATATGCACAAAAAAAAAAAGAAAAAAAAGAAAAGAAAGCCCACACCTGCTGAAGAGCAGCGAGGTCTGGATCACGGAAGTAAGACAAGTTTGTGTGGAAATTAGTGTGATAATCACCTTCACCTGGCTGTGGCAGTTTGGGACTCCCGTCAGAGGTTGATGTCCTCCTCCACAGTTATGACTCGCTGTGTGGGGGTGTGTTTGGACATCCTCTACCAGGTCTGACAGAACACCTCCAGCCCCGAGCTTCAGGACTGGAGGTGCCTGGGAGGGTGGACGGCGAGGGAGGGCAACAAACAAGAAGACTGCATTAACCTTTGGTCTGCTAGGGAGGGGAGGGCACGAGGGGGCCGGGCTGGCTGAAGGGACACCCCATAATCAGGCTGCTGTCAGTGCTGTTTCCAGGAGATTAATTCAGCTGGTTTCAATTCCAGTCGCTGCTCCCATAGCCTCAACACAGGGTGCACATATTGCCCTGTTTAAAACACATGCACATGGCACTGACTCAATTTAACAGGAATAGCTGAGGGGGAAGGCTGGGTCACGGGAGTCGCCTTCATCCCTCGCAAACACAAATAACATGCATCAACAAGAAAGCAGAAATCTCAGCCCTTCCCAAGCCAGAGAGGAATCCAATCAAAACAGAGTTGCACGCTCTACAAGAAGAGATGATTGATCAGAGATGTAAATAGAGCGGTGTCAAACTTTGATGCTTTTATGACACCAACCAATATGCTCTGTCACTATCTAGTATCAAAACGCCTTGTCATTCGGTACCAAATTTTAGTACCGAGGCTACAGCCACAATTTTTGTTAACGCAGAACTTTTGCTCTTTTTACTGTGGTGTGAGTAGCGTGAGTACAGAGAGCCCATGTAGATCAAATCACTTGGTGTCATCTTCTGTAAATCCTACATCAGGCCACCCTACTTAAAACCACCTGGGTTACACTCTCCCCCTGTAAACCCCATGAAAACTAAGGATTTATGCGGTTATATGTTTTGTAATTTGTGTAAATGGATTTTATACAATTGGTATAAAAATGATCTTTAAAGAACCAATACGAAATTCAAGTTATCGGTACTGGTATTAATCATTTTACAACAATACTCAACTTCTCTTATAATCCACAAAATGATATCATGAAGCCGTGAGATGGTTCCCAGTCGGACTAAACTGCTCTGAGCTCCACATCCCGGCAGAGCTGCCAGACAGAGGCTGGTTGTTGTGGCCAGAGGCTGAGTCTCTACTGGAAGCTAACTAATGAAGTGATGAGACGGCAGGGCTGAGGAGCAGGTGATACAGGGGGATAGTGACAGAGACGTAGGGGTCCACCGTTAGTTACCTGTAATAGCCCAGGATGACGATGTGCACCCCGGCACTGGGCTGACAGATGTCGGGGTTCTTCTGATCATCCATTTTCCACGGCGTGTCCGTAAAAGGTCCCGTGGCATTGATAACACATTTGGCTCTGACATCAAATTCCTGCCCTATGAAAGAAAACAGCATCAATCACCAGGGGCTATTCATCTGTGGCTGGTGACAAGCCGGATTATTAATTTATCAGCGAACGCCCCCCCTCTCTCCGTAATAGAGTGGCTCGAGTGTGTCCATGGGAGACTTCCCAGGATTGTAATTAATAGGAAACAGACATACCTAATTTCCCTCTTGCCTCTTTGTGTCACCGAGTAGCTCGCTGGCAGTGACTGAGGGTCTTTTGAAACTGAGGAAGGGAAATGTTTGTTAATGTGATGCTTGATGTTGACGAGCTACAGTACATAATGGGACGCATATCAAAAGATACCACGAGGATGGCAAATGATCTGTTTTGGCAACAAGATGAATGACAAACTGCTCTTAACAATTTGACATGTGATGCGGCCACTGCTACGGGAGAGGAAGCAGAGAAATGGAATGACTCTGTTCATGAGCCTGAAATTCATGTTTTTGTCAGGAAAAAAATAGAAAAAATACAAAGAAAAAGGAACTGATGACAAAACTGTTTCTCTTATCCTTTCGGTGTAAGCCCTCCCTGTGAGGCCCTCCTCTCACATTATTAAAGTGAGACATCTCCTCCAAGAGCACACTTCCATCTTTTAAAACATCAGGGGGTGGTCATGTGTTGAGATCCTCAAATCTTGGTTATTCATGAAATGTTTCAGAATACCATCTTTTACCCTTAACTGCTTTATTCTTCCAAAGCCAGCCCTATGCATGACATTTAAAAAGTAAGTAAGGCCATTTGGAGTACGCTAATTCTGTCTTATGTTCCTCCCTACAAGATCTGAAGCAGCCCTCTACACCATAAAACGCTTATAAAATATTAAAAGCCCCTGCATTAGATGTGCAATGACTGTGTGCAAACTAGCACAGAGTAAGAGGTGCTGGGAGGGCCCCTGTTGTGAGGGCTAGAGAGAGAGTGGGAATAGAGAGAGGCAGGAAGGAAGCGGCTTTTGTTGGATTTACCTGCGATCACATCCCCGCAGTGCGCTCCGCAGACCCTCTTCCTCCCCGTCTGAGGGTCTGCCCTCTTCAGTAGGTGCACCACTTCAGTGTAATTGGCTATGGCAGCCCCATACCTGGCAGCAGTGAGGGCGATGGCGAGGTTCATTGGAGCATCGTCGTGTTGTCCTGCAGCGGGGGGACAGGACCAGAGCAGGGGGATGTGAGTCACCCCGAGCTGCTGACTGGTGGTATGGAAGTGTGTCGGAACCGATATGTCACATCTGTCCCTGTCACTTTGCATCAGCGCGATGGCTGCTCTGGCCACACAAGGAGCACACTTAAAGCCACAGTGGCCCTTTGGCCTGAGTGTGGGTCCCAGCCCCCACCCCACCCCCCCGCCCCGCCCCGCCTCCTCCTATGCTGGGAAGGGTAACTGCTCCTCAGGAAAAGGCAGGGAATGTGGGGATAAGGAGTAGATGCATCAAAGCCCTAAATATACCAGGAGGTAGGAGCTGTTTGTTACCCTTGTGTGGCGCACGTGATCGTTATTCCTCAGTTAAATATTAAGATTTATTTTACAGTTGTTTTGTATGTGCATGCACCTGCAGCATTTTACATTTTAAAGAGAAAATCACAAATGATCCCTGAAAATAATCCCTTTCCCTCCTAATAATCACATTTTTCAATATGTCAATATGACGGTAAACAAATCTTGACAGCAGCTGATCTTCTTTTTCCTCCGAAGATCGACCGGCAGAATCTTTTTAATGAACAGAGAAATCTAGTATCAAGATTTATGGATTAATCCCTCTTCAGCTCCAAAATACCAGAGATCTATATTCAGAGTCACAAGGTCACAAGTTTTGTAATTTAAATGAAAGGGTCTAAAAGGTGACAAATGAACAAAGCCCAGTTTCATTAGGAAGTGATTCTTATGTACATCTTTGAAGATTTATTGCTGGACAATCCCTTGGTTCAAAAGTAAAGAGAGAATAGAGATGATTAATCACTTTTAATGTTGGTGTCTTTGACTTTCTATTTGTTATTGCCAAGGAAGTTCAAGTCCTCATTGTTGGCCGGGGAAAATGTTGCTACTTTGCAGGAATGAGCAGGGTCCTTTGTGCCCTGATTTATTTTACGTTTGAGTGACTTGAGGCTAGCTAGCTGGTGGGCTCTGCTTAATGCTACAGCATGCTGGAAGCCATTCCCTCACTACGGCAAATAAATAAATAAACTGAAAGTAAAAAGTAAAAAAAAAAACACGAAAACAACAGATTTAAAGGCCACATTTTAGAATGAATTACGTACAAGAGTATGCACCCTGCCATGATGTATTAGGAAGACCATGGAATCCACTTCTTCATCTCTGTAGGGTGAATGTGACCATTATAGTATGTGGTTAGCAAACTTATGCCACCGGTGGGGTACGTGCGCACACACACACACACACACACACACACACACACACACACACACACACACACACACACACACACACACACACACACACACACACACACACACACACACACACACACACACACACACACACACAAAAGCAGCTCCATCTTGAGAGGCGCTCGGCACCGGTAGGCAGCGTCTGATCCTGGGTGATTGCTGAGCCTTGTAATGACCTTTGAACCCGTGATTCACAGCTCTCTGTTGTGAGCCTGTCACAGATTGGCACCGGGCAAAGAACAGGAGAATTAATACTACATTAAATGTCAGGAATTCAAGGATTAGTCAGATCGCGGAACCAGGATTTATGAATGAACGGCGTAGCACGGCTATGATAACCTGACACACTGATGATGATAACAATAATGATGATGATAATTATCATCAGCAATTAAAAGCCAAAATGGCCGAATGACAGAGCAGAGCTAAATGAGCATCAAAGCTCCCTGGAGGACAGGATCCCCCCCCCCACCCCCACACCTCCGCTCGGCTCACACCACCACCCTCGTTCCAGCCTCCTGGAGGTACAAAACTCAGTGGAGTGAGAGGAACTCTGCGGCTGGACAAAATGCTGCAAAATGACAGGGACAATAATGACAATGAATTTCATGTCTTCCAGTCATAGAGCCAGAGATGCTTGGCTGGGCTGACTTGTCCAATTAAATTGTTACAGGTACAGCGGGAGATGGAGTTATTATCCCCGATTCTTTTGTCAATTACTCCTCTAGCACAAAGAAGAAGGGCACAGTTGAATGGTATATAAACACACAGGAAGAGGCAGTATTTCCTTAAAAGTAGTATAAAAAATATGGTGCAGACGTGAAAATAAGTATGATAATATTTTCAAACAGTGAATATTTGGAGTTTATTAGGTCTCTGTGAGAACATGTGATTTAAATGTACAGAGTGTGACAATCTGTTTATAATTATACTAAATTATAAGTTTGCAAAGACTACATTTTCTAAGGCTAAAGGATGTCTATCTGTTGAAACTATCTGACCATGATGGCTTGAAAATTCCCGAGGAGATGAACCCGAGCAGTCAAAGCCCGATCCCCAGTAAAGAAGGTCAGGACAGAAAATGTCACTGCCATAATGTACCCAGTTGCGAATGGGGAAAAGAGGTGGAAAAGACAGCTTGAGGAAAAATTAAACACATGTAAATGGACTAATGTTTGTCTTTTTTTTCTCTTTAATAAACATCACGGTGTAATTTGTAATTTTATTAATATTGTACCATAGCTATTTAGAAGCTTTCGGATTTTGTTGCCTTATTCAGGCAAAAAAGGAAACAAAATCTGCTGGTATAAAAGAGAACAAATATAAATAGCTCATGTAAAATACCCCCCTCTCCTACTTACTTCTGCTAAGTGAATAAGGTTGACAGATCACTGCTCAGATAGTGGCCGTATTCCCTCAGAAGTATGTTGCCTTTTTGCAGTACATGGGAATCCACATATCCTCAAATGCTAAATGAAGTCTGACAGATAGCCTAGAGAAACAAAGTTGGGAGTTTGAAGCTACAAGGGAGACCTTGAGTGAATGGGACATGCTATGTACACCCTGGCTAACAATCAACATATGCTTTGTTTTTCTGATGCCAACACGGGCCACATATAGCCCGGAGAAAGATGGATCCTGGGACTGGTTGGAACGCGACGGCTACTGGCTATTTGAAAAACTGTTGTTTCTAATTTGTTTACGCTCACATAGACAGCAATTACACAGCGATGTAAAACACGAGATATTCTACTCAGAAGGTGTCGCACAACGTAAGATGACACAAACACACAAAGCCTGTTTTGTATCTTTTTCAGTGTTATATTTTTTTCATTTAGTGTGCTCTACACATCTATTCTGTGTTGTTATACATTTATTAACACCTAATCTATTTAGAATTTAAAGGTAATTATGGTATGTTTGGGTTATGACTGTCAGTGGCAACACGTAGGTCTTCAAACACATAATTCAGATCCATAGAAATATCTGGCATTCTGAGAAACCTTTTGTTACTGCGGACAAATTATCTGTTGTTCTAACAGTTGAGTTCCTGAACGTGTTTTCCTCACTTGTTGTTCACATTAGACGAGAAGAAAGAAGGAAGTTCTTCGACCACAGAACAGACACGAGACAGATTTTAGAGTTCTACAAATGTGATGTCAGATTGCTGCTCTGAGCGTCTCCAGCTGTGATAAGTGCTGTAATTTTTAACGTTGCACAAAGTGATGCATACACTTTCATGGTGCATAGCAATGTGCACAGCGCACATCGAGGGAAGATTTGATGATTCGAGGCTTTGAGCATCATAATAAACAATTGTTCCCACACTTTGTCTTTCTTCAGCGTGGAAGAGCGAGAGTCATCACCTCGCAATCCCGGGAAAAACACAACGTCTGCAGTGCTGGTGATCTCTTTTCTTCCCCGTGATACTGTCTGCAGCTTTCCTCTCTAGGACGGTGTTTGCAGCAGTAAAAAAAGGACTTCATTTGATGATCGTCTTGAACTCTGATTTGACTCATGTTAGTTGGGCTAGATGTGGCTTTGTGCGAGCGAAGGAGGGGTTCCTGGATGGTGACAGGCAGCATGATGAGTTAAGACGCTGCCACGGCCCAGCAATGAGAGAGAAATCAGAAAATCTCCTATCCCCCTCTCAGTAATGAACCACACCTGTACACTGCTTTAAATACCAGAGAGAAGCTTTAAATGTCAGGTGCAATTAAAGCTTATGATTCAAGGCTGCACCAATCAAATCAAGGCCTCCCGAGTTCACCCAAGTCTGAGAGTGCAAAGGCGAGATGGTGCAGAGATGACATGGGCCACTCTTCCTTTACCTTACTCTTCAATGAGCCTCCAAGCCTAAAGGTGATTGTAAAGTTTACTACCAATCGGCTCAACTTCTATCTTTCCAACTTCATAGCTTTATCAAGGGAAAGGTTTACTGCTTTTTTTTCCCCTAGTATATAAGGCAAAAGATTATCAGACAATAGGTGAAATGAGGGAAAATATAGCTTTACTTCACACCTGAAGTGCCATGGATAGGGTGCTAAGAAATAGGTGTGGTAGTCCAAGAATACATCTTTATGTCTTTTTTGTCCAATTAACAGACCAAAACCGATCTTATCCGACGATATTGGCCTATCACACATATATCGGTGTCGGGGTGTCGTTTTTCAAGATATGAAATTGTGTTTTATAGCCGTTTGGGTTCATTTAGAAATTGTTCTAGTTGAGTTTTTTTTGTTTAAAAAAAAATTGTAGTTATTTTTAATTACGACATTCCCAGTGAAGGTCACTGTTTCAGTGTACTGATGTAATTTGGGACAGTAAAGTTATCGTTAAACCGTAAACTATCCTACCTCCATAACATGTCTTTGTCACGGGTGTTTGTTAATGCATTACAAAACACTTTTGGTAATTGGTTAATGTATTGATTTTGGATAATGTATTGATATCAGAATTTGTTTACTTCCTAATATCGGTTGGGCTCTATTTGGAAAAACTATTTGTAACAAGTGATTCCTTTCAGGGTTTTTTTTTCTAAAGAATGACCATTTCATCTCTAGTTTTACTCGTATATCTTAATTTAGCATTAATCTAAAGACTCAAAGTAATAGATGAAACATAATCCATGCACATCAGTTTTTAACAGCATTGATCTCTCGCAGTTTGTTTTCTTTTTATTAGATCAATATTCTTTTCCAAAATACTCCCCAAAAAATGGCCCTATTGTTTTCTTAGTGAATAATCCATCTTGAAACCTGAACAAGACAATATGCTTGGGGGTAAATATTCAACTAGAAGTTGAAAGTTCCCGGACCCCAAACACTGTTGCTTTAATTTGCCCTCTGTAGCACAGCCTGCATTTTACTGTCGAGCTGCTGACTTGGCAGCTGTGCTTTCCTGCAATCACACTAATTGGTCTCTTCTGCTGCTCACCTCCAGCATCCTCATATGTTCACACAGATAGAAAAATAAGGCTCCTAAAGAAAACACAAGCTGAGAATAATGAGATATCTCAAAGACTGGGAAATGTAACAGAAAATGGTGACATTTCAGTTTGAACTCGGGTGACTCGTCTTAAACAACTCATAACAAAGGAGGACACATAAACGTCATTCTACCTATTACTGAGGGATAATTTCAAGAACTAATTCACAATATGATAACAGTCGAGGTCCGCCAAGTTGTAAGAATTCTTTAAAACAACTTCAGAAAATTCCAGGCAGGCAGTCATTCAAGGCAAACATGTCACTGCTTCCCGTGAATGAAAAATGAACATGGGGGGGTAAATAAAGCAATATGACCAGAGGGACCAGGAATTCTGCGGATAAGTGTCAGCTGCGGAGAAAAAATGAAGCATTTACCTGTTTGTAATCCAATTTCATGATGGCTTTCTGTAGATATCGGACTCCTCCGTGAATGAGCTTGGTGCTCCGGCTGCTGGCGCTTGATGAGAAATTGTCTCCCTGCACAGGGGCAGTTTTGAGATCTGACAACGGGAGCCAAGGAAACACATCAACATTTGGATACTTATTGTCCCAAATCCTTAGAACGGATCAAGATGCTATTCACATATGCACAACTTTCCACTGTAATATTCATGACGAGAACAATATTGTGAGGCCATACATATTCCATTGGTTAAAAACAACAATCATTTCTACCAGTGTGACAGCATGAATCATGAAAAGGAACTGTTTTAAAATTTAAAGCAACTAAACTTAGAAAAGAAATCCAGGAAACATCAGCTTTCTTGTGCACATTTTTGGTAGATGTAATTGAGGGGAATCATATGACTTTCATAACATTTTTTAACAGTAAAATCGGTCTTTACTTCGCCTATTAAAAGCTTCTTTGCAGTCCCAGATGGTCTGTAAATCCCAGTTTTGACAAGAAGAAAGGATGAATAAGTGAGGATTAGAAGAAAGGGTTTGAAAACCCCCTCTACACTGCCAATAGACAACCAGAGTAAATAAAGGGGCAAAACATGTTTAAGACGCCTCTAACTAGCAGCATAGATAATTGATTTTGTATGTAATGGTAACCACACGAGGACTCTTTCTCTATCATTGCAAGACAACAAAAGAGTTATCTTCTCTTTTTTTTTTTTATGTGACTAAAGCCCATAGACATGTAAAGGGTAGAAATCCTCCCAGTTCAAACATAGTGCTGCTCCGGACTTCATAGCAGACGTGTGAAGGGTCTTACAGATGAAACCCCAAAGAGACAGCTTGGATTCAACTCCACCACAAAGACAAGGAGGTTATGCAACATCAGGGTGGAGAATACCCATCTGCAGTTACAAAAGAGACTGCCATGAAAAATCTTTTCAGAAAGCTGCTCCCCAAAAAAACGACGGCACTGGTGCTGTAGGAGAACTGCAATTTATTCGTTCTTTTGCTCATGAAACCCGAATACATTTCTAGTACCCAAGAAAACGTCTGGATATTTTTGTGAAGCCAATTGGTAACGAGCAGTATCTTGTAGGGCTGATGAGATTTTTCTATTTTTTTTTCCCTTACTATCAATAAATTCCATGAAAGGACTAAAACTGAAATGCATCCCTAATACTTACTGACTGGCCCACGATGTCTGTGGCATGCATCTGTAATTCCATTAGCTCCCACTAAAAAAAGTTAATCTCGTTCAAAACTGACTACAACTATTTAACTATTTTCTAAAACAATGGATCACTGTTCTTTTTTGTTGTTGTTATTTTTAAAAGAGCAAATGTTGCTCAAACAAGAGAGTTCTGTTTGATGGGGACCCGTTTTAGCTGTGAATTAATCGGTGCATGTAATACTCCACAAGAGGATACATGTCAATGTCATGTTTTGCCTCACCAAGGTGTGTACGCTCATGTATGACCAGCCCGTTCTCACTCGTGACCGAAGAAGGTCATGTGGCGAAGTACAAAGAGTGACAAAGTCCGTTTAGGAAGGAGGTCCGGGACTTTTACCCGGGAGACCTGCTTGAGTCCGTGAGAAAGTGAAAGTCACTGTGGATTTCTTTTAAGTAACTTTAAGGAAGATACTTGCATAACATAACATTTCATTTGCAAGAGGAAAGTTACTTATGTGATGTGCATAACGTTGCTTACATAAAGTTACTTATTTTAACCCGAACCACGTGATTTTTGGTGCCTACAAGGCACCGTACTTTTCGCACCACGGCCAGGCAAAACGTGAGACTGCCTCGACATCCTCTAGTGGAACAACGGATGTATTATATGCTTTGGCAAGATCCCGGGTTGGGATTAATACATATTTTCTGTTTTGGGAGCATTTAAAGCAGCAAGAACGGTGCAGGGAATTGATTCAAAATTATCTACAGAGCCCATATTTATTATAATGAAGGAAGATGTCATCCGCTGCAGCTGTGTGGCTCGTTGATGTGTTTTTAACACAGACCAATGAGCTTAATCAGGCTTTGTCCAAACATACAATAGACCTTTCTCACGACAGACATTTTGACTTGTCCCAGTTGGGAACGCACCGGTGTATTAATGATGGCTGCGTTCCATTTTAGAGGAGGTCCTACTTTTGTGCAGACTGCTTCACTGTCATGGTTTACTGGGACATTTAACGTAGCAGAGCCATCATTAACACACCTGTGATTTCCCTACTGTGACAAGTGAAGATGTCTGTTATGTAAAGAATCTATGCTTATTAAGTTTTTGCTGGTTTGTGTTCTTATAGGTTTTGTTAACAGTAAGAAAACTATAGAATATCACCAAACTTATTTTATGAGGGTGTTAAGAAACATTGTCTACGATACATTCACAATCTCTGTCTAAACTGGCAAAATCGAAAGTGTAAATCAAAAAAGTCTGTGAATTTGAGGTCGTACCGAGTAGTAACGAACTCCAGGTTTATTCTCTTTTTGTCACACTCATCGGACACCAGTGAGGCCGTTGTAAAACTGAGCTCCTCCTCCTCTGTCTACGTACAGCGTTTTTTACCTGTTCAGCCACCTCCACATGCGACACTCAGGCTTATAGCATCCATGCAAAAGAAAAAACAGTCATCCATTTCATTGTCATATGACTCCGGGGGACAGTACACATTAATAAATGTGTTTCATTATTATGCATATGTCTTTATATTCCTCGTGATGGATTTAGGAATAAGACTCCATGCATTTTCGGTGACAAAGCTGTCAGACACCATCAAGCAATAAAAAACAATATATCACTTGCTTATTTATATTCCACTCCCAATAACATTTCAAAATATTGTCTTATTAGATTAATCACAAAATCTGCATGTGGCACGCAGACGGACGGCACGGACACGTTAACAAGCAAACTTGACTAATTGCAGGACTTGTCTTAATACAGATGATGATGGAACTGGATTATCTAAAGCAAGCACAGCAGAAAGAGATAGATGGGAGTCATCCTTAAGTTGTTAGTCATGCACATACAGAGGCTCCACACTTGCTAGAAATAATACACAATGGGTAACATGAACAGGAGGCAAAGTAACTTTTAATTAGCCCAGAGTAGCTCCTTATTACTCACACGGAAGCGTTGATACAAGTACCATCTTTATTTAATCTTAGCCCACTTTGAACATTTTATCAACCAAGGCAATCTGAGGCTTTTTCATTGTATTGATAAGACTTTGTCAACAGCACACTAAGCATTACCCTGCAACACTGAATCTCACCTGTTTTCTCTTGTATTCCATCAGTTTGGCCCATAAAATGTGAACCAGCCTCCTCCTCGCACCGACTGCAGTTCCCATTGCTGCGTTGTGGGCGCCTCCTCCTGTAACGCCCTGATGCAGCTCAGCTGGTGATCAACAGGAAACAGAGAAAAAGGCAAACAGGGTAGGTAATCCATTGCTGAAACAAAGTGCATACAGCAGGCCGAGTGTGGCTTCTTTTCTTAGTTTTCCTGAAGTTTGCAGAGGTTTAAAAAGGAAATATGCTTTGGTGGAAAGAAACGTATCATATATCTATTTCTCAAACACCGTACTAAAAAACAAATTTAGGGTAATTCGGTTCATAGTTTAATCTATGCTTCTGCCCTACTACTATCTTTACTCCACTACAGTTACCTTACAGCTGGAGTTTATTATTCCTTTTTAAATTGAGATGTGACATGAAACAACATACGATAAACTTAGAAAAAACAATGCAGTCAAACAGTAGATCCCAACCTTCTGGATGGGGCTCCTCAACGTTTCCGTTCCTCTAACAAACACTAGATGTTTCCTTTGTAACTTCTCAGGTGGTTTCATTTGAATAACCTATGAAGTCCAAAGTGGCCAAACTATCTAATGTTTCTCAAAAAAAACAAAGATGTGGGAAAAGCTAAAAAAATTTTTAAAAAAATCGATCCACATATTTCCACCATCAGAACTTTTCTTGTTTTTTCTCTCCTGTGTCATCTCGTGAACCCTCAGATTTAACTCCTCTACACTCAGCAATAGGGGCAAAACCAAATTTATAACATTTTTGACCAAGTAAGACTACTTTTGCTTTCACAATATATTTTCTCAATTACATTTTTGCTAAATAATCAAAAGTAATGTGGATATAACGGCAAAGTGAATAAAGACAAAGTAAGTTCAGAAAATCACATCACTTTACTGTAATGCAATATTTAAAACCAGGTAAGAAAACCACAATGATGCCATGTCACAATATCAGGATATCCAAAATCTACTACAATACATAGTTTCCCATGATATCAGCATTATATCGTTATATTGCCCAGCCCGAGCTCCACCAATTAAATGTTGGTGTTGCTTATGCATTGATGCAAGCAGTCAAATGATATCATATATCAGTCACAGGGAACATTGCACTGCAGAACGAGAACTTTTTCTTTCATACTTCACTTTGCTGATGATCCTTTTGTACTTTTATTTAAATATGAATGCAATACTTTTTTACTTGTAATTAGTAATTTTACATTATGGTATTGATTCTTTTACAAGGATCTGAATACGTCTTCCACCACTGGAAACATGACTACAGCTGCTTCTTTTATTGGTCTGGTCTAGAACCAGGTCTGCATCCTCACACCACAGTTTGGTTGGTTCACGGCAAACTGAACCCAGGAGAAGAAAAATCCTCCCTTCCAGCTGCTTAGAGGAGAAAGCCTCGCAGCTTAGGCAAAGCTTTATCCAATTCCCTCATTATCCATTCTAGGACACTTTAGAGGGGCCGAAATGGAGTTGCAGCAAATTCCAGCACAAAAACAAATCTGCCACACTGTGCCGACTGTCAGAGTACAACCTCAATGAAACCAGGACTGTGTCTGAGCAAACTATAAAATCTCATCAAACCACCTGGATGAAAGGCAAACTGTATGAAGCAGTGAACACAGGTGTATTCTTATTCTACTAAAACAATTAAATGATCTACGTTGACAAAAGTAATCAATGCATTTTACCGATGATCTTTTAAAAGCCCCACAACCAGTGGCACAGACATAGTATATAGGAGTCCGAAAGGTCCACATTCATAACTATTACAGAGATCCACTTTACACTATTCAGGGTCCTCTCAACCTTTTATAATTCAGATATATTATGAATCAAAGAAATTGACAAAGAAACTAATGGTTTGTCTGATTTTCAGTGGGGCACAATCCAGCCGGCAATTGATTGTGGAACCAGGGACACCTGCAGCTTCAGAATACATTTTCACTTCCAGGAGGACAGAAAAAAAAAGAAGCAGCACCACGAGGAAATATTGCCCCACCACATGAATATGCAGGGACTTGATACCAGCAGTGTCATTACTAATGTTGCTGCCAATTACAGAGCATGTCATGACACTGTGATTCATGAATATTCATCATTGACTGATATAGACAGCAGCAGTATGCAGAGGCCTCTATTCCCATTTTACTGTCTCATTGTGAATGGTGAACAGGTACCTCCATCATGCCATGGAGGCGCCTTCCAGCTGCAAGACAAGCTGTTCCATAAGGCATTGCTAGTTAACAGTGTGTTATATAAAGGTGTATAAAAGTGATGAAGTGCTCCCTGACTCTAAAGAGCAGGCATTAAAGCATATTAAGTAGACATTTAAGCTTGTAAAGTGGGAATCTAGAAATGGAAAGAAGACACTGAGCAAAGGGATGCCTTCAGGGTTGGGCTGTTCAATTCTCAGAAAGTTTGATACCTGCCGATGCTTGGAGATGAAATGAGGTTTGTGGAAGAGACTAGCAGATTTAGCAAACTACCTCGACTGCAACTAAAGATGGAGCAACTTCTTCCAAATTCATAGCCAGAAAAAAAGACAAATCAGAGAAGAATAGTAAAGTTATCAATAATTAAGAATGTAAAAAGTGGAAATCTCATCTGTTAAACAGATTTCCTCAGTTTTTAGCAATTAAGGTTTCAGCAGTTTTAGTCAAATTTTGTGAAAAAGCTTTTTTATATATTAGAATTATAATGTTTAATTTTGTGGACTTAGTAGTGGATCGACTAAAAACTCCATCAATCTCACAGTTGAGGCTAAAGCTGGCTTATCTCCATTGGTGGAGTTGTTTGGAGCCAGACGTGACCATATTTGGTTGGACTGGGGGGAAGCTAGCGGTGAATCTGACTTCATCTGATTTGAAACGCGAGGACCCCGCCCACCTCTAGTGAAAACTGGCTGTACCACAGGCCTGTCAATCAAACAGACACGCCCCCGAAAACACAGCTTTTTGAGGCCTTATATTCAAATAATGAGTGGACTATTTTCAGATGGAGTGCCATGAAACTAACAATAAGGAGGGAATTCAGCTAAAAAAATTTTTAAAAAAAAAACTAAGATGAGAGGTGTTGAATACAATTCTTTGGAGCCGGAGGCTTTTTTTAATTATTATTATTTATTAATTTATTTTTTAAAACCAACCCCTAGCGAAAGTCAGTTTAAGGCAATTCCACAATGGTTTAATTTTTCACAACCAGAAGCGACGTCCACTTTTATTTACAGTCTATGGTCTGAACAGCAGATCAACAAACAGCAAACGAAACATTAACACTGTCTGTAACGTTATAGGCTACAGTTAGCTGCCTGTGTTAGCATTAACAGCTGTATACCAGTCTAGAAGAAACGTTGCGAGATCAGCATCAAACTTTATACTTTTACTAAAAGCTGTCTCCTGCTGTGGAACACCAAAGGTAACTTTTGTTTTGCCTAAAAGTTTCAGCTATTCTTGAATTTACCATTCAATTAATACTACTACACTAGTGCTTCCTCTGGTGTTGGGCTGAGGACGGACCGGACTCGGTATCGCCTCTTGAGGTGCGGGGTGGTATTATGAGACGGGGTGGGGCGAGCTGATTAGCATGCTAATTTCAATAGATCTGTACAACAGCATAAATAGACATGTTTGACAAAACTTTATACATGTTATTGTGTCACATTCAGTTGATAATTTCCATTAATTTTGTTGTTTTGAACTTTAAATTTGACATCGCCTATTGTACCACTGAAAATGACAACATCCTTTGCTCCTCTACCTAAACTGGAATGTCTGATACCACTACATGCAGAAATAAAATGAATGTAGAGGCCTACCATTTAATGATAAAAGATTTAAAATTAGAATAAGCCAATTGCAGCTTTAAAAGACTGCAATGATACTCATTTGCATCGTTTAATGTCCAGAACAAGAAGAAATCAGACCCTTTCGTGTTGGCCAAAAGCTAAATGGTGCAGATGGAGGCCACATTCTGAGGACCACTTGCGAACAGGAAGTTTGTGACGTGTAGTGCTGACGTAAATCGGCGCATCTCTGTGTTGCAGTGATAATGACGTGTCTGGACCGTTACTGTGCACAGGTAGCAAATTGCTAATAACAGCCAGACATGAGGAGCCACATTAGAAAATAGTTGGTTCATGATGGACAGCAGTGAATCAAGATGTGATCACTGCTCATTTCTCTGCTCTCAGTCTGGATCGACCCCCCAGGGAGCAGGCAGCCGCTGGTCGGACTCTAACTGAGATCCATAAGCATGCTTTGACCTTGAGATGACGAGAATGTCTTATAAACCAATAAAAAGCATTTCCAAGAGATTTTCTTGCACCCGGAGAAAAATTAATAAGTGAGAGTTCTGATGGTTTTTAAGCCATTGAAGTATGTCTCTCTCTCTCTCTCTCTCTCTCTCTCTCTCTCACACACACACACACACACACACACACACACACACACACACACACACACACACACTTTGACTGGTAATGTCAGTAGACATTTCTTCATGCAAAGTTAAAATCTCAGGAAACAACTTTGAGTGATTAAAACTATCTCCCTACTTTCAAATAACTATTAATTAATTGTGCATATAAATAGGAAGTTAATTATTCTTCAGTGAAATGGCCAATTAAACTGCTAATTGTGTTTTCATTTGAATTCTAAATGGTAAATGGATACTAGTAGAAACAAACCAGACCATGCTGCGTCCTGTCATCAGTGTGTTTCCACAAAAGTTGTTTGAGTTTGTTGTGCAGACGAAGGTCACGGTCTGTGCGTAAATCCAAAATGCTCAGCGAGTTGTGGGCAGGTGCTGGCAGACGAGAAGAACAAGCACGATGACTCGGAGGAGGTCAAGATCATGGAAACTTACCTGTCATGTGGCCCACCTGAAAACGAGTGGGCGTGACCACCCAGCCTGATGGGGTTAGGTTAATTACAAGGTTAATTGTAAGAAACAGGAGCTGGGTGATGTATGGCTGGTGAACAATAGTGTCCTCTAGAGGTGAGTGTAACCCATGCAGTTTTCCTCCTCCCTACCGTGCACACTCTGTTCTTGTGTGCAGAGTGCAGGTCAGTACAAAAACCACCAAAACAAAGAAAAGAGTGTTATGACTGACGGCTGCTCTGTGGTTCGTATAATAAAGCATCAGTCCATCAGTAAGCGCGTGATGCTGCGTGATGCCGACCGGCATGTGGGATCCCTGCACGAGCACTTTACCCTCCTGGGCTTGCTGCACAAGCCAATATGCATCTAGAAAGATTTAGGCCACCTCCATTGGCTACAAGGTGTTGGTGTAAGATTACACGGAGATCAGTTATTCCATCGCCCAGAACAATGAGGCCAAAAGATTATTTTGGCGACTGCGTCAACTTGAGCGTTTTCTGCGTCACTCCATTCTGCGAGCTCCTATCACGTTTCCCTCTCTGGGGACTAAATTAGGTCCCCAATGACAACTGGCTACAGGCCCACTAATTATCCCCTCTTCCTCCTCCTGCAGCAGCAGCTCACATACACCAGCAGCGCTATGAATAGGCAGCCCACCTCGCAGACCCCACCCCATCTGAGGTCTAAATTTGGAACACAATTGAAATACAGAATTCCTGTCAGAAGATAACAAAGAATAATATTGACCCCCGCTTCATTAGGCCTATTTCATAGTGTAGTGAGTGTGGTGTCTCCGCCTCATTGTGACATAACTGTGCCTGCATGTGCCAATGTACACTCATCTCAAGTTTATACTCATAAAATAACAACAATAAGGCAATAAATGAACTCAATTCAAGGCAGTAGATGTGTTTTAATACCTGGCTATAAATTGTGCCTTTCAAAATATCAGCAGCGTGGGAAACTATTACATGCTGGCCTACTGTAACTGTGAGGTTTACCATTATTATTATTATCTGAGAAATACATGATGAAAACAATAATATCCTGTGATATTACTTTGCAGACTTGTGGCACATACGTTGAAAACAGCTTTAAAACGAGCCTGACGTCAGTCCTGTGCAAACAGCACGGAGTCTGAACTGAGTTTAGGTGGGTTTACCCTCCACTACATCTCTGCTAATGTCCATGTGGGAAGCAACACAGAACACATACCACAAGTCAAACATACTCCCCAGAAAAATTGGGGCTTGAGAAAGTTCCCGAGCCGATTGGTCCGCGTCGCTAACGACGCCGATGACGTCGCGCTGTGAAACACGTGGGCCATGGTATCCAGAGCTCACATAAACAAAGCCACATTGGCCAGACTGGATAGTCGAAGCTCTTGTCGCTGTCAGTGCACGGAGTCACACGTTTGCCCGCCTGCTTGGCATTGTTGCTACCGACGCTCATGATTTGGAGCTTTTACCAAAATTGATGAATACCACCTACATGCTTATCGCATGGACTGAAAGCCACGATCCTGATGTAAAAAAGGTAAGACTCATCCATCTCTTCCTTTGCTCCATAATATGTGACTGCGCTTTACTTGCACGGGTTTCTCCCTCCGAGCCATTTAAATCAATTTGTATTATTATTATTATTATTATTATTATTATTATTTTAGTCTTTTTCAACGGAAATTACACTAAATTTGAGCCGAACTCGGAGCGTTTGGATCTGTGACAATTCGGTTCATATCTGACATTTAATTTAGCTTTCTGCTTTTTCGACAAGTTGCCTCTGTAGTGTGGTAGTTGGTCTGTTCATGCCGAATCTCAGCACACTTTAAAACAACAGAAGAAAAGCACAACCTATTCTGTTTAATTTTGTAGCCACATTAATATATGTTGTTAACATTCAATAAACATTTGAAGTTAGTTTCCAAAATGTTTTGCATAATTAGAAATCGGTTTTAGTTTGCGCGTAATTGTGCACGTTGATTCTGACTTCTTGAAATGTAATGTAGATCTTGTGGTCATTTTTTCGATATTGTTTTATTTGCTAATGTAGTAAAGGTGTGTGTGTGTGTGTGTGTGCTTTATTAGGGGAAGATCCACAACAGAGTCGCTTTCTTCAATCCTAACACCCGTACAACTCTTGACATTACCCATTTCAAGTGTCACCGGAAAACTGTCAGAAGACTTGAGGTAGGTTGTGGAAAATGATTTACAAATAGAAAATACAGATTTGCAATTGTGTCTTTTTGTTTTGAAATGACAAACTAATTTAAAGCACTGGTAGTACAAATGCTTGTCAGTCTATTACATATCGCTTTAGCTGAAAGTGTAAAAGTTGTTCTTCAGTGTAAATCTTTATTGGAGAGATTCTGATGTGTTTGTACCGGTTTGGTTTTCAGCCATGCCCTGCGTTCAGGCTCAGTATGGATCATCACCTCAAGGAGCTAGTCCTGCTTCCCAGAGCTACAGCTACCACACCGCAGGAGAATACAGCTGCGACTTCTTAACACCCGAGTTTGTTAAGTTTAGCATGGACTTGACCAACACTGAGATCACAGCTACTACTTCTCTCCCGAGTTTCAGTACATTCATGGACAACTATAACACCGGTTACGACGTGAAACCGCCCTGTCTGTATCAGATGCCCCACTCTGGAGATCAGTCCTCTATCAAAGTGGAGGACGTTCAGATGCACAACTACCATCAGCAGAGCCACCTGCCACCTCAGTCGGAAGAGATGTTGGCTCACTCCGGGCCTATGTACTTCAAACCCTCCTCGCCTCATGCTCCGAGTACACCAAACTTCCAGGTTCAGCCTAATCACATGTGGGAGGACCCTGGCTCCCTTCACAGTTTCCACCAGAACTATGTTGCGGCCACGTCTCATATGATAGACCAGCGCAAAAACCCGGTGTCAAGGCTTTCGCTGTTCTCCTTCAAACAGTCCCCTCCTGGAACTCCCGTTTCCAGCTGTCAGATGCGGTTCGACGGGCCGCTGCACGTCTCCATGAATCACGAGAACCCGGGTGCGCACCGCGGCCTGGACGGTCAGAGCTTTGCGGTGCCCAGCGCCTTAAGGAAACAGGCTGGTCTGGCCTTTCCTCACTCTCTGCAGCTGAGCCATGGGCACCAGCTGGTGGACAGCCAAGTGCCATCGCCCCCGTCCCGAGGATCTCCGTCAAACGAGGGTCTGTGTGCGGTATGTGGGGACAACGCAGCCTGCCAGCATTATGGAGTGAGAACCTGCGAGGGCTGCAAAGGATTTTTCAAGGTGGGCTGATATGACAGCGACCATGAATGAGTGTTACTGTCTTACGTTAACTGTAGAGTCTGTCTTGCCTGTTATTCTATGCGCCACGTGGTAAATGCTGCCCAATGTCTCTCTTAAAAATAGTCATCATTTAATTGAATCACATTTGCACATTGCAAGCTATACTAAATATAAGAAGGAACAGCTTTCAGTGCGCGCGTAAAATAACTATGACAGTCATACCTATCCACACACAGCTGACCTCAGAGTAACAAGTAAAATATAGCGGACCACGAATGTGTATTTGCTGCTGGTCTATTCCCTCTTGCTGGTTCATACAACTCAGTTCCAAACACGAGATGAGACTGATATTATATCGTTGTCATCTTTTCATTTTTCATGTTGTGCAGCAGCCAAACCGTTTCATACACATCAAACATTGGAAATAGGCCCAAAGAGTGACCGTGGGTTTTTTTTGTTTTTTTTTTTTTTTCTCTTTCCAGCGCACAGTTCAGAAAAATGCAAAATACGTGTGTTTAGCAAATAAAAACTGTCCTGTTGACAAACGCCGAAGAAATCGTTGCCAGTTCTGCCGTTTCCAGAAATGCATTGTCGTCGGAATGGTGAGAGAAGGTATGTTTGGGCTATGCTTTCAAATATTTTAGACCTGCAGCTTATCATTTTTACACTGAAACACTGAGAAAACATGCGCGTCACAGTGCTGGATTGTTCATTTATTCACATTTAGACACAGCAGCGGGAGGGTTATATTGTTGACTTAAATGTGCCAAATCTTTCTCACGACGCAGTTGTCCGAACGGACAATCTGAAAGGTCGAAGAGGACGTTTACCATCCAAACCCAAAAGTCCCCAGGAGCCCTCTCCACCCTCGCCGCCGGTGAGCCTCATAAGCGCACTTGTTAGGGCCCATGTGGACTCCAACCCTTCCATGTCGGCTTTGGACTACTCCAGAGTAAGTACATAAAACAATCCCAGAAAGAAAACACACACAGAACATTGAAGAAGAAACAAGTTGACACGTATTGTTCAGAGAGAAAACAGACAGAACAAGATTGACCGCCTTTTTCTCTCTCTCTCTCTCTCTTTTTTTTTTTTTTAATTGTCCTGCTTTAAGTAACAATTTATTACCCTGAAAGTTTTTGGAAATAGTTCGCTGGATTCCAAACTTTGTCAGGCTTTTAATGTGGCATATTTGAAGTAAATTGCGTTGAAATGCAGAACTTAATAAAAAAAAAAAAGAGGACATGAATTTAATAGTAAAAGGCTCTCTCTCCCATTTGCAATTTCACGGATTATATATTTTAAAGGACCTCATTAAGGCGCTGTTTAAATTAAATTCCAGTTCCAGGCTAACCCTGACTACCAAATGACTGGAGACAACACTCAGCACATCCAGCAGTTCTATGATCTCCTGACGGGCTCCATGGAGATCATCCGGGGCTGGGCGGAGAAGATCCCCGGATTCTCTGATCTACCGAAGCAGGACCAGGATCTCCTCTTTGAATCCGCCTTCCTTGAACTTTTTGTCCTTCGGCTGGCATACAGGTGAGGCTGAGTCATTTCTAAATGAAACAATCGAGGCTTTAGACAATCATCAGTCCCTCCTTCAAGCTTCATTGCTTTGGGCTTTATTAGCTGCCCAATAATTAGAAGGCTCTTAAATTCCCATTTATTGCCAAGCGTAATTAATTGCATTTCGTTATTAATTGCAGGTCCAACCCAGTGGAAGGAAAACTTATTTTTTGTAATGGAGTGGTGTTACACAGACTACAGTGCGTCCGTGGATTTGGAGAGTGGGTAGACGCCATCGCGGAGTTTTCTTCCAACTTGCAGAGCATGAATATCGACATCTCAGCGTTCTCCTGCATCGCAGCTCTCGCCATGGTGACAGGTGCGTGAAGTGAAGGCGCTGCGTGCCTTGCAGCTCACGGACAACAGAGCAGGTTAACCAAATCATGTCGTCTTCTTTTCTTTTATGTTTCAGAGCGACACGGGCTGAAAGAACCCAAGAGAGTCGAGGATCTCCAAAACAAGATAGTCAACTGCCTCAAAGATCAAGTGACATTCAATGGCGGTGGCTTGAATCGTCCCAACTACTTGTCAAAACTCTTGGGAAAGCTCCCCGAACTGCGCACACTATGTACCCAAGGTCTGCAGCGTATCTTTTACCTAAAGCTAGAAGACCTCGTCCCTCCGCCAGCAATAATTGACAAACTTTTCCTCGACACTCTGCCTTTCTGAGGGAGTGAGTGCGACTCAGTGGCGAAACCTCAAAGAACTTCCAAAAGACTGTTCGAGTCCGACTTGACAGATTTTTAACGTTATTATTTCGGAATATTTCGAGCTCCGTAGGCTCATAGATCGACATATTATAAGTAATGACTCGTGGAAAAAAAAAAAAAAGTAACAGGAGGACGAGACAGGCCGTTTGATTGCTGTGTAGGCTTTTTCATTCCTTTTTTTTCGTTTTCTTTTTGAGTGCCAAACCAGTGAATTATCACTGGGAATTTCTCTCCAGTGGACAAATTGTCCACAAAGTTAACCCGGTCTCGCAATCACTTGCTGTTTATTCACCCTTGGCTCTACTGATTCAGCATACTCAGATGTAATATATTCCATTTATATATAATATATATATATATATATATATACATATATATATAAACACACACACATTGCACACACACTGTATAGTATGATAGATTATGTGATGCCTCCGACGCATCGGTTTATATCACGTGTACAAAGTTTGTTACGATGAAAAGATTGAATTTTCTTTTCTTTTTGACTCGTGCCTATGTGTTTCTGACAGGATCCCAAAAGTATCCAGAAAAGACAACGCATGTTCTAGTTTTTCTTTTTCTTTCTCCTTTTCTTTTATAGGCACTTGCTGAGGTGATGTCTATATATAATATATACCGGACACTATGTAGTCTGCTAGATTTGATACAGATTCGTAGTTATGGCACTCCTTTTCCGTATGACGCATATGTGGAAAAATATTTCATCTGTATAGAAAATGAGGGACCCATGGTGTTTGTAAAACTGTCAGACATTCCTTGTTTGTATGTGCTGTAAGTATTGTTGCTGTTGAATATAAACGTTTCTATATATTTATTATTTCTATTGCCAAGAGCTACACTAAGCATGGTGCAATTTAAACGATTTCAAAACCATCCAAGTTCATGCCGAGCACGTTGTCTATGTTTTATGTCTTATAAACGTCTCGAGGTAGTTTTGATTTCACACGTTTGGAAATGAAAAATTCCTTCTTATATGAAGCGGTTGATGAGTGTGATGCGGGCCTATAGTCTCTGGCATCATGGTGTACCTACAACTCCTGTAACGCATTTTGGTGCCGATTTCAAAAACTTTAGAGAGAAAGAAATATTTAATGTTTACAAATAAAACTTTGAAATCAATTCTTTGCTAAATACTTTCTCTGAAAAGAATTTGTTCTTCAAATTCAGAGCTTTCTAATCGACGAGAGAGGCTTTGTCCACAATAGAAGGGACGTATTCATGTCATTTCTCCAAGTTGGCCTGCGTCGTGTTTGCCGATTACAGGCCGGTGTTTCAGAAATAATACTACTAATCTTCGATGTCGTCTCATCTGAGACGGAACTGATTCAACTTCTTTTTAGTGCATTTCGAGACTATTAACGTTTCGTAAATATTAGGCAGTCTTGCTAATGATTCATTTTTCAACTTACGAGACAAAATACGCTGCTTTATAAATATAATCTGACCATTTCAAATGTTTTATTTACTTCTATCGAGCGAGTATTTCCCTCCTCAAAATGACGATTTAAACACTTCTCCTGACAGTCTCCTGCATGCGTGCCAATACTTCTACTAGTACAACAATGTAAAAGCGAGTTTTATTAGTCCATCGCGGGCTTATAAAACCTCTTTTCATTTTCTAATGTCTCTTTGGATTTAGGAAAAGAAGGAGCCACAACGGATCAAATATGGGAATTTTAATTGAACAAAAAGTACAATTCCCCGTTTAATACAGAAGATCAGGTTTTAAATTTCTGTCAGTTCCTCCGGAAAATAAAACGTCGCATAAAGGTTGTCGGTTTGAACCGAGTTTTCTTGTTGTTTTAATAGTGAAACATTTAATTAGTGTGATGTGCCCCTTTTATATTATTTCTGTTCGGAACGGAGATCCTTTACCGCTTCAATTCCCTTCACTTGTATTATTTAAGAGCGGACGGTTCACCGGGCCGACACTTAACTATTTTAAAGTGAGCAGCTGTTTGGCCATAAAAAAAAAAAAAAAAGAGACCACGACATGCGACTTTCCTTTACAAATAAAAAGCAAACGCACCGAGTGTGCAGCTGAAATGTGCACATGCTTTGGAGAAATGTGAAACCTGGTTGCGCAAAGCTTTTGCGCTTCAGTTGTCTGTAAAATTTGCGAGATATGAGGATGCACAAAAAGGAACATTTTTCTTTACAGGTGTGCAGCTCAAACATGTTTTGTATTCTTGAATCGATGAAAATGTAAAAAAAAAGTGACCCAGTTCGTTTTCTTAGTTGAGTTCCCGGCCGGCAGCCTCCCACAAACCCCGCTGGGAGTCCAGTCCTGCGCGTCTGCTTTCTTCTCCAGCGTCTCCTTCCACTTTACCGGTCATTAAATTACACAGACAAAATGTGCTAATGCGTATCCTTTAATCCCATTTACTGATTCCTCTCATGCAACAACAGTTCAAACCTCTCCGAGATGTCGCTGCGCATCGCATCTGCATATCGTGGACTGCAAAAAAAAAAAAATATATATATATATATATAAAAGCAGCAATAAAAAGTCACTTAGAAAAAGAACGGGGCGGTGGATTGGCCTGAACAAAGTGAAGCAGGGCCGCTGTCACACAGACTTTCCTTCAGCCTTTAGGCTCGGAGGCATGTCTGGGACTCATCCACACCGATTCCACATTTATCACATGATCGAGATGAAGGGAACAGCTTATTTTGCGAGATATTAGCAGAAGGCAATAAATTGTCTAAATAATTAGATCGTCACTGTAAAGTGCTAATTCCAAGGCAAATTGGGATTATGTTCAGAACCAGTTTGCTGACATTTAGCAGATCTGTTGAAAGGGTGCATTACAATGTCACAAGCTTCTTCTATTGACTCTAAGTACAGTTAGGTTTTTAACATGTCTATCTCAATACAATAAAACATGACACGTGCAGAAAATACTTCTGTCAGTGTTTGTGCATGACTGTATACGCTGGAGGACTTTGAGTCTAAATTCATTAAGAGCTTCATTTCTTCCCCACGCTTGACATCGGTCGAGGCTCATGTCATGAGCACACGATTGTGTCAGCGGAAGTCGGTCTGGAAGAAAGAGGAGAAATAATGTTCCAGTTGTTCCAGGCTTGTGTTCAGCCGTTGCACAGAGAACAACAACCAGAGCCAGCAGGTGAAAGTGGCCTTACTCTGGAAACCGAGTCCATGTATGTGCTGCTAAGTGCTTCGTACACAAAGTGAGGAAGGCATCAAATTATAAAACTGAGTCCGGGCTTCTCTGAACGATGTGATGCACGCTGCACACTGTGACGATCACGGATGCTGTTGCATGCACAGCTGCACTTCTGTCTAATTCTGTGATGCAGTATGACGGCTTCGCGTGTGCGTGTGGTGGATTTAAAGTGCCGTCGCTGTAGCGTAGGTGTGGTTGGTCCGGTGACACTTTACAAGCAGCATCTGAACATTCATTTCTTCTTAATATGTCACTTTGGCGGCTTTTTGTTTGTTGGGATTTTCGTTCGAAGTCTAATGTGGGAATTTGTACGTCGAGAAGCAAAGATAAGTGAGATCATAGCTTCATTTTACACCCGAGGTGGGAGCACACTTGACCTTTCACCTTTGCACTGCACGACAACTTTGTATAGCTGAAGAGATGTGAAGCCTCGCTGCTGCTCAAACCGCTCCCGTTCCATTTAGCTGGAGTAAAGCTGTTATTTGGTGAGCGTGGCAGCAAAGAGTCGAGTACAGCGGCAGTCACGTGTAATTATACAGACGCAGAAACTTCTACGCTCCCGGGTCCAAAACGACACGCTTACATCGGTACAGTATATCGACTCTTTTGGACACTGCAGATGAGTTCGGACACATTTATTTGATCTGATTTAGGCCAAAAGTAAATTACTGTTACTGTAGTATCTCTTTACATTTACAGGACAGAATTCAAAGTTAGTTTGAGGTACAGAGTGAAAATCTTATCGGTAAGCTTGTGAGCAGTTGACCTGAGCACAATGTGCTCTTTATTACCTGCTTTTCTTTTAAATCCAAGTCATTTAAGTTTACATTCATTGAGTCTCTTTAGCGGCCTGCGTGCAAAATCATCTCAATAATTGTGCTACTTTTTATTGACCTGGTCCTCACTGAAGCTCAGCATCACTTTCTTTCATGTTACCGTTCCCTCTGCTCAGCCACTGAAGCACTTTGCTGTGCGAGCCTGCAGTAAAACATGTTGATTACACAACTTATGAATCTCACGAGTCCCTCCGACTGTAGCTCTAAACAAAATGAATGAATAATGAGTGGAATGATGGCCCTTTGGATACGACTGTCTATAGTTATATTACTGTGACTATTTGATTTACCATATTGAAATGCTGATGATTGTCCAATAAATAATGCAAAAAGCAGATTTCCGAGTGGCGAGGCAGGAAAAGAAATCCACCTTGCATATAGATGGAGGTGAGCCGTGTCTGTTCCCGCTCAGCCATGTGGCCCAGAGCAGCTTTATCATTCATAGGACTAAACAGACAATCAATTCAGCAGCCATGTATGAAGGATGAAGGGATGCGACAAGCTGTGAATGATGAGGAGCCAAAAATCAAAGGCCTCACTCCTTCTTAGCTCTAATGGCCATTACCAGCCCAGACAGCACCAGTAAAATGAGGTTAATCATTCGCACAGATCCTTTCAAAGAAGATTGACTGAACTTGATGTCTAGTCAGATCACTCATAAATATTTACTTCATATTAAACAGCTGTGTGCGCTCTGTTATTGCACATTGATTTCTGACGGATGCCATCAAATTATTGTTTTAAGTGTGGTCAGTAAAATCCATTAATGTAACGCTTGAACCAAGACTCAATTATGCTAACCACAAGAAATTAATAATGCAATGAAATTGACAGAACATGATGTTGGAGAGGTTTCTGCTTGAAAAAAAAAAATATATATATATATATATATATATATATGGAGAAAAAAAAAGTAGTGTTTTTTTTCTTCTCATGAATGATCATATAATCAGCAGAAACCACATGAGTTTACAGTCACTGCTGATAGACAGCACATTCCCTCCATCCAGTTTAAATAGCCCTGCAGTTTAAGTTTACGGGCGCAGCATGTATCAGTATCGAACACATGGGCTCAGTCCTTTGACCTTATTGACAAAATGAAATCGGAAATTTCCTTTATAGAAAGAGTTAATGTTTCCTCAGGCAGACATGTTTCCGATTCAATTAGTTTTAATGAAGCCGGTGCTCAGTGGTTACTGAAGGAGAAAAAACAGGCATAAAATGCCTGATGGTAATAGAGGACATATTAAGGAGGAAGGGATCGGACACACAGTGCGTGTTTCTAAGTGGCGAAAAATGCCTCTATCAGGCTGGTAGGAAGGAGCCAGTGGCTCGGGAAGCAGTGAATTGTATGAGCTTCAAATGATGCATTTGGTCTCTGGGGCGAGGCTGGAGGTGGCAAACTGTAAAAACACACGGAAGAAGAGCCTGGTTGGATGATGCATGTGGGGTATCACTCAGTGGACAGTAATGCTCATCTGCATGATTTCATCACAGCAACCTAAAAAAATAAATCACTGTATAATCAGATTTAAATTATATCATTCAATTATGACATTTTTAATTCCTAACATTTAATAATAATTTTTTTTTTAAATCCTACTTATTACTTGCTTTTTAAGTTCTCTCCCATTTATACCGACCACTGTTGACAATGTGAGTGACTGCAGGGAGGCGAGCTGTCCCTCCGTCTGATGTCAGCGTGTAAAATGTCAACATGGTCAGATGCACTGGCTCTGTTCCCATCAGGATATGCCCTTATCCAGTGTTGTGGTTTGTGCTGCTCCTCCATGGCAAAGTGAAACATATTAAGCACACCCATGCACATGTAATCTGTTCATGTCTTTGAGTCAAGTCATGTGTGTGATGTCTGTCATCTTCCCAGTGTCCCTCTGTCTGCTGCCTCCTGCTTTGAATGCATTTAGTTGTGATAGGTGAAAGCAATCCACATTCAAAAAGCAGGTAGATGGTCAACGTGGCAACCGAGAGGGTTTAAGTTGCTGATCATGTAACTGCAACGTCCCTGGTTTGATTTGCGTGATAGCTGTCATTCACTCTCCCGCGTCATTTCACGTTTGTCTCTGTTATCGCCGTCTGCTCTTTTATAAAGCCATAAAATGTTCCCCAAAAACTAGCAGGTACGAATTCTCATCAAATAGATCACAGTTTTAAGAAAATAACATTTGTATTGAGAGATTTCTGAAGGCTTAACCAGCAAATTGGTTCTTCTGAGCATCAAGCACAAACCTGCGGTGTCACCCTTCAATTAAACAAGCAGACTCTGAAAAATGTTGCTCCAAGTTTTTGCTGCGTTTTTTTTTTTTGTTGAACTTCTTAGCTGAATCTCAGTGGAGAAATTAAATGAAGTTGAGAAAAGGAAATAACAGCTTGGTTTTAAAGTGATTTTTCAGACAGGTTCAGGTCAACACAACAACAACTTCTTTTACGTCAAACTTCTCGCTAAGGTAAAAAAAAAAAAGAGGCTGAAATTCACTCTGCCTTCGTGATACTAGGAAATCTGCAACGTGCGATAACATTGTTCTGTATTGTGATGACGATATGACTTGCGATTTTTAAACAGATATTGAAGTGTGCATATTAGCTTATATAGTTCCTGTTTCTTTCTGCATTAATAGGTAGACTGCTAACATAGACCCTAAAAACTGAATCGCTAACTAAATAAAGACATGAAATAAATGATTTGAACATGCTTTTCTTGACCATTAAACAAAGCATTTATGGCAAAATATCTGTGGCGCCATCTGATTGGTCAAATGTTCACATGCTGAACGTGTACGCATGGCGCGTGTAAACAAAAGGATTTTTCTTATTCTTGGTGTTTCCGTGAGTCTTCGCCGATGAGTTCATATCGTGACGACGATGAAAATACAATTCACCTCTAAAGGGCGTCTGAGGCCTCTACTCTCGTGCTCCTGAATACACACAGCATAGGCATGTACTCACAACACAAGTCGATGGCTTTCTAAAACTCCCACAGCACATATGAGCACACAGCTACAGTGAGACGGTGCCAGCACATCGTAGTGGTGGACTCTTGAAGGGTCAAGAGGGGGAAGATGATGTGTGTTGGACAGAAGGGCAGAGAGGGGGTTGTGGAGAGTGTGTGTGTGTGTGTGTGTGTGTGTGTGTGTGTGTGTGTGTGTGTGTGTGTGTGTGTGTGTGTGTGTGTGTGTGTGTGTGTGTGTGTGTGTGTGTGTGTGTGTGTGTGTGTGTGTGTGTGTGTGTGTGTGTGTGTCACAACAGACAGAGGAGATCCAGCCAAGGCTCCCCACACAGCTTTGTCATATCACTGGGAGATTAGGAACACACACATGTCAAGCTAGGCAGAGCCGGCTGCAATAATGCACCTGCCAGCTCTCAAGATCCACTCAACCCTTGTTCAACCTCTTGTTCCTGCATTTTCACACACACACACACACACACACACACACACACACACACACACACACACACACACACACACACACACACACACACACACACACACACACACACACACACACACACACATATATACATTAAGGTACCTTTATTTATTTATTTTTTTAATATTGACCACCTCTCTTAATTTGCATGTAGAGACTGAAGGATGAAGATCAACCAGTTTAACTGAAAACAGCATTAAACTGACCAGATGAAAGTGGAATAAATAACAAGCATTATGAGTGTTGAAGTAAAGGAACATGTCCTTCAGCACACATGCAGTGAAAAACATAAAATATCAAAGACGTGAAAAGGTTGGGACCTCGGAAAAGTGGATATTTTACATGAAAAGTCCGACGGGAGAAGGTCGTTGTCTTTCTTCATGACAGTTCCCCGAGAAAAGTAGAGAAGGCAAGCTCAAAGAGATTCATCTCCACCAGGATTCAAGGTCATCCAACCTAGTCATCCTAGAAGCACTTGAAAAATATGGAGTGAAGACTGGAGATATTCTTCTCCCCTCCCCAAAAAGAAAGGAGTGTAGTGGGAAGACTCTGACTGAAGAGAATCACTGACCTTCAAACAAGCTCTCTATCCATATAGAGTAGGGGAAGACATGCACAATCCATCAAAAATGCACATGAACTTTCCCTCCTCAAATAGTTCCCGCTTGAATAGCAGTCAATGGATCAACTATGAATATTGCATGTGCTGAATTGCAGGGGATCAGATTGAATTCACTATGAAAAAAAATCTGTGATATTAGAATATCAAACTTCAAGACTGAATCTCAAAAATTATGTTTGAGGGAAAGAAATTTCAGTTGTGAAGGCAAACGATGCCCCTGAACCCTGTTTTATTGTTTGTAGCACAAAGCTGATTCTCTGCTGCAAACAAACTACATATAAAGAGAAGAAAATATATAATACAAATAATAAGAAGTGTAAAAAAGAACCAAAAAAAATCCACTCTATAGTCATGAAATTGCCTTTTGCCACAGTCTTTCTTCAGGAATGGAAAGATCAGTGTTAATTTTCAGCCAGTCTTTGATTGGATGAACCTGCCTCCCTCCTGCACGACACGGATACCACAGGTCAGCAGCTGCTGCAGCGATGCATGAAACAAACAAATAGAAAAAGGAACCTTGTGGCACTCGACTCTCGCCAGAATGCAACTGAAGGCAAACCTGCCGGCGTCCTGTAATAACGACCAGGGCCTCGTGACCACAGAATTGGAGGGGGGGGGGGGGGCAGAAAAGAGCAGAGAGGGATGGATTAAAAACTCGATATGGATATCAGAGAGAAGTTAACATGTTAGTGCTGTAAAATCCAGAAAGGTGACAACTGAGCAGAAGTTGCAGCAGGAAATATTAGATGGATACAGTACAGAGAAAGGATACAACATTTATATAAATAGAGAAGATGTCAAATATAAATACAGAAACAATTTAAACAAATTGTTCATCTAATATGCAGTGCAGCAAGTTTGAAAGCACAAATAATGCGTTAAAACAGCAACACGAAGCTTTGATACCGGTTCGGTTTATTTCTTCAAACCGTTCAGGATCGCTGCGTTTCTCAGCACAACAAGCTGAAGGAGCAACTCGGTGGTCGCAACGTTGTAAACTGAGCAAAAATGAAATAGGTAAATGAATATGATCAAATTAAAATCACTGCTTAGTGTAAGGTCATCACTTACCGTGCTGTCTGACTCCCTTATTCATTTAATACTAATCAGCAGAAATACAAAGATGTAGACACCACAAAGGGCGTTAAGAAGGCCGCCAGTTTTAATGGAAATGCAGTGATCTGATCTTTTCAGTATGGACTTTGTTGTTAGCTCCCTCCTTCCTCTGAGGTAGAACGCAGCCGACGCATTATCCTGAAGCACGCACACGTGAACATAAACATTTAACTGAATTGAATTGATCGGCCCGTTGTTACCCTATCCAGATATTTGAGTCAGTAACGGACTGCTTAGATTGATTTTACTCATCATTCTGTGTTTACAAGAGATGGCCTTTCAAGCAAAAATACTCTTCGATATTCACTGGGAATTATTTGAGTATTATTTGAGAAGCAGCCTTTCTGACGTACACCAGACAGAAAGAGAGACTCACTCATGCCGTAAACTCGGCCTCCACAAATGCACTTCTGTCGTCAAACTTACTCCGTCTGGTGACAAAGCTAGCTATTGATTGCTGATCTGTGGATGGATAGTCGGCTTACTGCTTCGCTCTCAGATTACTGTGCGTCGCTGTGGTCGACGTATGCTTTGCTATCTTTACCTGGCAGCGTTTGCACTTCGCCACAACTTTGTTTATTTCTTGAAAGAGCTTCACTCAGAGCTTTTTGACGGTTGTAGTCGTCTTTGCATGTTTCATCTGTTTGGATTGCAGCATCTAATCTCAGAGCACCACACACATTTTACTGGAGCCTGATAGTAACATGCATGGTTGTTTAATAACCTTTGACAAATAGCTTTTAGGTGCATTACTGCCACCTACTGGTGGTAGTAATGCATTATATTCAGGGGCTGGTAAAAAAAACAAGAGCGATCAGGATAAACTTTTCTATTTTTCGATGACTATTGCAAAATTTGAAACCCATCTCTGCTCTTTCCAGGTTTTGGGAGTAAAACTGCTCTTGTGAAACAAGTTGTATGAACCCAATGTGTCTCCAGAGGGAGCCGTGAAAAAATCGGATAAATTGCCAAAAACAACTCGGTCTTAAACGTGCACCAGGTCACTTCGTTGTCTTTTTACTGATGTTTTTTACGTACATCAACAAACATGATTTTTAAAAAGGTCTGCGAGGAGTGTTAAATGTTTTGCACTATTAATACAGATGCGGCTATTTGTTGAACTGTTTGCTCTTCTCTAATGCAGGTGAGGTTCTTACCTTCCTCGACTCCCATGTTGAGTGTAACGTGGGCTGGCTGGAGCCGCTCCTGGAGAGGGTCTATCTGGATCACAAGAAGGTGCCCTGCCCAGTTATAGAAGTCATCAGTGATAAGGACATGAGGTGAGTGGATGATGCCACATTTAAAGCAGTGTGGAGGATTTGGTGGCATCTAGTGGTGAGGCTGCAGATAGCAACCAACTGAACACGTCGCGCCTCACCCTGCTTTACCAGGCGTGTAGGAGAAACTGGGGTGGACGGTAACTCGCAAAAAAACCTTTGCTTGGTTTGTCTCTATAGGGCTACTGTAGATTTATGGCAGTGCAAGTTACAGATGATTAGACACTAATGAAGACATAATTATGAATATTATATTCCATTTCTGCCAATTGTTCAGCCTGAATCCTACACACTGCTCCTTTAAATGATTTGCTTTGAAACTGTAATTTGTGTTTGAATAGTAGAAGTTTGCAAATGAAAAATTGGGTGTGTGATGCTCCAGGCTACATTAGCCGCTAGCAAAATATCACACCCAGATCTACAACCAAACCGTTGGCGATTAAGTTGTATTGTGGGGAACGTAGGTGCCAGGTATTAACCATAAACTATATAAAGAAAGTGTTTGTAGCTTCCGGGTCTGAAAAATGAGGCCGATGCCAAAGTGCCTAAACTGCAATACCGCTAGAGGTTGGTTCCCCAAAAGGCTCTGGCTCCATAGACTCTCATTCAATTGCTCTCATAGAATACAAAGTCAATCATTTTTTTTCAACAAGTCATTCCTTCGTATTGGTTTTCTGGCAGTCCATCTGAAAATATTTCCATTAATTCCATTCCATTCCATTAATTAGGTATTAGGCTTCAAAAAGCGCTGTGTCTGGGGGCGTGTCGTTTTGTTTGAAAGGTTTCCACTGTAGGTGAGCGGGATGTAATGTGTTCAGGAATCGCATCTGAGTCTCCGCTCGCTCCTCCCCAACTCGTCCAAATATGGTGGCTACTGAATAGCAAGATGGCGACGGACGAAATACCGAACGAGAGGCTTCAGAGCAGCAGTGAACAAACCAGTGGGTGACGTCCCGGCTGGATGCCGCTTGGTTTTGACAGAACAGAAGAATATGTGAATAGCTCTCATTCTGCTGCATTCATTTGGACCTTTTTTTTAAAACTGACCCTTGTGAGTCTTTCCATGGCTTTGAAGCACAATGTTAAATCAGTGGAGCGCTCTTTTAAAGACCTTTTCTTTATGAAATATAATGACGATGTGCATAAAATATTATTTTTTGATCATAATGGTTTACCAAATATAAACATAATCAAACCATACCTGTTTGTGCACAGGCTTTTATAACAGCCCCGCAAAATTTAGAAAAGATTGAGCTGGAAAGGAGAAGTAGAGGAGTGAGGAGGAGTGAGGAGGAGAAGGGACGAGACAGGAGAATGTAGAACAAGACAGCAGGCCGATCATCCTGTGATAAGATGAGGAAAATAAGTCTGATTATCACTGAGGCCGGGAGCATTAGACAGACAGTTGGGAGTCATCTCAAAACTCAGGAGGGAAGAGGCAAGACAAGAGGTCACAATTATGCCCCGCTAGCTGCACTCCCTCCTCCTCATGAAGTGCTGTAATATATTCGGTTAGTTCCTGTAAGGAACGGAGGGGAAATTCTAATTAAAGGGTGAGGGGAATTTTGACACATGTGAGGCAGAGATCAATATTTAGCACCATAATCAGCCATTCTTGATGGCTTGAAGGTGTCACTGCGAGCAGACGGCGACTCTCCATTAGAGTGCTTGAGAAGGAGCAGACAGGCAGGCAGCACTGAAGCGCCCAAACTCCAGCCATCATGAATCAAAGCAAGTGATGCTTCTTGTGCTCCATGTTGCTTTGCTTTTTATCTTCATTCATCCTCTTAACGGAGAAAAGTGAACTCTGTCAGACTGCTTTGTGAAAAGAAAGGAAGAAAGATGCCATAGAGAGGCTTCGGTAGATCAGGAGGAAGTGCAGCTGTCACGACTTTGGACTCTAAGATGATTGTAAAGTACACAGATGGTTCTGTCTGTGTGGTGACTGATTTCTTCTTTTGCTCGGGCAGATGTGGCGTTTTAATCTTATTGTGCAGTGAAAAAGATGCATAATACAGATGTACAGACACATTTTTTTTTAGCTACATTCAGTTAAAAGTATGAAAAGTAAAAGTACTCGATAATCAGAAAAAGTCTCTTGTGTTATACTATTATATATTATTTAGTGTCCGGCTGTAACTAGTTACGTCTAACTAAATTATAAAATACGTTTATTTGTAATCCATTGAAGTCATTGAAAAAAAATATGTAGCTGAATTACAGTTATTATTCAAAATGTTGGTAATTATAAAGAGGTTACATCTGAAAATAGTATGTTTGTTTTGGCTCCGTTCTTGTAGCAATATGCACTCAAATTTGGAGCCTTGTTAACAATTGGTTCTCTTGTTTGAATTTGTCTCTCTTCTGCCAATCAAATCATTGTGGATTGCTTTAAGCAACCACGCCGAGGCGGTTGGCCATGTTGTCGGATAAAACGAAGAGATATTTAAAAAGAGTCTTTCGGGAACCGACGTGAAAACCTTGTGAACATTAGCCAGCTCTGTTAATAGTTCTATATCAGCCAGCATGGAGTCGGTTTCAAGTTATGGGAACACTTTTGCTTCGCTGCAGTCAGTTGTGATCT
>NW_027210641.1:110000-205000 GCF_029030835.1 Brachyistius frenatus | reverse complement strand
ATCTCAGCATGCGTCCCGGTTCAAAGATGACAGATTCAGTCATGTTACGTATTGATCTCGAGACCGCTGATTTGTTTTTCCTTGAAAAAGTAACGAGAAGAAATGAAAGAATTAAACAGTCAACAAATAGAGACCAAAAAAATACCCTTAATTTGTCATGAACTTAACATTTTTTTTGACTCTTTTTAAATCCTTATCACAGTTTAGGCTTTTCCTTTTTTAAAATGATATCAGCAGACTCTGTGATTTTGGGCTTTCTCAAATCTCCCTCAGTGTTTTATTTGCTATTGCATTTAAACTAAAAGCTATTTGTGTTCATTCACTTGTTTTCCATTTTCCTAATTAATATCCTTTGAATGTATGGTGATCAATTTATTTAATCAATGGTGGGTAGTGCCTCTGGCCTTCTAAAGGTCACTTTGATATGGAATGGGAAATCATCAGAGCCAGATCACAAAGGGGCGAGCAAGTAATTTGAATGTGGCAGAAAAACTTTGCATGTCTGATGACACGTTTCTGAAAAACTACAGAAAATGATTTTCCTTTCCGTCTTCCCCATTTCAGGTTATCGTCTTTTTTTCCCACCGGAGGCCCAGTGTACACTCTAGAGTGTGGCAGCTGTGTAATCCCTTTAACAACCGACGGGGCTATTAAATGAACCGGCGGTGCAGCTGCAAATAGCCAATAAAGCCAGCACAATATCATCCCTATTAAACAGTAATCTCAGCAGGCTTAAGAAGTTCTCTGAAAAATGGGAGGGAAACCATAACAAAATGTAATCAAGCAAAACATGGGGATTTTCCTCCACAAAATAAGCCAAACAATTTTCACAGTGGCCCACATTAAAGGTGTTGAGCAACAGCACTCGAGCCTCAGAGAACTTCTCAGCCGCTTCAGGTGACCACGGTCATGCTGCCTTATCACAAATACAGAGGCGCACAACAACAAAAATGAGCCTGTCAATCGAACCAATTTATCGCCACAGACATTAACAGAGAAAGGGAAACAGGGGAAAATAACAAATTGTGCGGTTACATTTTAAAAGTGACCAAATCGAATTCATAAGATCACAATTTGAGAGATAGAACCCAGTTTATTTTTTCCTCCCTTTCACCGGCTTATGTGCTCTGTCAGATGAAAGCAGAGCAGAGAGCTGCTGTTGATGGAGCCTTTGAGCCTGGAAGAGGAGGCAACGCAGCCTCTTGAAGGGATGCCGGGGACAGCGATAACCAGGGAGGCCGCGGGAGCTCCCTCCGCTGCTGAGGGAAGGTGTTCCAACTTATCAGAGTCTGCACGCGGGGAATGATTACCCCCTCTGCCGGACCGATTACTGCTGGCTCTCCGGGTCAAAAGCAGGCCAGGATGAAAGGGAGAACTGAAGCCTCCTATCCTTCCTCCAATCATCCATTAGCACTCAGAGCGAGGGGCTTGTCTATCCCTCCACCCCCATCACACCTCACTCCAACGCAGGCTTGTCAGTCTGGTGCATAAGAAGCAGAGGGACATAATCACAGGCGGGACTCTCACTCGATGTCGTGAAAGGCCTGGAGGGCCTGCAGAGGCAATTTATGGATTTGAGTATAAGCACTTCCTTGACATATTATTTATTCATTTGAGTTTGTTTAAGAACAACCCTCATCATCTGCAGGGTGAGGCAAAGTGTTTACACTATTGATGTACGGTATATATGCTGATCCACTCACATGAATAACAATGTGAGACAGACCAGATAGCATAAAACAGCAGACATCAAACAACAAAAAGTGATAGAAACACACACCAATCAAGATTTCCCTCCTTCTTGTTTGCAGTAGACTGATGATGTAGGCAAAGGCACGAAAAATGTTCTCAACATCTGCAACATCTGCTCTGCATGTTGTCTCTTTTTGCACCATTGCATTACGTCTTTATTGAAAACAAATGGGACACTGTGTTCTCTGAAATATCACTAAGAACCTGAACAAACCACGTCAGCCTGAAACTGTTCCTCCCGAGTGGCTGAGAAGCTTCACTCGGTGTGTCTACATTTAATGCTTCACTCTGTATGCATTCCCCAGTCGCCATCATGTTATGGATGGACAATGGGCAGGTAGAGCACACCTGACCAGACTCACCTCTCAGCCTATAACAGCACAACCCTTCAGATTAAGGTCAGTGCTCCAGCCAGCTACCTTTCGCTCTCCAAGCCAATTGTTGGTGGAATCTCTGATTCTCTGAGTGTAAAAATCCTTTCTCCTATGCCTCCATGCACAGGTCAGTACAGAGGTCTTTACAATACAACAGAGTAACGTCTTGCTCAGAAAACCTCAAACGTGTAATTCCACTGACAAATCTGTTTGGTAATGTAGAGCGCCGGGTCTCCGGGGAGCGAGACCGGCTCCGTGAATTTGGGACAGATGAGCGGCGGGAAGCTGTGCTGCCTCCCCGTAGGTACGCTGAAGAGAGGCCGCGGGGCTGTCCTGAGGAAGGAGCAATGGATGCTGACATTTACAGGCTGCAGTCACAAAGCTGCTACAAGGCAACCAACATGAAACGTTTACGGTGTTCACAGAAAAACGGAAGTTGGTACATTTCCATTTGCACATCAGCTGGGGAAACTCCACATGCTGAGGAAGATCATGAGATATCCAAAGCTACGAACAGCTGCTAGCAGTCGTTATATTGCTGCTACCACAGGGACTCTGACGTTGTGTTCAGACCAAACGCGGAGCACATTTTCGCCTTGCGAGTCCGGCTGCTCCAGTTAAATATGTTCAACTCGCACGGAGATGAATTTGCGCCCTTTTGTGTCAGCTGGCACGAATTCACGGACATTTGCGTCTTTGCATTGACTTTATATGTAAGCGCTTTGCGTCCAACCAGGCACGCCCACAGACATACCTCTCTTTAAGGCCTAATATCGAATTGATTATGGAATTATTTTCAGAATGACAACTTGTACGGGAGTTTATTGGAGCAAGAGGTTTTTGGAGCCGACCCTAACTGCTCCACAGTGGTATTGCACTTTTAGGCACTTCAGCAAACCAAACCATTGTCCGGTGTAATTCAGACCGAGACCACCTCCTTTGGTAGGACCAAACTGAAAAGTCCGAAGGTTTGGACTAAACAAATGTGAAAGCACACGAAGATAAGTGTTCCAAGTTCCAGGTCTCTGAATAGCACAACGATAATGCGGCTTACTGCCGATGATCCCAGTTGTGTACTGAGAAGATACTGAAGGAAGAAGCAACGAAGAAGGTTTTCTCTGCTGTCATAGAAATGAAATGCCAAATGATGGCTTCAAAAAGGCTGTCAGAAATATTTACCAAGACCACCGAGTGAAAACTTTATGCTCCTGTTTGTTCTATTTGAACCATTTTCTATGTTGAACGACATGTTGACATCCGCTCTACTCAAGCATCTTTTAATCCTGATCAAAACTCAGACTGAAAAACACAAGAAGAAAACTGAAAGGAAACACATTCATCATTTGGCATCATTCGAATGAGAGTCTGAGTTGAATGAGGCAACAAATTTCTGAGGCCAATACAAACAAAGAGGGAGATCTCACTACATGGAAAGACCTGTGGAAACGCTGTTTTCAATGATCCAAAGCATCTTGTCTTGTCCTTTTCACATGCTTCCAATGAATTATGTATCTGCAGTGATTTATGGTGCGCCAACCCTCTCCCTCTGCTTCTCCCTCAATGTGGAATCCTACATGGATTTTTCACCGGGGGCCAACTGGGAAAACCAAAATTGCTCAATTTAAGGAAGTAATTAAAACTGTCCGCAATCAATATTTATCTTTAGAGAGGGACCCTGGTGGGGGTTTAGTTCCTCACCATCCCCCCAACATACTCACGTCTACCCCTTCGTCCACTTGCTCTTCTTATTGACAGCTGTTAAGCTCCTTCAAATAAACCAGAAACAGGAGCAAGCTGTTCCCACTCAGGACTGAAAATGACTTGTGGTGTGAATAATCAAATGACCCTAACATATGAGGCAGCACAATACATGTTGAACAAGTCCAGTAGATTAAGATGCAGATCAACTTTGGAGTCTGTTTACAAAGACATAACCTGCTCTTCATTGTGTGTTAAGTGCAATAATTACCTAAAATCTAAAATAGTCAGTCCATCATTTACTCACAAACTCGAGTGTTTGGATATTATGAAACTTTCAGAACTCATGAATAATCAAAAGCTGAGCACTCTCCTATTTTCACACTCTTCACTGAGATAATTAGTTTGACATTATCGTTTCACCTGTTTGCAAGTGGAAAAAGTGGAGCTACACAGATTCCTATAATGATATTTAGAGCTTTTTTTTTCATCAAAAGTTCCACATTTAATCCAAATAGAAAACTGAAACTGTTAATAAAGACAATTTTAAATGGGTGTAATGAATTTTACCCTAAAGTTAACTTTCTAGCATTTCTAAGTAATTAGTAAAATCATCATTTGTAACACAATATAATATAGTTGTGCTTTCTTATTTACTTTACTTTACTCTGTGAAACAGCCATAACCAATCCATAAACAATTCATTAATGATTGACAACACAGTTTAAAAAAATTGAGGGTTCAGTTTTGTTTTTGAACTCAAGCTCTATTTACTTAATTGTATAAAGTACACATATATTTTAAAGGAATACAAAAGTGTTAGCTTGTCAATCACTCATTATGTGAATGTGAACTGTTGGCAGAAGCAATAATAAACACCTTAAATGTCTTTCTGCTGACAACACAATACATACATTCAGTTTCAAAAATATTAAGGGTTTATATTAAGTACGATTTATAAATGTGAAATTTTGGTGGGGTTGAAATAAATACCCTCATTGGGTAAAAAGGTAAAAAGGTCTTGAACATATACTGTATATATTTAGACTGCTGAATTTTAAATTGAGAACAAAAACCACAATAGTCCAAGACAAATCCCTCACATCCAATGATAAAAAAAAAACATGAAAGAACAAGTTCCATAAAAAAAAATTAAAAAAAAAAAATTAAAAAAAAAACCTGAGCCCCTGGACTGTTAATCACACTTTAATTCAATGGAGAGTATTTACTTGCGATCAATTTAGTAAGGTGAAACTCATGTAAAACAGAATAGCGGTGGCATGACAGTTTGGTTAGACTGTCTTCAGAGACCTCTTTGCTGCAGGCAGAAATCATGTCTCTGTCATTCTATATCATCAATTTTAATTATCCTCACAAGTGCTCATTCTGCTTCAGGCGGCAGTGGGGAAAGGCGGAATCTGGGAAAAATTCCTTTAATCTATTTGGGATGTGAAGTGTGAGGTGAGACCTCTGTCTGTCACACCCCTCCCCCCTCTTTACCCCGACAACTCCACTGCCACACCACTTTGTCCAAAAACCACACACACATACGTTATAGGCTTGTGCTTGGATGCACATATGTACAGTAGAAGGATCGAGTGCATGGATAAATTTATACTACGCGTATAAATAACTCTGTTTATCTGCAGTTCAACTCAAGTTGTCCTCCTTTCCTTGTTGACTGTTGTTTCTTGTGTTGTTGCAACACCTCACTAGGAGTCGGCCAACAGGTCAATATAGCAAAGGTCATGCACCTCCTTGCCAGTCTCCTGCTGTAACTGAACACCAAAGACATTTAGTGATCATTATGACACCCCCAGTTCCTTCTGTTCTCAATAGCTTAGCAGGGGTCTCATGGGCCATTGGCCCCCTTACTGAGTTAGACCACCTCCATCAACCACCAGATCATAAAGGCTGCACAGTCACTGTTTGTGAGGTTTTTTAATTGGGTCGCACTGGGATGGACTATTGTCCTGATAAGGGGGCAGTGACACTGAGGTCTAGTTTGCCCGGGAAGAACTGTAGCAGGAGTTGAGATTACTAGAGTTGATCCTGAGGACTAAGGACTAGTTCAGTTTGCAACTACTCACAGTTTACCTGTCTGGAAAATGACACCAAAGCAATTAGACTAGATGGTGTGATGTGACTTCTCCACAGCAACAACTTCCATTTGAACTGTTTTTATAGCTTGACATAATTTGTTGCATCTTAAAACATGAATGAGGATAGTTATAATAAGTTACTTGCAATAGTTGCATTTTTGGTGGTGATGAAACAGTGAAAATATCGAGACGGTTGGAAAGTTAGAGCCGTCAACGGGTGCTTCAACAGAAAACCCAGAGGGCTGACGCAAATTCTTGCCTTAAACTTCAGACAAAAGATCTTCCCTGCTTCGTCAAGTTCTCTCGTCTTTTTCTAGAGCAGTTCCATTGTTTAGAGGAATTCGTGTCTCCCCTAATACTCAGAAAAACCACTAGCTATCGTGCCTTACATGCTAAAACTACACACTTGCGACTTGACAATCTAAGTCTAAGGCGACACTGTCAGCTGGCTTGAGTTGAGCTGAGACTAACCAGTTCACTCTGCTGCAGCCTTTCCCTGCAATATTCGATGAAAACGTTCGTGAATCTTTGATCTGAACTGGGTTTAAGGATTATTTTGTTTTGTTCAGTAATCCTCTATTCAAATGCCAACTGTTAATCATCACATCGTTAGGATTAAAAGGGAGATATCATTATAACTAATAAAGGCTATATTTGTTTGTAAGTTCAAGACAGTTGCCCCTATCCTGGACCTCTTGAAAACAGATCATTATGAGATCATTGTTGTCACAAACTGGAAAGTTTATCCACAGTTTTTATTGCTGATTCAAAACCCTGGATTATGTTAAGTGACAAGAGTGCATTTGTGCACAATGCCAATGACTTGCAAATATCTTTGATTCACATTAATGGTGTGGTGGTTAGGTTTGTGAAAAGGCCAATAAACTCAATCAGATGCATTACCAAGTGATTATTCACATGGTATTTGTATTGGTGTAGTGGTGCATAACAAGCAAAAACTAAAAAAGCAAAGACAAAGTAACTATACAAAGTCTTGAACCTCGTTGATGAGGCTGCAGTTGGGAAGAAGCTGTTCTAGTGGTGTGACGTTTTGGTCAAGTTAGACCTCAGCTTCTCACTAGAGGAGAGTGGTTGAAAGAGTTGATGACTAGGTCCGAGGTGGTGGCCGTGATCTTTCCTGCTCGCCTCAGTGTCATGCAGAGACGGCAGGTTGCTGCAATTCAACCTCTCAGAAGAGCGAATGATGCGCCGCAGTCTGCGCTCGTTCTCGGCAGCAGCGTACCAGGTGGTGATGGAGGAGGTGAAGGTGGACTCATTGATGGGAGTGTAGAAATGCACCATCAATGGCTTCGGCAGGTTGAACTTCTTCAGCTGCCGCAGGAAGTACATCCTCTGTTGTGCCTTCTTGGTGATGTAGCTGATGCTTGAGCTCTGGAGGTCCAATTTCCTGTTCCTCCAGTCCACATGCTAAAGTGTCATTGAGCAAGACAAGTTGCTCTCAATGGCAGGCAAGCACTTTGCATGGCAGCTCTGTTGCCACTGGTGCGTGTGAATGGGAGGCAAATGTTGTAAAGCGCTTTGTAAACCCCTGAGGTAGAAAGGTGATATATAAGTTCAGACCATTTACTTGAGGTTATGAGTGATGATGGGGATCAGTAGGATCAGCACACCATCCGCGGTGTCATTTTCTTTAAATATCTAACCACTGCTAAATAGGGATGGTGCATGATTTTTGAATATTTGAATAGTCATTCAAATAAAAAAAAAATGCATTAGTTTGTGTGACTGTTCTTCCTTATTTTCTCTGTTTTTACAGCAGCCTAGTTGTCCTTACTTCTGCCAGACGGTGGCAGTAATGCACCTAAAAAGCTGTTTGACTTTTGAACAACTTAAGGAGGAAAAGAACATGTCACTCAGTCTCCAGAGCTTTGCAGGTAAAAGCGCGTGGTGCTCCGAGATTAGATGTCCTGGTGTAAACAGGAGAAAGACGATTACAGCTGTCAATAAGTTCTGTGGAACTCCTTCAAAACATAAATGAAGATGAGGTGCAGGACAAACTCTGCAGGTAGAGCTGGCATGTCAGTGTACCACAGCGAGGCACCGACATTAGAGTGAAGCACAGAGAAAATGGTCCATCCGCAGATCAATATCAGTGGCCAAACGAAGTGAGTTTGATATTGGAAGTGCAGTGCAAACAACAGTCATCATCCCAAAGATGAAGTTAAAGATGTGTTTCACTTTAGCTTTATCCAATGCAAAGGGTTCAGAAGTTAGATGACATTTGTTCAGTTAACGGTGCAAGTAAGTTTCTGTGTCGCTTTATGTGTGTGTGTGTACGTGCGGGGTGATTAATCCAATAATAGTCAAATGGTTCAGAGTTACTATTGAATAGTATTTTTACTTGAAATGCCCATCCCTACTACTAATCTATGGTTGTGGCTATCTCTGGTTTAGAGTTAGACATAAATCATGCCGAAATAGCTGATGGACATCATTTTTAGTGTGTACATACTTCACATACCGTAAGCTGATGAATGAGTCCTAATACTAAGGGTTGCTATTAGCCCTTAGATCATTTTTATGGCTCAAAGATGTCATCCTTGTCTCTGTAGCGGGACAATAAGCATAAGTGCGCCTGAGACACTTCGGGTAACAGAACACAAAAGTTTGACTTGTGTTTACCAAAGCTTAGAGATGTCTATCACCTATAGCCTCAGTCTGATGACACAATACTCAACCATTTTAGAATAGCTGTGGTATTTTCTGTCTGTTGACGCCATTATTTACTATACAATGTCTGATACCCAATCAGACCTTCAGTGATTGGAAATCTCTAGCACATAAGTATACAATATGGTTAAATCTAATCGAGGCAAATTGCATGCATTTTTCGGGATCATTAAGTTATTAGCATCACTAGAGGGGGCAGAAAAACACTTGAAAAAATCTCTCTGCTAATTGCAATCAATTTCTCCCTTTCAGAGAAACTTCTGATGCCTTCCGGCGTTCTGCTCTTCATGGATTTGGTGTGGGGCTTCATGGATCTCATCCTAATAACAGCGACAGCGGCCTCCGAGAGCGTGTCTGTTGAAAGATTTCTGAGGACGTGCAGGTAAATATTATAGTGCACTGCAGGACCTATTTAGGCACCTCTCTGCATGCAGCCTTAGCAGTAATGTGCAGGCTGAAATGACCCATAAAAAGACATAATTAATTGAAAAGAGGGTAGTATATGATTGGCAACTGCTGAAGAGTGAAGCAGACAGAATGTGGAACCGATAATGAGTTGCTGCATCGGTGACAAATTCTTTTTGCTGCAGGGTAAAAAAGAAAGGTACCCCCCCCCTCCATAAAAAGAGAGGATAAAAGAAATAAGTTCGAGAAAATCACTGGTCGGCTTTTATGTTTCACTCTGTCAGCTGAGTGTCAGGGATTTGCTGTCATAAAGATAGTGAAAGCTCAAGAGCTGGTGCTTACCAAGAATTAATCAGTTTAGGTTTTGGTCCTGAACATAAAATGTCAGACATTGCCTCTCAACACTTGTAGGTGATTTCTTTGAGCCGAACAACACAATAATCCCACTCTTCACTTCTATTGAAGGTCAAAGTTGGTCAGTGAGCCAAGAAATACCATATCAGAGCTTCCTTCCTCCTCCATTGCTGCGAGTATAAATTACGGAATTAATGTATTGATTGCCGACTATGTCTTCAAGCAATCACTTTTACAGCCATGACAAGATTATTTTATCCTACTTCTCCCGTATTATTATATGTTGTGTTTGAGTTATTCTGGCAGCATGGGAAGTGACAGCCTGAATTTATTCAATAAAGCGGGGCAGTTAGGAAAGGCAGTGAGGCAAAGAACAGAAAACATGGCATGAAGGAGAGAGACAGCTTTCCTGCCTGCAAGCCTGCCATCCTAAATAAAGAAAGATATCTGCCCAAATAGAGCGCTGATCAATACGTTCATACAAACACAAGCACATCATTTGTTAAGTCTTTGGTGATAACCTCACAACGTTGCACACGGGGAGCTGCAGGAGTGACGGGAAATATAAGACATCATAAATTACAGATAATAGAGTTTGCAAGGATTTTTAGCACGAGCGGGGAAATACCCTGTTGTGTTTGAGTTGATATACCTATTTTAAAAATACAATACATCAAAAATCAACAAGGGAAATAATTTCCAATAAATGATCTAATTGTATTATAATGAGTAGAAAGTTTTTTTTGTTTTTTTTTCTCAGACTGATAATGATTGCAACCAGACAGCAGTTTTGCCAAATCCCCATTTATTTATTTATTATTTATTTATTCAAATAGCACATATGCTTAAGAACTCGTGTGTACAAGCATTGGCCTGCAGGTGGCTGTAACAGTAATAGTTAAAAGGTCAAAAAATATTTGTTAAAGATGACTTGTGTTAATTGTTTTTATATTTTTGACTATCTTTTCTATGATTTAAAAGAACAGTGGACTCTCCACCAATAATAACGCAGACATGTGAACGTGGTGACATCCCCACATTGAAGTCCAACCCAGCAGGAAAGCAGCAGTCAGATATTTAATTCAAAGTGCAACCAACTTGTCTGTAACAGGAAACAGCGCTGGATTGTCCAAAACCACAGTTTGGATAATCATTTTGGGTTAACCTTCATATTTTCTTCAAAAGAAGCATGACTATGCCTCGATCTTTTAAAAAAAAGAAATTTAACCCGTACAATCCTCTTCTTTTCTTTTTTCTTTTTCTTTTTTGGTGCTTTACCGTAAATCCCCGTTCAGTGAACTTGTGAAGTCAGATATTTATTGCAAAGTAACATGGAAATAAAATCTAGATATGAATGAAACTAAAATGATTCTTTAAGGGCAGGGCAGACTAAAATATCTCTTTAAAATGAGTGAGTGGATGATGCTGAATCATGCTTACACTCACACAAACAGTCACATAAACTACACACTGATACACAGTATGGACAGCAATGTGTCACATAAAAATGTATCAAAGAATCACAAAATAAATGTGTAACTTTAACACGCAATAAAAGGAAACTGTTTTTGCCTCCCATGAAAACAATAATTTAACTAACTGATGATTCATGCTCTTTTGCTGCAGCAGCGAACAAAAGGAAAAAGCAATATACATGTGTGCTGTGATTGATGCACTTTTCTATTTATAATCTAATTTGTATTGGTTTTCAACGAATCCCACAACAATTCAAAATTCTAAAAGGTAAGGTGCATAAAAGTGAGTATAACAATGAGCTGTATATACTGTATGAACATGGGAAAACTCCACATGGTAAATTATACAGTACACTTAAAAACGTAAATTTCATTACCATGGACGTACACTTTGATATAAAGAGCAACCCTTTACAGAAGATAGAGTAATAAGGATCAGAACAGCGAGATGCTGTTTTCTCAATGACCTGTGAACAATTAGAGAAAAGCATGACTGTACATTAAACTCTCTGAGGATGTTCGGTCCAGTTAAGTTGCCGATACGCTCAGAGGAACATCTGTGACAATAGCATGTGCAGACTGAGACAATGCCTCAGTCTGCACATGACAGACGAGTATCTGTGGTCTGCATCGCATCAGAATGACAGGACCCACCACAGGTAATCTGACACATCTTGATCACAGCACAGTTCTGATCTTTCTGTCACACTGGGGATTAAAACAGAAACACAGGGCTAACAAGGGTCAGATATGAAATTTCAAGGAAGTGACACATGACAGGACAAACAATTAAGTGTCAGTACGCTGACCTTGGGGCAACAGTTTTACACCGTGACCCCATGTGCATTAGTCATTCCACCAGCAGCATGAAGGGGGGGACAAAAAGGGGAGCCTCGCCGCTCTTGTTAATCCAACGCCAGAGCCCAGTGTTGTTCATTGTTAAGTCGTTATGATTAAAAGATGTACAGCACTATGGAAATTGGAGAGCTTGTGATTTGTCTTTGTCTGGTCAGCCTCCCACAGCATTCTGTACGAGCTGCAGCGCTGCAGCTCAAGGTAGTTGTGGTCGTTGCACAGCACACACGAGCAGAGATCAGAGAATATTTGAACACATGCACTCATCGTTGCATTTCAGAAGTGAGGAAATATCATAACTGTCCAAAAAGTTGTTGGAAAAAAAAAAAAAATCCACACTGACTGCTTAAAGGAGGAGCCTCTATCAATCTTAAGATTCGTTCCTGTTGTGGAAGCCGTACGACTGCACCTCAGAAATCAAGGATGTAATTACTCATGCAGAAAGCACAACGTGAAGGAGAAAAAGCCATGTTCTGCTGAGTATTGCTTTTAGAGGAGGCACCCAAACAAGCAGTGGCTGCACTGTAATCAGTCAAACCCCACAGCTAATTCTTCAGGTGGAGAAGGCTGCAGCATTTTTAACTCAGAGGCACCACAGAATAAAGCAGGACAGCTTCCCTTTGATGTGACCCAGAAGTTATATGGAAACTGTGATCTTATCACTTGAATAGTGTACAATGCAGATAGTATGTGTTTTAATAACTATTGTGAAAATAAGAGGAGAGTAACCGCTATAAAAGTACAACCGTAAGCTTTTGCATTTTTTGTTATTTATTCCACCTGTTGAACAGATTTAACATTTAAAATATTCAAATATTTTGATTTTAAAAACACTACTACCAATAGTGATATAAAACTGTCTTTAAAATAACTTCAAAGCTGAATAATGACCAGTACCACCACTGCCCTTCACAGAAACAAATATCTAGCTAATTAATCGTTAATTTCTAAATGTGTTTTTTAATCATTATAGGCACTGGCCAGCATGGTCTCATTTCTCTGTGACAGCTGGTGATGCTTTCCTGTGATTCGCAGTAATCCACTTTTTATTATGCAGGAAATACTGGTATTTTTTTATACAGCGGGGAATGAATGAATATTGTACGTGGCAGGGACATATGGTCTAAACAGAACAGAAATGGCAAGCCAAATTTTTGAAACACAACTCGGCACTTCCAAAGGAGACTGTTTGGGTTTTTATTAACGCAAGGATATTCATAGATAGATTCAAAATGATAGGAATGTTTAATTAAAGCTCTGCTACTCTCTCACAAAGCCAATGTGTAATTAAGATTTTTGTTTCCAAAAGAAGACACAGTTGTGTTGCACAGAAATTCAAGTTTCTGAGTTATGTATACACAGTGCTGCATTTTGTTTTCGGATCACTGCTGAGAAATTCAAAGATGCAACATAAACACTTTCTAACCAATAAAAATATCACAATTTATTGATCTCTAAAAGAAACTGAGCTTAAATATGATCATTCGGCTTAAACATCAAAATGTCATAAATTAAACAATACCAGCTGCAACATTCAACTTTTAAGTCTCACAGTGTTTAATATCCTCTGTTATCATGCCCATGGAAAACAATATATACTGGAAATGATACAGAATCCCACCGACATACATGAACTTTTCATGTAATAAGGCTAACACGCCAATGATTAAGTGTAAGCACTTTGCTTCATACTGTAGTTTACCTGCTTTGATAATGCATACTATTATGTAAATGAACATGACATGACCCAAATCTGTTGGCTGTAAATTAATGTATTTTACCTTTAAGATAAGTTGTTGCATATCCTCCAAACCGTTTGTGTAATATGTTAACAAGAAGCTGCGATTTAGTGGCTAAAAAGTGGCATCAATTACAATAAAATGATTTCCATAAAAAGCATTAATATTATTCTATTTGTAATAATAGGATTTGGAAGACACAGAACAAATGTCATTACTCATATGTGGTCTCTGTTCTGTGGAGCAGCCGGCTTCAGCAGCTTGTTCTGTAATGTAGTTTTGGACCAGTTATACTTCAGTTAAACTGAGCTCATTTTAGCTCAATTTTTGAGGTGCAAACCCACGATGCACCAAGTGGGACATTTATATTAATCTGTAATAGCTTACTGCTTTGAGTAAGAAAACATTTTCTTTAATTAATTAGCGAGAATATATTTGTGATATTGTGACAAACATTTGGAAGATATCAGTGTTGATTTCCCTCTTAGATGTTAGTGTGACTCAATGTTGTAGCTTTATGTTACATTTGAACACTATATTATATTTTAATGGAGAAAAATATTTATTTTGTCATCATAATGTGGAGGGCAAAACTTACTAAGACCACATACAACACAGAGAAATCCCGACAAATGTAAACCTGAATCAAAACCATACAAAGAAAGAATACCAGGCTTTGCAAATGAAAACAAACAAAACAAACAAACACACACACACACACACACACACACACACAAGTTTAAGAAGCAGATAAGTGGGGTTGTGACCGCTACAATATGAAGCGGGAAGGTTGACTGGGTGGAAACGGGGGCTGGGGACACCTTTTTTTAAACTACTTCTCCTGCAAACAGCATTATCTTGATTAAAGTTTAATTAAGGATCACATTTGGCTGTGCCTTTCATAGTGATCTACATGAGCAGATTTCCTAGGGCTTAACTCTATCGCTGGGAAAATCCTCCTTTATTACTTTCAACCTGTTGTAAAAGCTGTTGGCACGGAGGGACGGCTGCCTCATTCACTGGCCTTGTTTGCTGCTGGAAAAATCCAGAGTCTCAGGAGATCTCCCCACAGTGGTTCAATTTAATATCTGTCCTATCACTACAAGGCTGGGGCTCATTATTAATGATACTATTCATTAATTTCTTGTTGGGCTGATGTTATTTATTAAAATATTAAAGAAAGCTCCTGAGACACTCTCACGTAATGAGGGATGTGTCCTCCTTCCACGCCCCCCCCCTCCTCCAGCCCCCCTCTGCTGGATGGATGGTGGGTGGAATTACCCCACTCGGACGCTGCTAGCCTGCGCACCCTCATTAGTCGTTCTCCAGGGCTGAGTGACACCATAAATCCATTCTGCACGTCGACCAACGGCAGCCATATACAAACGCACACTGCTCGCCTCGCCCCGTTAATGAGCCATTCCCATGCACAGGGAATTGACTAGTGTCCATCGGCCATAACTGGACAGTATTTTTTTGGGAGAGCTAAATTGCAGCCACGGTAAAGACGTAGGGCGTCGGATAACAGTTTCACTTCTCATTAATCAACTATCAGGTTATAAACTGGAAATTGGAATTTAACTCAAAAGTAAGCACCACTGTTTCTATTTTGTCAGTCGTAAACAGACGGGTGCTGATTGTTGTGACATGAAGCCTCTACACATTAGTGGGAAGCTTTTTTTTCTGTGTCAGGAAACTTAAAATACATAAAAAAAATTAAAAAAAAGACTTTAATGACTTAATTTCACTAAATAGTATGTCACCGTTTCTGTACGATGTGCAGTATAATATTCGAGTAATAGTACGAGGGGAAACGGTGAAGATGTGAAGTACCATCTTAACAAATTTACATACAGACTGAAAAAGTCTCTGATGGAAATGTTGCAGTGAGGTTTGAGAAGCTTGGAGTTCAGAGCTTCTGCTGCCCTGGCACCTTAAATTTGTGTATGCTGTCTGTTTTTAAACCCCCTAGTATTAATGGTTACACACAGAAATCCAAGAATCCATTAATCATAATAATTAATCTGATCCAATTATATTGCAAAGAATATAACAAATTGCAGGGGAAAATAATGATCTATCACTGCCATGTCACAGGGATATGGGACTAAAGCAGTAATTAGACAGAGGGATTTTAAATAGTACACACCGAGCGAGCAGCTGATGGCTCTATACTGTTTGAATCTGATGATGCAATTAGAGACAAAGTTGAACGCGGTGTTTTTTGCCGGTACAACTAATGAAGGTCTAGCTACAGGGTTAGCCAGCTTTTTAGAGGCAAGATGTACAAGTAATGAATGTTTGTGTGACTGTACGTGTAAAAATAAAAGCACTGTTGGGTTGTTTGCTGTATGAGAGCTTGACAAGAGGCTGTAAGGAGTAGATCCGATTCCTGTACAGTCAATTAGGTTAGGTTAGGTAGTTACTTTATTAATCCCCGAGGGGAAATTTTTTCGCTACAGCAATTAATAAACGTTTAAGCTGAATGATTGTAAAATAGAACAAACAGTTATCCCACTGAATGTTGAGTTTATTTAAGTCTGGTAAGAGATAACGGAGAAGTGAAATATGTGCCGTGTATCCAGAAGGTATGAAAACTTTGATCTCAGCTATACGATAAGCACAAAGACATCAGGCACGTTACACAGCTGCTCACAACAAGGCCTCAGTGATGCTCCGAAACATGTAAAGATGTAATAATGTTTACAGAGATTCACAGAGGAGGTAAATTCTCAGGCATAAAGCATCTGATATACAGTAAAGCTGCTGTTTATCACCAGATAAAACACTGAACCATCCAAGAACATGCAGCATGTAGTGTGTACAACACTATCACTTAATCACATGTAAGCTACCCTATTAGAGAACAATAAAATTGGATATGGAAATAAACAGCCAAGGAAGCCATAAAGTAAAGAGCACAAATGTTCTCAACAAAAAAAAAAAGCCTTCTCTTGTTGGCTTCTCGTGAGTACAGAATTAATCACCTGCCTGCCTTCCTGGTCTCTGTGCTAGGACCCGAGGATGGAGGTAATAAGACGAGCCCTTCAGGGACGCGCCGCCGAGTATAAATATCAGCTGCTGTGCATATGTAAATCACTCCCACATTTATTTATTTTTTAATTCCTTCTCAAAGGCTCAAGTGTGCTAATATCAAATAGCAAGCTTTTAGGGAGTGTTTAATGGCTGTTTGTGGGCGGTAGGGAGCGGCGGACTCGGGAGCGTGCGGCGGTTCATGAGTAATTAAGGGCTGTTTTGCCGAGCATAAATAATGCTGTTTGTATTGGCTCTGTGCAGGAGTGGAGCGCAGAAAGAGGAGGAGGAGGCTTGGGTGGGGGTGAAGGTGAGGAGGGTGTGTGGTGGTGGTGGTGGTGGTGGTGGGGGGAGTGTCGGACAGACAGGAACAGCAGGGGTTAACCCCTCAACGCACACCTCTGTTCACCACTCTGAACCTCTTAACACAAGCATGGAGAGGCTCATTTGTTAGTTCTGTACCACTCAGCATTACTTCAAGAACATTATTGTTCATGAGGATCGCTGTGACGTTTGTGTATCTTTTCCCTAACCTCCCTAATTGTTCTTTGATAGAATAAATGTCATAACTGGGGCATCAACACAGCAATAGGCACGAAAACACCAGTGATCCACAGTTTATGGGCTAATATAGCAACATGTTATGTACACAGTATTTGATATAAATAGGAAGATATGCACATATTTGTTCTAGGTCGTTATTTACTCCACATCTAACCGCTTTTTTGCCATCTTTACACAAGTTGAACCTAACAGTATAATTTAAGACGTTCACTAATAATTTGGTTTCTAGTAGTGTTTCCAAATATATAAGCCTCTACAAGAGAGATCATGACTGTGGACTAACAGGGTCTTTAGCCTTAGGCCCTGATTTTTTTGCCTGACCAGCCATGACAGGGCTGAGGAGACTTGCCAGTTCTTTATCATCTTTTAAATCTACTGTCTTCACTTAAAAACATCTTTTCTTCCTCTTATGTCAGTGTTTCTATTTATTTGAATTGTTATTGATGTTGCTATGGTTTGCAATACTGCACTGTAGATCCCAAATCCCTCATTCTACTTTAAGGTTTATTGGAAAGGGCGTGCCCAAAAATCTTTTAGTTCAGTCCACTAAACTAAAATGACAACACCTTACTCTAATTAACTGTCACATAGACCCTCAGTCCAACAATCATCACACAATGAAATACAAGTTCTATGTAGCTTTCACTAGTAGCTATGCTACTATGTAGATAGTAGCTTTCACTGTTTATTAAATCATGTGCATATTAGAAAATACTAAATGTGTAAAAAGTCAGAAAATGATGTCAGTTTTATGTTAAGAGAAGAAAATGTGATTGTGTTTAAGAAAACACTTGTATGTGACGTCAACACAAGTAACGAGTAAGAAAACAACAACATACAAACATGTTTTTGGAATTCCGTGGAGCAATATGCTAAATGTGTACGTTGTTCACAGAACTTGAACAAATTAGGATGTCAGCTTTACATATCTTTGTACAATGATCTCAAAAATCAAAACTAGTTGACTTAACATAAAGAAATGAAATGGGATGTGCATTTGTGTCAAGTAAGCAAAAGGCTTTTGAGACAATTTGACTGCTCTGAAAATGTGTGTAGACTCTAAACGAGGGTATGAATAGAGATTTTGAGTTATGCAATTATTTTGAAATCTTTAATTAGAATTTTTTTTAACACTTTTAAAAACGGATATTCATTTATATCTGCATGGCATTTTATCGTTACTTTTATTGCATACCTATGACACCATGTTAACGGTATTATCACGCAGGCTTTAGTAACAAATCTGCCAAAGAAAGAAAAATCCTCCGAGCAGCAGTGTGTACTCTTAGTCGTGTCAGAGCAGGTCATTTTCACTGGGGTAGGAAATAGAGTTATTTCCTCACACATTAGTAGAGGAGTTGACAGGCCAGAGAATGTACTGCACTTCAGCACACTAATGGTCAGAGTAACCCCTTCCCTCCTCGACACCACCGCTGCAGACACAAGAGGAGTGGGAGCCATTTATAGACCCTCTCCTCTGGTCTCCTCCACTTAAAATGTTCAGGTATGTGCGGCTCTTCTCGCATATTTCCCCTCAAAGAGAGCACAAAACTGATGATTTCAAATGATTTAAATCTAAATTGGAGCAAGTTTTTATGCATAATTACATCAGGATCCAAACTTTGTTTTCCACAAAACACAACATTCATCACGCTCTTGAAATATGTTTCCTGTTCGCATTAATACAATCAACACAGCGAGTGCAGTAGATTCGCCATGAGAGACAACACAAAGCTCTAGAGGAAATGAGGGATTCCAAACGGTGCTCTACTTTATGAAACTGTGATCCACTATTGCTTCTAACAAAGAGGGAATACATATCCTCCTCCTCCTCCTCCTCCTCCTCCTCCTCCTCCTCCTCCTCTTCATCTTCCTCCTCTTCCTCCCAGTTTTAGATGCCACAAAGGACTGTGCTCTTGAAGAGAAACAGATTCACAATACAGGCTTACAAGTTCCTCTGGGTACAATTATACCATATCTCTCTAGTAACAAGTGGCTTAGGTAAGAGGGACAAGGGGACAACCTCTTGAGTGAAACAATTTAGCTGTCATGACTGTGTGGCAGGACCCAGTCCTGTTTGGGAAGCCGGCTGATCCCCAGAGTCAGAAGATAATCGTGTCCGGCCCAAAGAACCAATAAATCAATCTGGTCTAACAGCCGCATTTCAAAGGCCTCTGTTAAGCTCTATCAACAAAAAAAAACCCATCAGTGTGTGCCTTTTAAAACAAGGGTCTGCTACTTTTAATCATGTGACGTCCCAAAAACATCACTTCTTTTCAACAGGAGCATCTAATCTGACTATAGTCCTGCAAATTTCAAGCTGATTGATACATTTATTGTCACTGACGACGTCCCAGTTAGTGCTGCTTGATAAAAATAATCACAGACAGCTCGGAGAATATTCCACCATCATCTCGATGGTTGTCCGCGCTAAAGACTTGTTTATTCATTAGACTTTTAATAAGCAGAGGTATCAGAGCCGACACGTGCTGGGATTGTTTATGACTCAACAGGAGGCAGTGTAAAGCTAACAGGGACTGACAGCACCTGTGCCCCCACGTTCCAGCTGCCAGCGCTGTGCTGCGGGGTCCATGAAAGGCGCATTAGCCGGGGCTGTGACTGGAGCTCCGCTAGCCCGGTCACGCTGGGAAATGTCAGCCGCGAAACCAGCCAGGTCCACTGAGCCCTGAGCCTGGCTCTGGCACCCAGCATGACTCTGACATGATCATGGACGGCGGTTGTGACACATGTAAGCAATGACTCCACACAGCTATCTGATCAGCATTACGCCACTGTCAGAAGGCTCTGACTACAAGAGCGTGATGAGAGCTGTGATAGGGCTCCCTCTCTCATACGGGTCAGAGACGGAGGTGGCCAGTCCACCTCCCTGAAAGCACTCGGTGCTACACACTACCATCTCAGAATTAACAACCTTTGGTGTGTGTGAAAAGACCCAGACAATCTAGCAGAGAATATCTTTTCATAATTTCTTTCTTTCAATATATCATTAAAATTATTTGTGTATTTCTCACTTAATGTGTTTATTTTTAATGAACACATAAGTAAGGTTCAAAATACATCAGGTGTGTGTGTGTGTGTGTGTGTGTGTGTGTGTGTGTGTGTGTGTGTGTGTGTGTGTGTGTGTGTGTGTGTGTGTGTGTGTGTGTGTGTGTGTGTGTGTGTGTGTGTGTGTGTGTGTGTGTGTGTGTGTGTGTGTGTGTGTGTGTGTGCATCAACCATCAATCATTGCCATCAGAATTGCCACAGTCTGCTGTCAGGGCCTATTACTGCTGAATTCATTTCCCTCAATTAATTCAAAATCTAACCCCTTGGCAGCCACCAATGTATGTTTTTTATATCCATCCACCCACCTATTTGTCACAATGGACTCAGTGACAGTACAGTAATGCATTCATTATAAAAATGAGAAACAATAGTCCACACATATCATTAATTAACTCAGCATTTAGAAAAGACAAATATACAGCAACAGCATTTCTGCACATACTGCAGAATCAGTGTTGGATATTGTTTTCAAAATCAAGACAAAAATGTGCTTTATTGCATCTAAAAAGTAGAAATTTAGATTTCGGAGAAGAGTTGCTGTCAGACTAAAGGCTTTGCAAACATGCTCGTCTTTGATTTAACAAGTTTTACAATGAGATTATAAAATCAAACCTCACATGAGATCCCATCAGTTAAATAACAAGACAAAGAAATGTCATCAGAGTGCATTACTGTCTTATCATCTTTCTCATATACAACCCAAACATACACACACACACACACACACACACACACACACACACACACACACACACACACACACACACACACACACACACACACACACACACACACACACACACACACACACACACACACACACACACACAGATATGGACATAAACAACAAACTAAAAGCACATAATTAATAAACAGCACAACTATACCCTTATCACTGAGGCTACTGTATCCTATTAAACAACTGTGTTTTCTTCAGCAGGACAAGGAGACTTTAATGCCTAAAATGTAGTGTTTAAATTAATTAAGTGTGAACATGATTTAACTTCAGGATATCATTTGAAAGTATAATTGCCCATAGGGATTAAAATGAGCTCGGTGGGCCGTAGTGTCACCCCACTGAGCTCCCTATGTTGTGAAATGTCCAGTTTTAAAGATTAATTTGCATCTTTGAGGAGAAAGTCGTAATCTCAATCTTAAGGGACGTTAAAAGGAAGAAGAAGAAAAAAAGAACTCGCTCGCAATCAGATGCCACTTGACTAAAATGTTCACCGTGCAGAATCCACGATTCCATGTTTGCCGTGCATGCTTCCAATCGCTTTAGCGGCCGAGCAGGGAGCATTTCACCGTGCATATTAATTACACAGAGGCTTTGTCATGTGAGGGCCACAGCAGCCATGCTTGCTAAGTTGGTCATTTGAACTGGGAGTGCTGCTTTGTGAGCCTGCTGTGCCCATCACGGCCTTAGTCAGAAGGCATAGGGCTGCAGATGGGTGGCTGGTGTGATTACCAGTTCAGTAATAAATACCAATTTCTCACCGGCTCCTGCAGAATTCATGCGTCAAAGCAGCTCACAATAGGATTAAAATACGCCTATTAAGACTGTGTTTCTTACAGATTAGAAAGTTAGAACAGCCAATTATTCTGACCACTTGTATTACAAACCTGTTTAAATTGACTGAAACAAATTATATGAACAAATTTCACATCAAAGTAATTTAAAATAGTGTTTAAAAAAACTGCTTGAGAGTTAGTTGAGCACCTCGTTGCTGTTTTCCACCTCTGTAACTGCAACCTGTTCTTTAACAAATGGATCACTTCGTTGTGTAAACCAACCTGTTTAATTTGTTTCCTGTGCAGTGCCTTCGCCACAAGTGTTGGTTGACATGAGCTCATGTGACATTTGAGAGGAGGGACGCGCACAAGTCGTGGCTGGTTAGGCATGCGGCAGTGACTCAGCTTGCTGATGTGTGGGACATTTCTCACATCTCTCAAGGCAAAGCCCCTCGCACCAAACAGCTCTAAATAGCTCTTAACAACTCCCAGACCGCAAGAAAACAGATTCTCCTCCTATTAACCCCGAGGGGCACGAATTGTGAAAGAATTTTATATTTTGGCAATTGTTTGGATACATGTCTGCATATTATGGAGGAAACAAAATGGGCTTAGATTTGAAATTGTAATTACTATCTGATACAGGAGCTCCTGACTTTAATGGGAATAATCCAAATGGTTTGGTGTTGTTCAAAGTTATTCAGAGGAGCATGTCTTCTCACATAATTATTATTTATTTATTTATTTCAGAATTGACAAATATGAACAGTCACTACAAGGATGCTTTTTCTCTCTTGACACTAAATGTAACACACAATAATAATGCTTATAAAGAATAATAACTGTGGGCTCACAATATACAGCAAAAATGATATTTTCTGTGATATTTGCATCAGAAGATGCACCTGCAGCAACTCTGTGCCCTTGAAATAGTCACACTTGTACTGTTATGCAGGTCATAATTCATCCTCATAGTCCTGAAGTTTCTTGTATGAAAAGGAAAAAAAAAAAAAATCTCAACACAAGTCATGCTAATATCCATAAAACATTCATTGTGCAGTAGGAAGCATGAATTCACTACTCAGTATGTGAAGTGATATCCAAATCCTGCGATGTGTCCTTTTGAGGCACACCTAACAAGTTTCCCCATTTCTGATTAGCTCAGCAGAAACTGTGATAGTTTACCTTGATAAATTAGAGGAGGCAAGATTTAATGAACGGAACATGGGGGTCACCTTTGTTTCTTGGGGTGATACAATAAGAAAAAAACAAACAGATTTTTCTTACTGCCACATGCCTCTCCTTAATAATCAGATTTCTCATCCTCCTCGTAATAGAGGGTGCACAGAATCTCATTACCTTCTCTAGCTGAGGGGAGAGAGGCAACACTTCTTCTTTGACTTCCTCTGTAAACCGGGGCGGGGGAGGGGGAGGGGGAGGAGGGCGGAGGTGGTGGTAGAGAAAGCATGGGACACATAAAGTTCTGCTTATTTGCACATACATCGACATCCCCATACAGATATGTAAATGACTTAGGCAAAACCCAAATGCTAAAGTCTACACCATTAGTTTTCCACTTCATAATCTCCACATGGGGCCGTTAGAGGGATAATGTACCATACAATACATGGTTTACTTTTAATTAATAGGGAAAATGTATTTTGAAATGAATATTAAATCTAGATTAATGTGGAAAATCTCCCAGCTCTTTGTCAATATACGGCTCTGCTTCCTATTCAGAAAGAAAGAAAACAGCTGAAGCCGAAAAAAAACCATTCAAAAGAATTAAATTGTTTCTAAATAAAACAATGGGAGGCCACAAGTTTATTTCTCCGCAAAATAAAGGGATAGAATGGTAGAGAAAAGGTATAGTCATGCAATAATTTTTAGGGATAAATCCCTGGATATAATAATGGATATCAACGGTTTAACCCAACGAGATGAGGAGTCGACTATTGGCTCCGTGTAGCTGAACTTTAGCATAGTGGTGCTTTGAGCTAAATACAAATCACCAAAGTAGAAACTCACCCTGTGGTGGGGGACATACGGTACATCTGGACCAAATTCCATGGCAGTCCATCCAATAATTGTTGAAAAATTTCATGTAAAGCCCCAAATATCAACATGGTGGCACCAAATGAGAAGACAGACAATTATCAGTGTTGTTAGGATTCATCTTCTGGGGACCATGCATGTCTGTGTGAGGGATGGGCATGTTAATCACAAATACTATTTGATAATTGCTGGAAACTGTTTGACTATTTGATGATATGCTAGCTTTACCTGGCAGAGTTTACACGGTCTCATTTTCATTTATTTCCATTTGAGTTCCAGACAGAATCTTGGATGTTTGTAGTCATCTTGCCACGTTTGTGCTGTAGCTGCATCTAATCTCACAGCACCACACGTTTTACTGGAGCCTGGTACTGCATCTACCTTCTTCTTCCTCTCCGTTTTTTGTTGTTAAAACCAACAGCTTTTAGGTGCATTACCGCCACCTTGTGGTGGTGGTAACAGGGTATGACCAGGCACAGGTAAAAACAAATGAAAATAAGACAACACAGTAGTCATTATAACTATTCAATCTTTTGAAAATTTCATGGCAATGTATCTCGCAGCTGCTGAGATTGTTGAGTTGTTTTATGTCTCAAATGTTTATTAGTCACTGGTAATGTTGCTAGCATGGCTAAAAGTACTAAATATTTACTGTACAATATGAGAATGTTACCTTGAGCTTCACTTTTTTCACTATTGCTTATAGTTTTACCAACTCATAATTGAATTGAAAAAAATACTCCTGAAGAATCAATGATGAAAAGAATCCTAAATTACAGAGCTATTTGATTTCATGTTTTATCAGTTAATTAATAAAAAATAATAGATTTTAAATATTTGCTCCAGTAAATCCATGTCAGTGCTGCTGATAAGTGCATCTTATAAAACAACATATAAGAATCATCAACCACTAATCTTTCAAAACTGTGACTTAAATGCAAGATATTTAGAAGCAAATCACTTCCACAGAGAACTTCCATATAAAACTTTTACTGAAAAAGGTCCTGCTTTTTTTTTTTTGGTACATCAGCCGTCTTCTGAGGTTTTAAGCAACATCTGTTTGATCTCCTTTGAACATCCCTCCATCTGACAGACCACAAAGTAAAAGCACAAAGGACAGCTCCTCCACCACCCAAAGTGGTGCAGTACAGTCTAACCCTCCACATGCTCTGCACTCTCCAAATGCCAGACTTTATTGCCAGGTTGAGCCCTGGTTACACCAATCGGCACTTCATATATCCCCTTTCCCCACTTCCTTTGTCAAAAATCCATCTTTACAACATCACACACTCCACTGATCAATACACGGCTTGATTTTTCCATTAACACACAAGCACGTCAGCCGAACTTTACAGCTGAAGAGATGTTTGTTTATTTATCTGTCACTGATGGTGCACAGTTATTCCCTGTCCCCTAAGCAGGAGGTGTAGAGGAGAAGGGTCATTAGGGGTAAGTGGGGCACCGACCCATCTGTTGAAAGCAGAAAACTGGTGGTTTCAAAGGAGTACTGAGTAATTAGATTAATTAAAAAATGTAAAAAAAAAACCAACAACATGTAAATGATCTCAATCTTGGAGAACGTGATGATATTAAAAAATGATTATTAATGTGTAGTGTTTCTCTTCGTTAAAGCTGGCTAACTGCCAGCTGGTCAAAGTTTAGTTGTCTTCAGAGTGCGTTGTGTGGACGGGAGGGTACCTGGTTAGCCTGGTTCTCCATCGGGAATCGATGACAGTCGGTTCAAATTAACCTGAGATATAGATCTTAGGTTAATTTGAACCACTCAATATGCGCCGAAACCGAGCGACACTGCTGCAACGACCTCGGGCTTGTGTTTTTTCCCCCCAGAGCACAGTATATTTGTTTTAAATAGACTTTAATGGGATTACTTTGTTTTTCAAACGCTGAACGTTCCGTTTTTTTGGGGGGGGTTCAGTCACCGAGAGAGAGTCTGTCACTTTTTACCCAGCCGTCCAATCACAGTAAAGGAGGGGAGGGCCAAATGCAGTAAACCACCAACAGTGGTAGCTAATTGATCCGCCCTAAAGAGTGGCTGAGCGAACGCTAATACGAGTAGCATGTCCATACTATTATTGAAGAAAACTGAAGCTGTGAGCAATAGTCTGGCGGCGGCAGGCTGGCACCTGGTCAAGAGCATTACCAAACATGAAAGCAGCAGGAGTCATCTGAGTCAGTCTTACGTAAAGATTGGATTGGGAGATTTGATTTGGGTCACCAAAATAAATTTGCAAAAGAAGAGTCAAGAGATCAGGTGGTGAGCTTCCTATAAGTAAAAAACAAGGGGAAAGGCCACTCAAAGACTGTTTCCTTAAATATGGTTTTGGCCTTTAATGGCTGGTTATAATCTAGAAGAAAAGGCTAACGTACATTTTGTTTGTTTCACTTATGGGAGGGGAAAAAAAGAGACTATGTTAACTAAATACACTTATTTACAAGGCATTGTATTACTGATGAGAAGAAAAAAGTTAGTGAGATGGCATCTTAACTGAACATAAATGCATTTATTTGGTAACACATAAGGTCGGTTACATATAAAAGTTGTGACCTATCAAACATATATCTCTTGGAAATGGCCAATTTAAGCTACCTATCCAAGATAATATAAGGTAATGAGGAAATGGCAGTAAAAATTGTCAGGAACTTTCATTTATGTACAAATTCACTCTTCTTACGATTTATACGAATGGCTCATTGTGACTTGCTTCCTGATGGTTTGTCATTTTGTCAAGTGGGTCCTCAGAAAAAAAGTTTGGGAAACTATGATTTAGACAACGTGGAAACATCGGGCAGCCCAATAGTGCAAATTGTAAATGAGTGGAATATTCTGCTGCTGCATCTGTCCCCAGTAGCTGTTCCCCCTCTGTTTTCTTCCACATAAAGTGCCACTGAGGAGGTGACAAAGCATTTAGCAGCTCCTCCACAGTAAGTGACACGTTTGGCTTCAGTTTGCATTAAGCACAACAATTAATGCATGTTAATTCTTAATTATGCTAATTTCATTTGAAACGGGCTGCGAGGTTCTAACAGGGTGGCTGGGTGAGAGAGGATCCTTTGGCGACGTGGGCTGTTGTTTTCTCTGGTAGTGCTCCTAGCACATTCACATGTCCTCTGGTGTTAGCGACCCTTAATGAGGATGGAAGTTCAAAACATGACATGCTCTCAGCTCATAAAAATAATTGGGGTGTTTTTTTATCTGTCAAAAAAATCGGAAGACAGTGTAATTCATTTGCATGTATCCCGATCAAAATGTACAGAAGGACTTTAAGACACCACGACTGCGTTTTTACACAAAACAGTTGTGCAACCAGGACACTGTGAAGGTCTTTCAACACTTGTTTACAATGCATAAAACATACACAATACACTGCTCATTGTACAAAGTTATGACCGTGGAAAAATACAATATGTCTCAGTTGTGGAAATATGATGAAATTATACTAACTTGTGATATGAATTAATTGGTATTTAATGTTTTTTAATGTCCGATAGATGACAGTAAAGAACAAGAGGATCCTCTAATGAAACTGCACTCTGTCTTTGAAATTTAGGCATTTGAGCCATCGACCTTCATCTATCTTTAATATTAGTGTCCTGTTCAAAGTGTAAAATAAAACCAAACAAAGAGCTGTCTGCACTGGTTTAGGCACACAGCAATGATAAATTGAATGTCACTGTCATCGCTCTTCAATGAATTTGGCTCTGAAATTTGTATTTTTGGAGTTCAGTCCTGCATGATCAGAGCTTCACACTCAATATCATAATTCCCCTGAGGAGCACAACAAAGCAATCAGTCTGGGGGGTAATGTACTCTACACATGTGCTGTAATGAGATACAATTAAATAAAACCAAATTGTGTAGTCAACTTGTGTATTTATTTTTCTAATTTCTTTAGCTGTAAGCAATTTTAGAGCACATATAAAAAAGAAAAAGAAAAAAGAATCAGCTGTTTGTGGTGAGAAAAATGCAGCCCTTAAAAGTGTGCCATCTCATTAGTGCAATTCCCCAACCAGAAACCTGCAAAATGTGCACTTTTGATTTTACAGTTCCATAAAATGACTTTAATTCTCCTTATTCTCCTGTGTTTCAAGTATTCAAGGAAAATGAACAAGACATGGCTCGCACTGTTAAAGACTGTGGCAGGCGGAATATTTCACCTGACATGAGCTGTGCAAGTCGCATGGCACAACCAACCACAACTGGGCCATTAAATATATGTAAATGAAGAGAAACACAAGAGAGCCGGGTATAATAGCACGCACAAGGGAGAAATGGATCCTGGGTAGTGATTAATTTATTTGATGATGCCTCTAGTGAGGAATTTTAGGTCACAAATGAAGTGACAGGATGACAAATTACCATTTTAAGGAATTTACTGGGAATCATTAATGAACAATTGTCAGGTAGTTTATAGCAGGCAGAGAAGATGGAATAAATGTAGATCTCTTTCCTTTTCACAGATACATTATTTTATTCTTTTTAGCACATTTTTTCCAGGCTTTATTATTATATGAAATGGACCAAGGAGGTCTAATTTAATAGAAAACATATTTATTACAGGAAATGGCTCAATTAAATTGCTGTTTAGTGCGAGGTAAAAAAAAAAAAAAAAAAAAAGTTTAACGTAGATAAGGAGAGGCAGTGATGAGTTTGTTAATCTGGATGAATCCTGCTGTGATTGAACATTACAGGTTCTTATCTGCAATGACACTCAGAAACATGCGCTTATTAAGGTGAGACTTTTGTCCTTTTGCCTCATACGTTGGATAAATCTCTGCTACTACTTAAAGGGACGTAGCCATGAAGCCACCTGAAGTGAACGTAATGATTCAGAATGTCCTGTTTGTCGACTGGACACTATTTCTGATTGTACTGTATATCAAAAGCTTTAATGAAGGTTTATAATTTCGAGCACATGTCTAATTAAGAAAAGGATTATGCAGAGTGATGTAAAGCCTGAAATATTCCTTATATATAGATTGCTTCTGGCACACAATTTGGCTTTGTCACTGACAAGATAAATCAATTCATTAATTAAAATTAAGCTCGTGTAAAAGGCAGTATCATAGTTTATTTAAGTGTTAAAGGAGACAGATGCTCTTTCAAAAGTCGCTGTCAAGCTTGTCTGTCCGTTCATTTTGCTGCCTTTAAATGGCTTTTAAAAGCCAGTGGTAAAAGAGAGCTGAGGTGACAGGAGGAATCTTCACTGCATGTATTAATTCGACAGATTCCTTGATCCCCCTCCTGGGCCCCCTCTGAAGGAGACGATGCTTCAGCAACTCGATGGTGCATTACAGTAGGTGTGACAAATATCTTTGGTCTTGAAGTGCTAGTGGTACGTTGGTTTACAGATGACATGTCACTGGGATGTCTCAAAACACTCATAATTGCACTTTCCAAAACGGAAGCAGTGTCCCAATTTGGTCCGTGCTGCAATGATGTGTCCCTGACAGGAAGCTCCTCTGTGTCTGATATCGTTATATTTGTTATATGTGAGGCATCGTACCAGAAGAGCAGATTTCACTCTGATTGAAGAGATTAAAATGGAGTGTTGCTTTTGAAAGAGCAGTCATATAATGATGCTGAATGAGCTGCTGGAAAATGTTGAACAATATAAGTGTCTAATTTGGTTACAGCAAATATACACTGAAATCAAAACTATTTTTGTCTTTGACAGTGAACCAATACAAAGCCTTGTTGTTTGTTTTGACTTGTGCACTTATTTTCACAGGTAAGTTCCTAAAAATAACAAATATAAGTTTTTTATTTTTATGCTGCAACAATACTCTCTACATTAGTGTTTCCCAAGGATATTGATTTTGGTTATAACACGTACGATGTTCCAGTTAAAGGACCTTAGCTGTGATTGCTAGAATAAAAAAAAAAACAAGGTAACGGAGTAGAGATGGCGGAAGGAAAATTGTTAGAAACAGAAAACAGGAACCGTTTCAGTCAAATGTTCTGTCCGTCCATCAACACCGAACTCCTCCCGGTGTGGATTTTGTTTGTTACTTCCACAACCAAAGGATTTTGAAACATAAATGTAAACATTTTATACATTATTTCCTCACAACTCTAGCTCTCAAATGCCCAACAACCAACCAGCAGCCTGACGCTTAGACAGTTTCCACAAATATGTCCAGTTTAGTCCTTTTTTGAAAGCTACACTCAATAAGCCCAGCATACCCAAAAACGGAGAATTTAAATTTCAGCTAGACTTTAAAGCCTGCTATATAATAATGCTGAGTCTAGTCACCTTGGTTTGTCCTTGAATTCACTGACCACTGCACCCAGATACAGACACAAACTGTATCTTCCAACCATCCTGGATAGGACAACACCAATAGCACCTGACAACTCTGTTATACACAACATTTCACTGTAGCACTATGCTTGATTTATGTCACAGCACCAAGTAGCAGGGCACCATGTCGCTTTCTCTGTCCCACAATGCATTAAATCAAACATCACAGAGGAGTGACTTGGTGTTTCTACCAGAGATCTGAGTTTCCTCCAGATTAATTACATGAATGATTACTTTGCTCAAAAAAGCAACACTATAAGTCTGGCAGGAACACAACACTCTATCTCAGCTCACTGGTGCAGACACAGCCTATTTTTACTCACTACACAAGTACTGCATTAGAGGGAAACGTGGAAATTGGATGGTGAAATTGAAAAGTCGTCTTTGAAGAGCTGGGGCTGCAGAAGAAAGAGCCAGTTTTCTTGTTCTCTTTCAATAGCCCCAAAATAAAAGTTAATACATCAATTAGTGGTTAGTTTGATGAAACTTTGAAGAAAACAATGACCACTTTTCTTAAATATTTAATTTGAATAATTCTTTTTTTGAAATAATCCTGCATGCTTCAAGCAGAGGTCATCAATTTATAGATGAACTGAAATGTCATAATCAGACCAAACAGGTATTACAAAACATAGTCTGTACTAACTTCTAACTTCAGGCATAACATTACACGTCAGGCAGAAATCTCCTTTAGAAATGAAAGATTCAGACAGAGATATATAGAGATACTGTTGAGAAAGAGGACAGATGCAATAGATAAGCATCGTTCCTATTTTTTTTTTTTCACCAGTAGGAAACCTGAATAGTCTACGTCTGACCAAACCTCTTTGGTGTCACAACTGAATGCATGAGTGACCTGGTTAATGTTCACACTCTGCATTGGATACACATTGTATGTACCATGAAAGTGACTATGAGCTTCTTTCCAGATTGTGCCCAATTTCATGGTGCTGTACACACACGGCATCAGTTCATCACACTGATTTGTGATATACCTATTGTTTCCTGTATGTCTACAGCATGCCTTACCATGGATAGTCATGCCAACAATATAATGGAGCATTTTGAATGTAAAGTTACACAGTGAGTTTTGTAAGTAGGATATGAGAACAGCTGAAAGTGTTGATATCTTAACATGCTATCTTCAAATCTTTTAGCCTGGCTTTTGAATACAATGTTTTTTTTTAATGGGCATTCATTTTTTTAATTCTTTATTTAACCTTTGTTGGTTTTAACTATTTTTATTTATCGTGTACATTAGTCTCAAATTGTTTAAATGTTTTTGTTTTTCCTTATTCTAAGCTTGTTAGTCATCTGGAATTGCACTAATTTGTAAAGGCGCTTTAGAATATAGTTTAAATTATTGATTGATTGATTGATTGATTGATTGATTAATTATTGCACTAATATATTTAACCTCTTTTTTATGCTTATGTATTATAAAAAATACATCCATTATGTTATCAGATAAAGTGACCTGCAATGTATAAATACACCGACAAACAGCTGAAAAAGGAGCTCATATCCAGATTTACTTGTGATTTATGACTTACGAGAGAACTCATGATGATGATCATTTGATATCAATATCTACTACCTTCAAACATTTCCTCTACACCAACTATGCCATTTTGACAGTTCCTCTAATTTAGGGGTTTTCAGTTTCTAGTCTATTATATTTTCAAAAGAACAATAAGAATGACAAGAATTATTCCTCTGCAGAAATACATATAAATGTCTTTACAAACCTACTAAAAGCAAGGGATTATGGGTAACCATAGGTCCTAGAGGCTCACAGAGTAGGACACACGCCCCACATTTGTCAAGCATCCTGATTGGTTGACCCAACTCCAGTCAAAAGGTTTCTCTGAAACAGAGAAGAAAACAAAACTATAAGTTTAAGCATGTTCACTATCTTGGGTTGGCCTGTTAGCATTAGCAGTGGCTAATTAGCACACAGCATAAAGTGAAGCTGAGGCTGATGAGAGCATCATTTATTTGGAAGGTATTTGATCATAAACCAAAATATTGGACTTATCAAAGTTTTGAGCTGACAATGGTGCTTGAAAGTAACTGACCTTGAGGATAACATGAATTCCTAAAACAAATTTCATAGCAATATTTATAGCTGTTGAAATATTTCTAGCAAAACCGTGAATGGGGACCTCACAGGGGGACTGAAGGAAAAGTCGCTAAAGGCATTAGGGTTCAACGTATGGCAACTATGACTGATTCACAAGGTGAATAAAACCAGTGAACACAATGAAATCCAATATAATAATAAAGACACATTTTTACTTTGTGTCTTGAATACAAATTCAGTAAACATATTCAACATGTCACTTTATCCACATTTTACACCCAGACCAGGGCTGTCGCTGTACATGCTTAATACAAACCTGAGAAACTTGTGTGATCATCTCAGTCACTGATGCAGAATAAAGTAGGGATTCCTTCCTTTCCTCCCCTCCTGCTCTTGGCCTTTGTGGCGAGAATAATAAGCTGAATGCAACTGATGTGTGTGGTTGTGGTTTGATTAACCTCTGATCCAAGCTGTTGCTCCACACAATATCATTGCCTATTGACCTGCAGGTGCTCAGGGGTAGGGCCGGTGCAAAGGTCTGGAGATGTGGGACTAGCGGTTGTAACAGGCCTCGGCCTAATTGTCTGTTCTTTGTAAGCTGAAGTTATTGGCAGCTGCCACTGCCTCAACCACTCCATTGTAGATGTGGCAAAACGAACCAGGGCCTGCTAATTGCAATGGCCTTTTCATCATCTCAAATCAAATGCTCTCATACAAGCCAGGAGAGGCAGCATCCTCTCAGACCTTTGGTGAAGTACTGTAAGTAGCTGTGAGCTCTGGACAGGCGCATCACCACCACCAGGACTCCCAGGATGTTATGCACTCTCCCTCACTAGCAGCGGGTATTTAGCACACAGCCCCGCTGACCTCTTCTCTCTCTCCTTACCTGAATGCCATAACCCGATTTTACCAGTCATTTAAGAGGGTGGCTGCCAGGAGAACAGATAGTAGCTTGGATGGTGGGTGTAAGTGGGGGTGTGGTGGTGGGGTGGTTGGAAAGTTCAGCGGTGCTGGATTGTAAGGGAGGGCAACTGGTCCTCCTGACAAGAGATCAATACTGTCCTCCGAGTGGCTGGAGTCAAGCTGCTGGGTCTGACAGGGGGCCGTGTGGCGTAATTGGATCAGGGGGCGCAGCAAGTCGCCTGCCCACCCCCCTTCAGCACTGTCACAGCTGTCACATGTCATCCCCCTGCACTGCTGTCACCCCAGGAGGCTAGTGGTTCTCTCCCTCTCCCCTTCCCCTCGCACCCATGCAAATGTCCACTTAGCAGATGAATGCAGCCAATATTAGGCACATTCTTCATGGTTTTATGCAAAAGTAAAATCTATGTCATTTGAGAATTTCATGGAAATAAAGTCGCCATTTATTCAGAGCTGAAAGAGCGAAACCGCCTGTAAAAAGTGAAAATGGTTTGGTTCAGCTTATTAAAAATGGAAAGAAAATAAGGCTTTGGAAAAACAAACAATGAGGGAGTCGAGGATTAGAGGAAATAAAAAGAAAAGCGAACGGAAAAAACTTTATAGACAACATAATGAAAAATCTCTCGCCTCTATATTACCTCATATAACTCACCAGTAACACTTAATCCAAAACTATTGATTGACTGATGTGTGAGTCTGTAAAATGAACCGTGCATTGTGAGGTGCAGGTTGTTTTCCAATAAATATTGTAGCACCATTGTCATTGATCTATAACCTTTCTCATCACAAAAGATGTGCGGTGTCTTAATTATTTTAAAATGAGCTACCTGATCACTTTATTCTGTCATTTTTCAGAAAAGCACAGGAGATATGATGATTGATTTCAAAAGGGGACAACCTGTGTGCTGTAAAAAGATAATGATGGAGATAATAATTGCCTTGCTGTTAATCTAGTCAGTGTGGCTTACAGCTGAAATCAGCGCTTCTCTCAATTCCTGAAGGAAAGGTTTTTATTCACCAATGCTTTCCAAATCTGTCTGTTTTTAAAGGTCCAGTAAATGTTCTTTAAAACCAACCTAAGCACATTTGGAATAATCACACATCATCTGACGGCCGCGCATATTTCCGACCGCAGACATCATGGAGATGGGTGGATTAAAGACTGGTTGAACATTAAACAGGAATCCATATGTAAATTTACAGCACCAATTAGGAGGCGCTGTCTGTGATGTTATCCTCCAAGAGACTCTCTGCCCTCAATTGTCACACACTTAATCAAATTAAAAGCTTAGGAGCAGCGTGATTATCGGATTATCATTGATACATGTACAATTCCTTTAGTTTGGGCAAATGATGGCTGGATTCCGGTTCAATCTATACAATTGCTCTGACTTGCGGTTGTTTGCTTTAGATGTTGATGGTTTGCGACTAAAAAGAAGAATCATTCTTCTTGTGAGCGAGTAAAATGGTCAATTTACATTTCTTGGAAACAAATCTGTCTAATTTTCTGTTACACAGTTTACACAGTGGTTTGATTGTGAGCTCAGCAGATGATCTGAATGTGTAGAAAAGCCCCCCTTGTCTTTTGTCATAAGGAGATTTGCTGTAGACACAGTTCTTGCTTTGATCATGAGGCCTGAAGACTCATGGACCTCATGCCTGGAGAGGCTTTTTACGCAGGCGGTGCACGTTCCACACACTATGAGGGGTCCGTACACTAATAGAACGTGCACAAGTGAACCCACAAAAACCACGCGGGTGAAGCTGAATCACCGTCTCACTGATCTATGACAGCAAAGCCTCCTTGTGGGACTGCACGTTCACCTTGGCAGTCTCAACGGTTCAGCGGCCCCGAGGATGTGGTTAACAAATGGGGAGAAAGCTCGCCAACTTCAGGGCGGTCACAGGCTTGTGCTAAGTGATCTGTATTCCCTGTGAATCTGCTGTTCCTTAACCCTGTGAAATTAAAACCACTTCCTGAAACTAGCCCCTCCGACCTCTAACCTAATACAAAATTCAAAAAGCACCATGCATCAGTGTCCTTGTGGAATATAAAAGGAAAAACAGGCCAGAGCAGAGGCGGGAATTTTATTCCCCAAACATTTTTGGGGAAAATCCTTAAGACTTTCTACGTTATATGTACAGTAGTCCGTCTTATTCTGCAACAATATGCCAAATGAGGAGGCTGTTTAATTTCGTTCCTCCCGACTGTCAATTTTGGAAGCTTTTCTCCACAGTGGGAATTCCATGAGGCGATACCCAAGTTTTGTCGAGGTGTTTTGTAGACATAATTTACCAGATACCACCCGCTGTAAGACAGTTAACACTATAAAGAACAAGGCTCTTAGAGTATCGAAGGAAAGTAAAGATTGGCAGGTGAAAGTGAGGCTTACAGGCTGACCTACACACAAGACCTCTTCATCCGTGACTCATAATCACTACTCTGGGGGAGTCACATGGTCTGCTAAAAGGCAGCCAAAGCCATTATGGGGGTGCTTAAAACTCCACTTAAAGATCACTTTATAGCCTATTACTTTAACTGTGGTTAGGTATTTACATGACACCTCCAGCAGCTTTTTGGTTTGGTAATACCTTTGCTTGTGGGTAGAGCATCTTATGTGACTGTCTGCTGTGACAAAAGTAGTCCAGGCAATTGCTATATAAAGGTGTAGTGCATCTGTGTTTGTCTGATGAGGATCCTGATGGCACCGTATTAAAGGATAAGACAATGAAAAAAAAAAAAAAGGCCAAATATTCACGGCTGCACAGGACAAGTGTTAGACACAAAAATCCTTATTTTCTTTTGTAGAGCACTGTCACAAAGCCAGAAATACTCCAGATTTCTTCATTTCTTGCAGAACATTTGTGTGGTGGCATGAAATGCTGCTGCCGCTCCACTGTGTATTACATGACCAGGGTCTGGTGCCCCAGCAGGATGAGCTTGGATCAGTGGAGACAGCCCCTACCCTGGGGTCGGCCGCGACCACGCGACCACGGCACTCTGACGTGACGTGGAGCTGGGGCGATGGTGTGTAAATAAAGCAAGAGAACTGGGAATCTTGTCATGGCTGCAGCGAGCCGAGCAGATCAAGCAAAGATGGTTGCCCGCAAACCTGACTGCGAGGTGGTTTGTGGCTCAGTGTGGAGGTGGCTGGCCGGCTGGGGAGGAGAATGACTACCATCACCACGTCTCACAGCCTCCCCCTGGCCTGACAGCTCAGGAACAATTCACACGGTGCTCGCTGCTGACATATGACTTAATCAACGACATGTGCACTAATAAATGGCCATGTGAAAAAAATTAGGGCTGGCAGAGTGGCCGTGGCAGCAATTCTGTTGTTAACAATTCATGCTTTTTCTCAGCTGCTTAATCATATCTGAGAAAGTAGGATTACATTTGCAGTAGTTGACTCTGGTCACCGACAACTTCCAATTACAACTTTCATTTTTCCCTGCCACTTTAAATGTATGGTAGATAATCGCGCTAAATAAAAGGCCATTATCAGGCATTTTCCGACAATTAAGCTGCACATGGATTAAAATAATTATTTTACTTCAATATTTCTATATCCTGCTCTGTGTGAACCCCGTGCATTGTGCAAATGTCTCCTCAACAAAGGATTACAATCAATTAAATATTCATGGCAATGGCATCGCTTCCTGTAACACCAAACTATTTCCCCTGACATTTTGCTCCTATTATATTTTCAGACATTTGATGATGTTCCTGACTTATACTTGGATGTTTTGATAAACACTGACATGGACAAGGCAGAGACAAGGTGACCGAGTGCACGTCGGTTTGAGACACCTCGTGTTTCCTCACAGCGAGACAATTCTAAAGTTTGTAAGAATCGGGTAGAAAAGATTTGCTGATCACAGAATGATTACAATTATTACCTACTTAATTTATAAGTGTTTCTTTAGAAGGCGTTGCTTATTACTTTCGGTTAACCTTTTTAAAACCAAAAGAAGCTTGAGGTGCGTTAAATGCTTTTTTTCAGTTCAACATTCATTCTCAAAGTGACATAAATAATATGAAGGAAAGAGAAATACTGGTTGGAGTGGAGCCTGTTCTTAAAATAACAACCCCATAGATGTTTTGTGCAAGCAGATTATTATGATCTGCAGTTTTAAAGCTAAACGTGGACATAATAATAATGACAATCTGGTGTCCTGGAGAGTTCAAATGACGACTATACATTTTTCTTTGTTTGGAAGAGGTGGGGAGGGTTCGACAGCGTACTAGTGTGCAGAAGGCGCTGTTCGCTTCCTGTTTCCAAACCACAAGTCGGAACAGTTTTTCAAAACCACGTTCACTGTTGCCATAACGACAAAGGTTGTATAACTGAGGGAGTAGCAACTTTATTGCCCAACATGTCTGTTTTTTTTTGTTTTTTAACCCAAACCATTATCTTTCCCGAACACTAACCAAGTGTTTTTTATGCCTAAACCTATAGGGGCGCTAATTTAAGAAACACCCCTCTGGGTCTAATGTGGGCAGGAACAAACAACCTGTATTGTCATACAGGTCTGAGAACTTGTTGCATGAATGCTGTCTTTGTCTGTAAAATGTTTAAGTAAAATTATCAGTATTAAATTTGTCACATCTATATCAAACTGTTGACAGCTGTGGTTTCAAACTACTGCATGGAATATGCAAACGCACTAAACAATTTGTGTAGAGAAAGTGCCAATGGGTCGAAGTGCCCGAAACCTTTATGACTAAAAAGATGCATACTGTTTATGGATAATACCAGTCCACATTATGTGACTCAGTTTAATAAGCAGGATTTACACGAAGCTGACTCCTTCATACTGTCACAGTTCGTCTAATTTGACCGAGGCCATGGGGAGATGTTGTTAATGTTTGCCAGTGGGTTTCCTCATGGAAGAGACTGCGATGAACATCTCACCTCTGTATATGCAGATGATTTTAATTAACGGCCTCACTTGTCACTCAAAGGTTAAAAACTTCTTAATATTTCACAACATTTTTTAAACTGAGCTTGCTGTTTTTGTAAAGCCATCAAAATTTGGAATCACAACTTGCAACTTCTTTTACCTGTGATCCTGCTGTGGTTCAGTTCTGGATCTGTTACATTCACTCTATACACTCCTTCTGCAAAGCATTATTACAAGAATAAACCTTGAAGTCTTGCTTTCCTTCATGCATTTGTACACTGACAAAGGGTCTATAATTCATGATGTTATTATGAAAAAAAAAATCTGAGTTTGGATAAACAGCATGCTTCATTCCATCAGTAATTCTGTATTCAACTGGCATATCATGGAAATTTCAACAGTCATAGCAGATTAACCTTGTGTGTGCTGTCTATGGGCCCCTCTTTGATATATTTACATGCATCCTGATCAGAACTCCGTTTGGCGAATTATGGCTTTTCCATCTTTTTCTCATCAGCTTGACCTTCCTCTCGCAAAATAATCACAACTCTTATGTTGGAATATTTAGTCATAGTAATTACATGAATAATGACTCCCTTGAGGAGTATTATTTCTGGACCATGTGCAGAGAGCATGTCTTCCACCTGTCTAGTAACATGCGTCATAGTACAGGAGTGTTTCTGAAGAATAACAGGAAGGTCGTATCAGATAGCAATCCTGCTAAAGTGCGCTATTTAAAGGTGAAATCAGTCTCAAAATATGTTTCTAAAATGATTTAAATGTAGTAGTTATATCCTGCCTTTGCCCAAAGTGAGCTGGTATAGGCTCCACCCCCCATGACCCTGCTCAGGGTAAAGAGGGCATAGATAATGGATGGATGACCATATGCAGATCTGCTTCACTATTAAATGAGAATATAATTGTGGTGTAATTCTAACAGTCTTTGTGATTTAAAAATACTTAAATTGGCAATTTGCTTGCAATTCCTTTGAGTTCAGTGATGTGACGGCCAACAATGCAGAGTGCTCTTAAGTCACTGGAGTCATTTAAGTAAGAAGCACTGAGGCCGTAATATAATAAAGGTTGCTCTTGCAGTCCCAAACTCCTAATTTGAGTTGATAATTTATGTAGATAATTCCAGGATCCAATTCTTGTAATTTCAAGATATTGTTCACTTATAATTACACAGTCATTTCCTTGTAAGTAAATGTGAAGATCTCATATTTACAGGACTAGTTCCTCATAATTATTAGACTCAATTATGAGGTGCAGAAGTAATTATCGGACCTTTGTTGTCATGGTAACAACAATAAAAAAAATGGTTCATGTGAAACTGTTGCAGTTTTGTTAGGTTTAGGAAAAGACGGTGGTTCTGGTTAAAATAAGTTATAAATAGGACAAATGTGTTAAATAAGTTTGATAACTCATATATAACATAAAATAAGTAACCGTTGACTTTCCTTTTTGCGCAGGACACAAACCGAGGTTTTCTGGATGTAAGTCCCATGTTTGATCCATCCAACCTCAACTGACCTCATCTCTTTGCGAACTTTTATGTTTTTTTTAAAAGTCACCTGACTTCATTGCTGCCGCATAATTGCTACGACCACTAGAGGTAGCAATAAATGTAAATATGGGTCATATTAAGCTGCTTGCACAAAGGATCTATATGGCTGTGTTTTAGAGGAGGACGGTCTCTAGTAAGTAGATATCAACCTTAAAATAAATAGATTTGGACCTGGACACCCGAGGCTAACTTGGTGACAAAACAAAACAAAACAAAACCAATCAAACAATCATTTTGTTACTGTAACTAGGCAACATGCAATCAAATCCAGGTTTAGTATTTTTAAAAGGAGATGCCAGTCCTCACGTTCTCCTTTTAGTAAACACTATTTTCTTCATGTAATCAGCACTACACAGCACAAACATAATCATGCAGTGAACAGCTATTCTACAAAGGCACCATATTTATCTTCAAATCCAAACTCTCTGCTCAGAGAGCTTTGAGGACTAATGTTTGATACACAGTTCAGCCATTTCCCTCCATTGAAAATGAGCTATGGTGTCCTCCGTGTATCCCTGACAGTCACAAGTAGCACCTCTTTCCATGACGTGTTTTGTCCTCTACAGCAGAGTTGCTGACATTGTTGAGGGATGAGTGAACACACAACATAGCAGTGCTTGTGATATGCTTCACACTTGCCTGTATTCACACTACCTTAAACAAATTTGTAATGGTATCCCCTGGTGTATTGCAGAATATACAGCGGTGTGATTAGAATATCCATATGCACTATGGGACCCAAGGTATGTAGAGGAAGATAGGAATCCTCCACACAAATATGAAAATCAACGGAGTCCCCCTATTCCATGTATAATCATTCAGCCCACTGTGGGAAGAGATATCAGCCTAACTTTCCATTTGCTGATAGTGGCATGCGGCGGCATTAAGAAATCACCCTGAATGTGTCGGGGTAGATAACTGAACATGTTGGGTGTCTACCGGAGATATATTTACACAAAACAGGGAGCAGACAGGGTAGATCTAATTGACTAGGTAGCAGTTTGTCGAGGTTTGTACGGCAGGTCTCGGAGTCGAGTGGATGAGGGGCTTACTGAGGCCGTCAGAGAGCAAAAGATTAGTGCTGACGTCTCTGCCACATCAATTACAACCTGCTGCTTGGCTGGGGAGAAATCCCCACGACTGCCTCTTCAAGGCCACCAAGCACAAACTGGGTGTGTCAGAGGTCATCCAGGGGAGGAAGCGCGAGGCCCTGACCGTCCCAGTGGGAGTCACTCCTGTGGGCTGGTAGTTCAGAGTCCCCTGTGGAGGGAGGTGCCACAGAGAGTTTCATAGCAAACAGCAGACCTGTCACTCACTGGAGCCACATGGTCCAGCACAGCTAGAGGGGGTACCGGCCAGATTACTGTATAGTTTGGGCTATTTTTCACTCCCTGATAGCATGTTGTTGCGTTAACGTTTAACGTTGTTCTCATATCATATCACGTTGCTTTTTCATTTACTTGCAGTTTACGATCCATTATGTTTTAGCTAATTTGACAGTTCTAAGAAATGTTAAACAAGCATCAAAACATTAACTGTACATGCGGTGTGTGGTTGATAAAAATGAGTGGCTAGATAATTCAAATGTAAATAGTTTCAATAAGAGAAATATGGTCAAATCTGATGGGCAGATTATTTAGTTGTGGGAGAAACTCACTTAAAATAAATCTTCCGTCACTCTTAAACTGTGAGATCATCTTGCTTTAATCTACTCCGCCGTTCAGCCCAAACAACATCTACTTCCAAACACCGCCGACTCCAAAACATATCCGACTCTCAGCTAACACGAACACAATGTCTTGGTGTGCCGGCCACCAGGCCGGAGCGGCATGAAGCCATCACACAGAGTTAGCCTGCCCGCTCTGCCTGCCTGTTGTTGTTGGACCCGTCAGAACCCCCACCCCAATGCATCCAGATCTGCATCCGTGTCAGTGGGGGGCTGACACCAGGCATTAGCCAGTGGGACCTCTGATAGCACCAACACCTTCGCCTTTGGCCTGAACCCCTGCCATGAACTTCCACCACCAGCTAGACAAGCAATATGACTGCATTGTCCACAATATTCACACTGAAACGCTCTTTCTGGATATCAGTGTTATATCATAAATTCCAGTTTAAAACATTTAAAATGTCCCCTTTCCACACTTTTTTTTAAATACAATTTTAGCAACTTGCTATGGGCTATGCTTATATTCCATCTATTTTATTCCGTACAGCAATGTCAGAGTCAAGTGAATTATTTAATCCTTATATATATATATATATATATATAGATAGATGTGGTGTCATTTAACCAGTCATACGTTGTATATTCAAACACAGAGACAAACAGCGTGATGACAAACAATCCTTTAGTTGCCTTAACAACTATATAACAGGATTTCAGAGAATGGCATCATAAGCCCATTAACTTTAATTAGATTTATGTGATGCTCACCTTTCTCTGTGACAACAAATTAATGATAAGCCAAAGAGAATTAAAACAGTGGTAAGTGAAACCCTTTTCTTCCCCCCGAGGCTCTCTACTGGGTCCCAGCCTCACCAAAAAGCTCATGAGAATTTAGATCAAACCCCTCCTGTGTGGAGCTGAGTGAGACCGGCCATAAATTGCTAATAGACTAAATGAAACGAGGTAGGAGGCTCCTGCTCAGCAGCAATTACCCCTTAGATGTAGTCATTCATATCCCTGCACGTCTGGTTTCATCAGGGCAGCGGCGGCACTTTGTCAGGCTGTCTTTGTTGCGCGGCTCAGGGCTTGGTTGGAGGACTGACCATAGAAGCGAGATGCAGGGGAGCATTTGAAACAACAAAGTGCCGTTTGACTGGCTGGCCGTTCACAAGAATGGCACCTCTTCCTGCCTTTCATGTTGCATGGGTTTGTGTAATCAATTATTAATCAAAGTTGCGTTTTGAAACTGAAACTCAAAGACACGTTTGCCACACTTAAGTATCTCCCTGTGTTTTTGATTTGCTTGCCTGGCTTTTTTATTGACGATGCTCTATTGTGTTTCGGATGAGTTGCTTAAAAGGTATATCTTAATCGGGTGGTGGGTTCTTTTTGGAAAGGAAATTTATATTAGACAAAAGATTATTATGTCACATTAGGACCATGAGTAACTATATTTTTAAATGTATCAGTAAAGCACATCTCCTGTTTATTAATTGAGCTATTTCTGCTGTATACTACACACAAAAAAACCAAACACATTATACATGTATATAAATTGCTATTTGGCCAGATATAAATGTTTATAAAAAAGTAAACATTCAGTGACATCGGTTTCTATTTGACTTTGATAATTGATATTGTTACATCATTATTTAGCTCCACTTTACAACGATTGTGATGTGATTTCTGCCGTACAGAAACAGGAGAGGGGCACATCCACACATTTGAATAAAAATAAAAATAGTCTGGTAACTGTTTTTCTAGCCTCCAACGTAAAAAACCCACAGATATCAGTGATCACATCTCTGAGTGAACAGAGGTACAAGAAAACGAGAAGAGAACAGAAAACAAAACCAGTTGTTGGATTATGAGATCGAAAAAAGACAAGCAACAAGAAGAATATCTGCTAAATCAGTAACACAGTGTTGATGAAGAACTACCACATCTGAATGTGTACTGTAACATTTTGGCTTTAACATTGCATCCTTATGAAGATGCTAACAGAATGATTACATCTTAAAACAGTTTAGGTCCAATATTTCTATCTTTTATTGTCCTTCATGTAAAGATCCACAACAAACAGAAAAAATGAGGATGAATAATCCTGATTCATTAATCTGTTTTTTCTTATGTTGCACAGGTTAAAGAAAATCCAGCTCACAAACCTCGACAGATGTTGTATCGTTCACTTTTCAATGGAATATCACTGAATAAACACCTATGAATAAATATTGTGCCACCTGCAGCTCGATTCAATCACTTGATAAAAAATTCATCCATTGTTTGGGGAAACTCCAACTCTTCTGTCCACCTTTTATCGTTAGACAAATTGAAGTGTGCACTGGGAGGGGAGGCCAGCGGTAAACACAGAGAATCTATTTAGCCATCCCATTCCAGGGCTGAGAGGAGAGCTGGCTCCTTCAAAGGCAGAGGCAACAATGTGAGTGACATCAGGTCATCCTGCCTCCTCACAGTCACCTGGCTGATAGAATTGTTCTGGGGGGAGATAGGAGGGACGTATGAAGCACAGCTTTTTTGTCATTGCCATATCTCATGATTGATGGCTCCATGGCCGCAGTGAATCTGCCCTTTTTAAATAATTCATGTTGCCCATCGCTGTGGACAAGCAGCTTATAACCAGGTTGTTATTTTTTCATTGACTGGACAGATCAATACTTTAAAGACATGACATAGCCACTAATGAACTACTTAAATGGCTCTCTGGAGTGCAAAACAATTTACTGAGAGCAAAGAGTAAAAACAGTTGAAGTTTTACTTTAATGGACAAAGTGTAAACAAACAGCAAACAGGAAGTGCAGGCCAGAGTCAGGGCCACTTCCCTTTCACATCAACATGTAGTACAAACTGTAATAAAAAAAAAAGTCTCACATCCTTAATGGTTTCATGATAGAATATTTTTCATTAATTGTGACAGGAACCCTCATGTTGACCTGTGGAGTGTCCTGAAAGTGATTTAGTCCAAACACTGCGGGACAAAAATGGGAGAATTGAGTGCAGGCCCGTTCTGTTGGAGTTTATCAGACTGTCCGGGTGTAGCTGATACTCGAATAACTTGTTGTGTGATCCAAGTAGATACTGGAGTTTTTGGGGCCGACGCCAATACCAATTAAGGGACTAAATAAATTCCAATATTGATATATCAGCCAATATTATTCATGAATATAATCTAAATACTGTATATTTAAACATGTAGTATTTGCAAAAAATCTTCAAATGTGATTGACGAACACTTCTGACACTTGTGATAAAGATACTTAGTGCAGGAACGATATTTTACACTAACATCAGTGCACTGAAACAGTAAACTACACTGTGACTTTAATAACTATAAATAAGTACAAAAAAAAAATGCAACTAGAACAACTTCTATTAGAGCACTCCTCTGTTTTTCTGCATTATTTAAAAAATGTTTTATATTGGTCATCTTAAACACCGATATGGATATATCCGCAATAGGCCAATATCGGCCAGTCAGCCGGCTAATATATCGGTGGGGCTGTAAATGCAAGACTCCCTAAAAAAGCAGGGTATTTCCCTTAAATAGTCCAGTAGAGTTATGTGTTGTAAATCAAGAGGCTGTTGTTCATTGTCCCTCGAACAAAGTGACAAATTAGGCAAACAATAGTGTTTGAATTCTTATTAAAGTTGATTAATTCATATCATTAGTTGATCGCACAACAGCTCATAAAATATACTAAATTAATTTCTTTGCTGTGATTAATACATGAAACACTTGAATTAACATCAATAAATCAATTTGTGAATCAATTACATTATCATGTTTAAATACAGAGCTAATAGTGTACATTAACCAGCGGCATAGAAGCGATCATATATCATTTGGCATTGTAAAGAGGAAGAGCAGAGGAGCATCCTTAAATGATCAACGATTAAAGAGATCCAACTCTGACCTTAATAGGTCCCAATACATTCGTACGATGCTGTTGCTGTGAACTGGGGGTTAGTCATCTACCACCAGAATCTGATGTAAGCCATGCTTCCTTTAGTCTTATATTTATTATATTGGACATATTACAGCATTTGTATCAAATAAGTCACAGTTAGCAGCTGAAACTCTGAAGCCTTTGTAAATACGTTATGTCAAATTCAAATATTGCAAGTATGACAGGTTTTAATTGAAAATAATAATTTAATTGGAATTGTTAACATAAACAAAATCCCAAATCCTCAAAAAAAATGACACATAACCAGTTTTCCTACAACATCATACTCTAATATGAACTTGTTTTTTTCCCATATATGTTAATTATGCTGTAAGTGAAGTGAACACACTTCAGACAAGACGCTTCATCCAATTCAGCACGTAGAAACTGCCTTGTATAAGTGACTGCCTGCTCCAGAATGAACAAGGCAGCTATGAAAAGCATGTCAAGACTTCTCTGTGGTTGCGCTGCAGAGCCGCAGACATTGCTGCTCACTTACAGGGCAGCTGCAAAGAGGTGTGTGAGGGGGTCCTCTCAACCGGCTGTTGTGTGGATCAGTCAACAGACTTAACGTGACACACTTTGAAGAGAATTACACCTCTGCCGCAGCAAGCTTAGGGCCTATATGGTCTCGCTAATAAACCTGGACCTTGTAATGGCTGTCTGATCACTCAAACGTAGGAGCAGTAGCAACGGGAGGACACGGAAATGTCATCCAACATGGATAGAAAATGTACCTCCACCTTTGTTTAAGGTTCATGGGGGCTGAGTTTGATTGGTTTCTGTGTTTGTGCCAGTGCTTGACTTGTTAGATGTTATATGGGCACCAGACCTAAGAGTTTTTTTTAACCATTCTGCCTGCTGGGGAAACTGTCTGTCCAACATAGACTGAGTTTATGAATGGAGCTTTACTACACCTTAAGGAGCTACACACAGAACTAGTACATGGACCTCCACCGAACTACTCGTATGGTAATGACTCAAAAGTAAAAAATCTGCAAGGACATTAGAAACAACATTAAAAACAACGACAGATGAAAATCAATAATTTAGGTGAACTTAAAAAATATGGCTTACGGTAATTTAGATTTTTGTTACTATCAACAAATTTCTTGAAATAAAAGTTAGTAAGTTTCCCCACTGTGGGATTAATAAAGTCAAAGCTAAATCTAAAAGAAATATGTTAGTTTCCCTCTCAATACTTTCTCTGACCTCTTGATGCTGTTTGCGGTGCTTCCCTCATTTCTATGGGCTCGCAAAAATATCAGACTTTGACTAAATGGACAAGTGCTTGTTAGTAGGATCAATAGATTGTTGGTTTTTGGTCTTTTCATAAGATTTGTTGTCAATCCAAACCAGTGTCACGTCAAAGCATGTCATACACCTCTCAGCCCACTAGAGGATGCCTGGCTGTAATATGCTTTGACGTGATACCAGGCTGGACAATCAGGAAACGATTGATCACCCGACACATCCATTAAATATCCTCATGGTTCGACTCTGTCTTTCATGACATAATATCGTGCACTTGTCACCTAACACCGAGTCACCCTGTGATCACATAGGATCAATACTGCAACAGCCTGTTATTTGTATAGTATGTCAATTTTGCTGCTGAATTAAAATATTTATTTTGAGAACATTTTAAAGTAGACTCTTACGATGAACTAATCGAATGATAATCCTTTTAGAGAAAATGTAAAGGCCACTTAACAACAGACTACAGATGTAACAGCCAGTGGCCTCTTGTTTCCTCTCAGCTGATGTATCTTTTGAACACATCCTTTAAATTGCATTACTGAATCAAAATGCATACCAACTTTAAACAAGCTGTTATTATACTGTACAGAGGACTGAATTGATCCCTTCTCTTGCACCAAAAGTCACTTGATGCCTCAAAACATAATTTGCCATGTCGTTCTTTTCACCTACACAGATGCACCGGTATACAACAACATGCCTTTTTTTCTTTTTAACCATGATAACAACCATTAATTCATCAAGAGTAAATAAGATGTTTAGTTAGGAAGGGACATTAATTATCACATTCATCTGCTTGCTGTTCCAAACTGAGCTATAATGAAACGTGCTGTAATAGAGATTGCTCTTGGGGAGGCGAGCCGTTTATGAATCGCTAGAGGTGCAGCAGCTGCCTTCCCCCTTGAGAGATAGAAATTTATGCCGTATACCCTGCTGATTGTTGAGAAGGTAAAGAACCAATAGCAGCATGTTCAGAGGTTTAATTTAAAGTGTGTTTCTCACTAGGCTGCTCACAACACTTAATTAAACTCTGCTGTTTTGGCAATGACAAATGCTGCAGTGTAGGAGGAAGCTGGGCTGCTGTGACTGAGAGGCTTTTGTAATTTCTTTCATGTGCAGCGATGGCCAGATCCAGGTCAGAAACTGTAGAATTAAAGAACTAAACAAGATTTAGACATGGGGAATGGGAGGGCAAGGGGGTGGGCGGATACAGTCATTTCTTTTGCAGGAATACATCTATTTTTCTCTCTTTTTTATGTCCTCTTTCTCATTTTTGGAAAGTTTTGTCATAGATTTATGAGGGTTGAGCTTCTATGCCAGGTTGTCTGCACTTATTGCCTTTCACACTGTCGTTTCCTAAGGCATGTGTCTGCTTGATGGAGACTTCAACATTTTCCTGAAAGGTATGATGAATAAAATGAATAGTAGGTTCCTGCACAGCATATTGTTCCTATCATTTCATAATGGTCTGATCTTTCTATTAAGTCTCTTACCATGACTCTTGATTTGCCAAACTGTATTTTTGCCAGAGGAAGCAGTAAGTTTAAAATATGCAAGTAAGTGTGAAATCCAACTTCAGAGGTCTAAGCACACAAAAACATCAAACTCAGAGCAGTCGACAAACTGACAGGGAGTGACTAATAGCTTTTTTTCCCTGTGTATAAATCCAATTCATGCCAAACAAAAATCTTATTTTGTTTCTGTAATGGTATAACTGTATTACTGTGCATTTCATGAGATTCATTTAAAAAGGTGGAACCAGTCTAGCACACAGTCACTGTAAAGCCCTGCTTGCTGCTGTGTTATGAAGTTGCAACAACTCGGGCTATACAACCAGGAAATAACCACAAAGATGCCTGCAAGGCAAAAACACGAGCTGGAGCATTTCATTCAATAATGTAATCCATACTTTTAGGTAAAAGACCTCAATTCTTATGTGCTTTTTTATTACTTGATTGACTGGTACCACACTTATTTTCCCCTGTCACATGCCAATCTTTTTGCACAGAGCTTTACCAAAACTGTGTTCAGTAAATCGGTCTTGGTTATACAGGCTTTCTAGCCAAGACAATACAACATCACTATTTTAATTTGAAAAGGTATTTGTCACAACACAATCACTGCCCCCAATTAACATATTTGAAGGCTTATACTATGGTCTATCTATTTAATCTTTGACCATATTCAACATTTCCTCTTGTAACAATCTAGTAAATATGCCTACAATTACACTTATATGAGTATATATCAACAAAAATGTTGCTTCTTAACAAATCTACTTCCTATCATTGAATTGTGCTATTTATATTTACGTAGTGAATAGTGGACCATTTTATTTGATCAAATTATGTGATCAGAGCAACACTTTAATACACATGGACAGATAATTAAAACTGGCGTCAGTATCATTGTAAAGATTATATTTACTCTCTCATGTTGAAATCGAGCACATATTCCACCAGAGGTGAAAAATGTTTTGGTTATTCAGGGCATCAAATAATGAAATAGAAATATGTATATAGAGAACAAACACATAGAATTTATATAGTGTCTTATATAGGGAACACAAACAGCTCCATATGTATTTTGGTGTTCTGTAAATGCCAGGGAGACACAGCAGCATCCGTTGGAGTTAACGGTGCAGCACTTTTGTGTTCAGTAGCACAAATCATTAATCATGAGGCCGGCCATATTCTTGTAGTGCCTGTGCTTTCATTACTGGGCCTAATTAAACAGTTCTGTGAACTGGAATCTCAGATTCCTCTGTTACAGATTATCATTAATTATGGTGAAAGTGCTCAGAGATGTTGGACTCAATTATATTCTGCTCAACCCTGGCAGCGGGGTGATTCATTGTTCTGAGCACTCCACAGCCGTACTGTCTCTGCTTATCACCAACCTCCACTTTTGTAAATTGGGCTCTGCCAGCCAACAAACTAAGAATTATGTGCTGCTTTTTTCATTACAAACATGTTGGAGGAGCACAGACCAATTAAGGGTGGGATATTTTGTGTGGAGTGATGAGGCAGGCATTGGTGCAGGGAGATGGGGGTTGGATGGGAGGATACTGTGGGAATGAGCTCACCACCATGCTTAAATTGTGGCTTTATTGCCATGTGTGGTGCAGCCCTCCACCATGTCTATTGACTGATTATGCTCGGCATACTTTCTCAATATCTCAAAGCTCCCAGTATTGTAACAGTAAAATTAGAATTTGGACAAATATTATATTGATATTTCTCTCCAAGCGCTGTATATATACACAGATTTCCATTGTCCTGGAGGAGGGTTTAAATGGAGATTACTATTATACTGGCAGCTTGGAGTGCATGTGGCTCGGAGGACAGCGTTAACTTTTCATAATATTTGTGTATGACATGCAACTTTTTATGCCACGGAACAATGTCAATATTACTTCTATGGTCTTATGTTGGGTACGTGGGGGTCTGTGATGGAAACCGTGTTTGAATGAGATTATTGGTCACCTTTTTTTAGGGTCAGAGAATTGAGAGGAAAATCTGAATCAAAGGGAAGCAGGCGTTCCAATGGTAAGCTTAGGCCTTAGCGGTTTGTACAATTTCATATGCCACACTGGGTAGTGATTTTAATATGTATGAAAATCAGGCGGAGCTGTGTGCATGTGCCTGTTATAATATATAATATATAATATCACCAGTGGGAGATTTTCACCGCCGTACAAAGCAGGACTCTTTTGGTTTTCTGCAGTGTTGTCTCAAGACGACTCACAATAAAATAATCTGTCTCGGTTCCATTCATTTCAAAAATGAACACCTTGCAGTAAAAGGGGACAGATGTGAGAGGAAAGAAAAGCACAATCTGAAATGTCAAAATTTAATTTTACAGTATCTTTGTTCCTCTCATAGTTCCTTAAACTATGTCTGATCTAATCCCATAATTCCCTTGGCAAAGGGGCAAGAAATGGGATTTTTCCTTCAAGTGACACGGCACCAGCTCATTGAAAATGTAATGCACTACTTCCAAGTCACAGGTCAGCCGGCAATCTGAATTTTAAAAGGACTGTGAATAATATTCTGTTTTATTTTGAAAATGAACTGTGTGGCCTCCATCATGAATCCAATATATGTCTTAATCTTCTGGGCTCTTGAAGCCCACATCTCTGGAAGAAGGCCTTTGACTCCTGAACCTAATAAGGAAATCACTTGTTTTCTCATCCGTCTTCCCAGTTTTATAGAGGCTGACACAAAACAGTGCTTTATTTTAAAAGTGTTTGATGAACCAGAAAATACGTCTTGTATAATATGAAGGATTTTCCTCACCTTTTTCTAAACAAATTAAACAATTACTCAAGAGACCTAAATACAGCAGCAAAAAACGACTATTTATCGTAATTATTTTAAATATATACATTTTTTCTAAAATTTATTCATATAGGGTAGTTTGCTGAGTATGTCCTTAATATAAAAAGATTAACATCTGGGCATCTATTGTTATTCTGAGCTGAACATAGCTGACAGTGGCAGTGAATTTTAGCGTTAATTACGCACTAACCTTTTCAGAATGGATATTTAGACATGCTGTGTCCTGCGACTCTGAATGTTCAGGAAATGAAAACATCCAACGACCAATCAGTATCTACTCACATTAGCATAGCCTTTTAAAGCCCAGTGCCCTAAAACATGCCACGGAAATCCTCTGCTATTTATCTTAAAATAGCCACTTAACTTTGACTGACACTAATTCTTACTACATGAAACTGTAGAAACCCCTTTATTTCCCCCTTCTGTCTCTGTCAGAAAATTACCAAAGACAGAGTTTGTGATGTCCCCAGTGTGAAAATCCTTTTATTCTGTCAGATTACAGCATTTGATATGACGTAGTGCGGCATGCTGGCCTCACATGCCTGCCAGAGAGAAGGGACCTGTCAGCAGCAGAGGGAGAGCAGTGCAGATCATCACTCTGACTGATCCACGGGCCCACAGACTGTCATCTCCTCCGACTGTACAAGTCAACACAAATAAAAGTGAGGAAGCAAAAGCCATAATGACTGGGAGAGATCCAGGCTCATTGTGGCCATTACTTTTATTCAAACCTTACAGATGACATGATGTGAAAAATGAGCCTGTGTCTAGTCGGGTGCCCATTAGTGAGTGAGCACATTATCTCCCCTTTTTCACATTGAATCTCCTCCCTGCATGCAGTGGCAGATGGTCCTGAGGAGTCACTCACTTTTATGGGCTTTTGACTGCGGTACTCTTTTAAATACAGGGGCCTGCACCAGGCTGAGATGATGTATGGCTGTCAGTGCTCTTTACCTCACAGACAGATGCCTTCAGTGGATCCCTCTTTAAGCCTTCTGTCTAAAACTAACGGGGACAGCTAACCTCTTCCCTCACAGAGCCGACAAGCATGCATCAGATTGATCATTACAGCAAAGGGGGTGATTTCTAAAAATCTCTATTACCAGACAATTACAATGCAATTTACTTAAGTATAGTCTAAAGGCAAACATGAAAATCAATTCCCCAAAACCCATACAAGTACTTCACTGAGAAACGAAAAAATTTAAATAGCATGAGGAATTTAAGAGAAGATAATTGTAAAATTGATCACAATAAAATAGTAACCCCCTCCAAACCTGAGAGCATCGAAACTGGAACCTTCTTTCTTACACCCCTAATAGTCATTAAAAACACCTCTCCCCCTGCTAATGAAGGAAAATCAATTACTTTGTCAAATCACTGTGTTCCTGTCACCTAGTCGTGGCTGAGACTGACGTGAATAACAAGTGCTTTTCCTGTGCTTCTTTCATCCACCTGGACAGTGGGACGCTCACATCACACACACAAAAATAAATAAATGTAGTTCCATGAAGATATTTCAACTACGATTTTAAACCTCACAACGGCCTTACTTACTGGGAACCTCAGTCCCATATCAACATGTGAAGTAGTGCACAACGCAAAACGTATGAGTTGCATAATAACGGTTCACAAATGGTAAGATGCCTCCGTTTTCCTTGGCCTATTCTTTTCCTTTGGCCGCATTCATGTCAGGTGCACCTAAACCACATGGTAAGGTTCAGGCCATAGACTGAGAAGTGAAGCCAATGCATGAAACATAAGGTCAGTACTTTTTTTTTTTTATTGTAATGTCATTAACCTTATCCTTCCAAACAGCACGCTGGAGGTCTTTTCAAAAAAATAATTCCATTACTAATTATACATTGGGCCTTAAAGAGAGGTATGTTTGGAGTGTGTCTGGTGTGATTGACATGCCTTGGATGCAGTTAGGTTTCTGATATAGGTGGGCGGGTGTAGTGTCCTCAGGTTCTCAGATCCACACCTCGCTCCTCCCCCAGCTCGTCCAAATATGGTCACTTTTGACTCTAAAAAAACAACAAGATGATGACAGTATAAACACCAGACTCTAGGCTTAAAAACATGCTTTCAGGAACCAATGGGTGATGTCACGGTGGGGTGCCACTTGTTTTAGGCACCATAGCTACTTGGGAAGGTTCAGGAGAAAATCATGGTTTGGGTTCAAATAAGCACGTTACTTACATTATGTAAATATGTTGCAGAAGTTTATTTACTCGAAAATAAATCAAAATTAATTTCTGCTTTCTCACCGAGGAGAGCAGCGGTCTCCTGGGTGAAAGTAGCCCTCTCAGCCATGTTTTGCACTGCACCAACGTAGCTGTTACTCATTTTAATGTGATATTGAGCTGTTCTGGCACATTCACACATAAAAGAGTAAAACAAATTTACAACTGCAGAAGTTTAAAAAGTGTTGGTGAGTCAATACAATAGGGCTTTTTTTTTGTGGTCCCTTGCCAACAATATACAAGTGATCTTTTGAGTGGTTGTTGGAATCTGTGTGTAAAATTAAAAAGCAGACTGACTGGAAATTGACTGTGAAATAATAAAATATGTGAAGTGGGAAATCAGCATGAAAAACACAACTAAAAACATGTAAATAAACAGCCATTGTTCACTCCCAGTCGTTTCACAGTGAACAAATATTCAGCAGCTTGGAAACCCCCAGAGAACGTAAAGCTTTTTGAAAATAGCATTAACTTTATTATACAATGAGAAATCAATCTGGATGCAGCGCTACAGAGCAAAGCTCAGAGGTTGTGGTCAGTGACAGGAAGTCCTGGCTTCTTTCAGGCATGAGCATGAACCGGAGCCGCTTGGTTCAATCTAATCTCTGACAAGAAACAACAAGCCTTTGGGACACCCCTGCGGTGCACCTTTACACCGCACAACATCATAAGCAGCTCAACTCAGAGGCTTAGATCTACTGGAGCTGTCAGGGGAGAAATATGTTTCCATTTTACAACTTCAGTGGCACAGAAGACTGTACAAATGCTCCTCTATTTCCTTCACTATTGCTCATTCGTTTGAATCTCTCCTCTCTCTTTTGCCCCCGTCAGTTTTCCCTCAGTGCACATACTCAAGGGGTTCCTTGGTGACTGCGTCCCATTACTAGCAAAAGACAGCTGCACAACAGAGCTGAATGTCCCCAGTGATATCACTCAGCTCCCCACATCCAGAAATGTGCCGAATAAACAGGATTTGGTGAGTTTTAACTCTGTTTCTCTACCTCTCTCTGTTGAAAATTCTCATCTAATTCAACATGTAATAGAGAATATAAGACCTTAAAGACTATTTTAATGTCTGTATGGCTTCATATTGGATAATAATTTTAATAAATGAATTATTCCAGGGGCCAACAGTTTTACACTGGTCACCAACCCAGACTGACTGGAGAAGAAAACCTTTTAAATGATTTTAATTATGCAAATTACTGGCTCCAAAACACCTTCACAGTTTAGATTAAAAAGCCATCATGTCAGTCAACTATAATTTCTGCAGTAATTCCTCAGTGTTTAGTTTACTGAGACATTTTCTTTTTGATCTTAAGTCACAAGTATATTCAGTTATATAATTGACATAGTGTGGCTTTAGAAGATCAAAACATATTCTCACTATAGAATTTTAGCATTATTAATACTATTATTCTCTCGTTCATCGCACTTAAAAATATTGGCTATTTGAATTTGGTGTTGATATTAGCTTAATGCTGATACATCGATATGATATTGCAGTAAAACTGTGTCTTATTAGAGTTTGCCCAGCAGAGGGGCCCTACATTTTTATTTTTAAATCGTAACAGGTGATTCTCAATAAAATCACAAGTCTCGTGTTTGTTATGTTGATCAACATATATATCAATATTAAATACTGCAGCTGTCAGGATATTGCTTAAATACTATGCTTATCAATATAATTTATAAAAATGAATCTTTACCAGGAATGAAAAACATGAATGTCTTCCATTTCTGGGACGTCTATTAAAGATTTAGTCAGTGAATTTGAAAGTGACAACAGGCTGTATTTAACTTGAGGGACCAGCTTAATATTTTATTTATATTTGGTCACAGACAGTAACTTTAATACCACTGTGTGATGTTAACACCATCGGTGCAATGCTTGGTTATTCACAGGAGACTGTACAGTATAATAGCTGTAAGATGTGTTTAAAGAGATACTGTTGGTTGTTCACGTGGCTCGAGGTATTGCCACAGTCTGTCAGTGTTTATCCAAACATAGCAGGTTCCAGTGGTTCTGCCAGAATCTGGAGGCATGATTGTGCTAATCACCTGACACACCTGATTTCCCGATTCATTTTCTCCATTCATCTTGAGCAAATGTAGCGACAGCTTGCAATCTGTTTGTTTTGAGTTGTCAAAAAGGAACCAAAGGCATGTATCAACATGGAATAAATGCTACTGCAAGATGTCACCAGCTGCACCCGGTATGATGAATTACAATGATATGTTAATCAGTCCAAGTTGCAGTAATGGCTTGTTTACATGGCGTTCCATCACAAACCTTCTTGGATGGTTTTTATAGAAACAGATTCTTGAACAGACAGGAGTTACACTCCTGTCTGCAATACTAATGAACAGACTTCGCTGTTTCTGTTTTGCTCTTTTGTTTGTTTTTCAGCATCACAGGGACAACTAAAAATGCATTTATGGAGTAAAATGTGCCTTCAATGAAAAATTAACTGAGTTTGTTCAGGCGATTATAATTACTTTCTTCAAACCATCTTGCTTCTTATTGTTGTGTTGCACAATCTATGTAAGATGGCTCCCTGACAATAATGCAAAACCAATAGTGAAAATTTCCAACCTTCATCACTCACTGTATTTCTCTCTGACATGCATGCCAAACCATGTAATGTATGTGTGGGTGGGTGGGTGTAAGTGTCTGTGGTGGAGGGTTGGCCACAGAGCAAACAGCAGTAGGTCCAGCAACAAGGTCAATACTAGCGTAAGTACCTTTTTATTTCCCCTGCCACCTACGGTGTTAGATCCTGCAGTTTGTCCTGCAAACCTACTAATGACTGGAATAGCCTCACGGCTTCACTATTGTTTTCCTTATCCATAGGTGGGTGAATGGGCAGGATCTGGCAGGAAATTCAGTAATTAATTGACACTGATATGAGGACACGTATACATGACTGTAGCCTAACAGTGTGATAAAAAGGATTTAGATAAGAAAAATCAATATTTCACTTTAAAGAGCTGTGATGCTTCTGTACTTTGGGGCTGTTATTAAATAAAACATAGTTCAACCAATAATCTGAAAACAGCGATACTTCTATTTTAAGGTTATTTTGTGACCTAACATTGAGCTCATATTTGAAAAAGTGGACAGTTCTTTTTGTTTGTTAAAGTATTTTAAAAAATGTTAATACATTTCAATTAATTAATTTCAAATTTAACTTTAAACATTAAATTATATAGGGCTGTATGGTAGGCTTTAAAAACTAAATAATATTATCAAGCATATTTTTCAGCTATAGCTATATTACAGGCTGATGTTTTGATGGAGTAAAGTATTTTCCATCCAGTCATATATTCACAGTTATCCATGAATGAAACAACACAACACCTTTGATGGTGCTGCCATCTTACTGTACGTGCACCTTTGTCTGATTGGCTCATCACAACGTCTCTCGGTCATCTCAAACATAAAGCATATTTAACGGGAAGTACAATGCTGAAAGCACATGAAGTTTTTAAGTCTTTGCTGGCTTAATCAATTTTCCTCAGAAGGGCTTTATATTAAATAAGTGAAATTGCAAACAAGATAATATTTTTAGGAAATTGGAAACGACAATATAACTAAAGTAATTATTATTACAATATATGAAATATGTAGCGGGAGGCTTCTGTGTGTAAATAAACGAGTCAAGAGTAAATAGAAACATCACAAGCACAGACACACTTATAAATATGCTACAACCAAATTGCTTCCACACTCCATGGGCTCAATATGCGATTTAAAAGAACCTGGCGGTGGCAATATTCCTCTGATATGGTGTTTAGTTTTAATAGGAACCCTCAGCTCAAATATGAGCTGACAAACACAGCAAGACAAACACAGTCTCTCTCCGGCAATGAAATATACACTATCAAATAGACCTGCACCTTTTTTGAATCCGCTGTGTGGGTGAAACTAAAGCGCAGAACAAACAGCATGCTGATATGGCTTTGAGGGTGATAACAGCGTCTGACAGGGTGGAGAGAGCAGGCTTTGGGCTCGGTGCGAAAACACAACCTGTGATTGACATGATTCTTTGGCCTTAGAGAAGTTTACCTTTTAATAAGAGCTCAGAGAGGCCCTCTCAACAACCTGGTCCAGGCTCACACCGACAGCAGGCGACGGCTGGGGAGGTGCACGTGTTTATGTGTGTTTGGGTTATTTGTGTGCGTGCGTGTGTTTCTGCGCACGTGTGTGGAACGTGTGCGTGTGTCTGTGCCCACTTGTAGCAGATTTCAATCAAGGATTTCAGCCATGCCCAAATATCCCTTCTCTTTTGGGCTGAGTTGTTTGAAGAAAATGAGTGGATTCAGGATCAAGAGCCTTTCTGGAGGAATTTAAGTCTGTTTGAGGATTATGACTTCTTCATCCTGTACAAAGCCTGCAGAGAGAGCTATATGCTAGCCCTTGGAGGCCCGAGCTTAGCAATGCATTCCAGGCTGCGATATAGACGTGATAAAAACACGGGAAAGACATCACAGTTTTGGGCACAGATCTTCAAAATAAATAGGGAAGTCAAAACCTTTCCAATTTTACTGTGGAATAATAATTATTTTATGGTTTAAGAATATGCATGCTTAGAAAATGTTATGGATGTGCAGTAATAAGGGGATACATGAGAAGGTGAGGTAAGTTTTTACTAACATCGCATCAATGCCTTTGAAAATGTTGCTCTTAAGCTATTAAACATAATTGCAATCCTGTTTAATGCCTTTGTGAAATTCTGCAAACATTTCTCTGGACTTATTACTCCTGTGGTGTCCTGTTCATGCCACGGCTTTTCTCTCTGCGCAGCAACAAACTGCTGTAAAAGCCACACCTCTTTTCCTCTGACTTATGAATTACAATTAGCACGCCAACACATCCCCTGCCAGCTCTGATCAGCATCTTCAGGTTCCAGCCAGACTTCCCGTAGCATCGACGACATGCCCGATCTGTTTGTGAGAGAAACCTCGTCTTCACCGGAAAGCAAAAGTGACCGTGATGGTCCCTCCAAATAAACTTCAGCTGATGAGTGAACTATGACAGCACAGCTAGTTCTGGATCATCTCTGGAGCGAGCTTTGCTCAAATCTGTCATTATTTACCCTGTTTACAGCGGACCCTGAAAGCAAAACAAGAAAATCAATAGAAAATGGGGACAAATTACTGTAAGCGTCAATATTTAAGACAGCCGAGATAAAGGGCTCTCACGCTGTAATAGATTCTTCCCATTTACCTTAAGCTTATTGAGCAGAGGGTTTGTCAATTGCTGATAAACCCATTAGTTAGCTGTTGATAAAACAATTTAGTATCATTATAACTTTAAATATAACAAATGGAGGTTGTTAACAGAGAAGATCAACATCCAGGAAACACACACTGCCCTTCTTTTACAGTATATTCCTTCCATGTGACATGACTGTTAATTCCTGTAGCCTACCATCAAGATTTAAGTAGTAAAGATATATGCTCACACAGCAAAGTCCACCACGTCATGTAAGATTCTCATGCAAGAAATAATCTAACTTCAAGCTACCTACTAGCCCTGACGTAACAGAGCTGTAGAATTTAAACTTAACTGCTCTAAAATCTGCTACCAATAGTCACTGACATCACCGATAACTTCATTATATTGTGAAGTCCACTTTCTACAGTACACAGTATGAAGTCAATACTTTTAAAAAGACCTAGACAGTCAGATTGCAACAACCTCCCAACACTATGTGAGTCTCAGGAGTGCTTTGCTTTGTTGAGAAGGTTACGGGACTTCGTTTGGCCAAGCGACTCTTGGAACTGTGGCTCTGCTGTACTTCACACTTAAATCTTTTTGTTCTCGATCAAGTGAACCCAACCCCACACAAAATGCAGCCAAACAGACCGAGCGCGATCATCCCGGGCAAAGGAAGCTATGAACGAGCAGGGAAAGAGGAAGTAGCGTCGCCAACAGACAGTCGCAGCAGGGGACGGACTAACTATAGCCACATCAATGACTAACTCTCACAGCAAGGACACCTCCCTTCACTTTGAAAAGAAAATAAATTAAACAACAAAGGGGGACACTGACATTCACTGCCTTTCAGTTTATTGCACCAAATAACTGCTTGTCGTACGTCCAGCGCAGGATGCTCGTCGAGCTCAGTGGCCAATAAGACGACGAAGTTGAAATGAAGAAGGATTTTAAGAACAAAGTTTCCTTCCCAGCAGGAATGATGATTGCTCTATGAATTCCCAGCTGAAGCAGAAAAAAGCTCCCTCATCTCCTGGCCTAATATGGTCATTCAAACACAGGAGGACACCCATCTTTGTACTTCTTCATGCATTACACACACAATCAATAATGGAAAAATATACACTGCGAAAGGCCTTAGTCGCACTGCCTACAAGCAGCATTGATTAATGATTTTGTGCCAGTTATGACAGCAAGGTGCATGCAGTGAAGAGAGTGGAAGGCCTTTTTAATAGTGCAAGGAGAGAATTAAATCAAACCCAGGAGGGCCTCCACTGGAAAGGAGAGATGCTGCATCTCTCTGCTCTAAATCACAGCTCTACTTAAGCCCAGCCTTCTCTTTCCCCATTTTTCTACATTATCAAAGGAAACCTGTCACTGCTGTCTATGGGAAAGTTTACAAATCATGATTTATCAGAGAGAGGATTTCTAAACACCTGTATGAGAGAACAAGCATCCCCTGCACTGTTATTTATAGGCCAAAAAGTTTTTTTTTGTCTTCCTTTGAGTTAAGAAAGTGCATTTTAAAACCATTTAAAGCCCAACACTTTTATTTTATAATGCATTTGATTAGATTTGTATACCTGTGTAATTCATGTGTAAACAATGTGCTCATTTTAAGTCCTCAGTGTAAAACCATAACATGCAGCTCCATGTTGTCCCCTGGGTGGGACATTTTTTTAAAAGGGGCTTAAGGAAGGAGTAAAAATATTCCAAAAGGTCAAAAATGTATCAAACTCGTCACCTGTGGAAGAGAAGGATCCTTGTCGCTAACTTGTTTAGCAGATTTTTAAGCTCTACTTTCTCTTCAAAGAGCTGGCGATTCCCAAAGGAGCAGACGTCCATGACTCCTCGTTCACAACTGGATTTGTGAATCACAGTGATCCTCCCCGGCCTGCTGCTGCAGAGACACAAACATCCAAGCTTCAAAACACTGCATACAGTGTTCTCACACAAATATAGACACACATCATTATATTATACAGTGCTTGGTGAGATTTCTTAATTTTTAAACCTGAAACTTCATGCCTCGAGAACCATAAACTACAACCCAGTTTCCAGCCACTTTGTGCAAACTGGCAAAGCCACAGCAGCTGGGGAGAGAAAATCCTTCTTACTGGCCACCAAGGCCCACTTGCTCCCACTTTATCCAGTAAATACTGCAGAAGAAAGCGACAGCCATATGAGGGTGATGGGCACTCGGTCTACTGTCTTGTCTTTGTTCTTTCTCCAGAACTTTCTCTAGGCTGGATCGAGTTGGATATATAAGCCACAGAGATTTGTATGTATGGGAAACATTAGAAACCACTGCTGCAAATATCTTGAAAATTCTTAACTGTAAATAGGGAGAGTGTGTAAATATGCACTGCTGAGTGGAGACTGATGTCGTCAGATAATAAAAACAAATATATAATTAACATTACATCTGTATGTTAACTGTGAAAATGTGTCATTCAACAAAAACCCTAATTAAGCAGATAAAACACACAGTGAAACGTCTGCATTAAACATTAACAACACGAATGCTCAATATATGATAACATTTCTATTATTCATTTATTCCCTTAACGTTTCAGTTTAATATGTCATATTTCTGTAATATTATTAATCTGAAAAAGGAACCTGAAATTAATTTATTCTAAAAATCATTATCAGGCTGAATTGTTTTCTCAAAGGGGAAAAGATACGAGGCAGCATTTAGGGTAATTTCTTATGCATAAATACCTATGAGCCTAATTTGAGCTGATTTGTGTCGTTAGGTTTGTGGCCCAAACATGCCAAATTCTGACTGGGCACAGAAATGTAAAGAAGGCAGTATTGGTAAAAGTCTCCATAATCCCACTTCCTAATGAAAAATAGATTCTTTATAATCTAAATCTTTTGATACATTTTTTTTTTAACAATCAAAATAAGTCTCTGATGCAAAAGAAATGTAATTTAGTTTTAACAGTTACCACATTTTAAACAGTGGCCATCATTTTAACATGTTAGGCCGAGACATTAAAAATAAAATGTATAAACTGTTTTATTATCTAAAAAAAAAAAGTTTAATTTGAGTTGTATTTTCCAACAAGGAAAAAAAAGGCAAAAAACCCCAGAAGGAAGCCGTTAATGCTCTAAGGGAAGTCCAGGCTGTAAATGTGCACAATATTCCACATTATATACATGTCATTTCAGAGTGCACTCCAAGTGACGCGGTGTCAAATCTGTGTGACAGATTTAGGTGAATGCTGGTGAAGGGAGCCCTGCGTGGGGAGAGAAGCTTAGGGCTGACTCAAGCAGCCAGTACAAGATCTCCAGCAGGCCGAAAGGAGCCCTGCTCAGTGCGCTTCGTGAGCCGCTGCCTGTCCTGCCCACCAACACTGACAGCCAGGCGATAACCTGACACCATTGCCATCTTCTGACTGCGTTCACACATGACTCTTTGTATTAAGTATTGCATTTGGTTGAGATATTGACCGAAACAAAACAAAACAAAATCGCAAAGAATTTCAGAATGCTACAAAGGCCAAAGTCAAGTGCACTGTGTAAAAAAAGAAAACATTAAAAGGATAATGTAACATATAAATATTTCTAAAAAGAAAGAAGGATCCTAAACTTAATGCCATAGATAAGAGTTTAAAGGGGTTGGCGCTGAGACACTTAAGGACACACATATGTGGAGGTGTCATATGTGGAGCTGATATTTTCATTTATTTCTAATGTAATGTCTCCCTCTTTTGGTGGGCTCTGTAGCAGTTTATAAAGACAAGGACAATGTACCTGTACTGAAGTCCAAAACAGGATAACGTTGATGATAGTGGACCTTTGATTATATATTAACTGAAAAACACTTTTATAACTCTCTGAATGATCTGTGTTTTTATGTGTTAATTTAAGTGCATGTAGTGAAAATTTAATTTAAATATTCAAATGCGACATAAAATCAGTGAGACATCAGGGGTTATGTTAAATTAATACAAGATGAGATTTCATATTTTCCTTGAGTTGGGTCATGTTTGGTTGAACTCATGATGTAAGTATGATTTTACAGAGAGCAGCGTGCAGGGGAGGTCATTTTGAAATCTGGGAGCATCCTGACATCTAGTGGACAACATTTACATTTCCTCCTGAGTAGCATAAGGCCGCTGCACTGAGGCCAGCTAAATTTGGCTCAAATATTCTCACAGTGTTGGCAGACACTACTCATTATAAGTGTTGAAATATGTTTTGTGTATAATTTCGATGTTTCAGCAGATTCAGATATACATTACAACCGTTTACAGTATCACCATGGTATATACTTTTAATAAATGTATGAATCTGCAACCAGAATGCATTTTGTAGTCATACCTTATTTGGCAAAAACATTAAATAAAAAACACCATTGCTCATATGTGGGATTGTGGAAACTCATGACTGCCTTTCTGCATGCCAAAGGCAACTTGGTTTGTTTAGGTTCTGTGTTGCCAAGTATTGGATTACGTTGCCGTTGTACATTAGCATTATGACTAATTTTGCAATATTTTACAGGAGGCCCATTTAAGGCTTGTGGGAAAGCGTAACTGACCCCTAGTTCTTTTTCCCATCTTGAGTCAATTTAAACATATATAATGATGCCTAATCCCCTGATCTCTTGCATCTTGCTGTGGTTCCATCAAGAAAAAAGAAGATAGATTTTACTGTATCATCTGTGATACAATACATTAATAATTTTGTAGTCTGTGTGTGTCCTCCTTCCAATGATGCCCAATAAACTAACCTTAACAGACTAAACTAAGACCACCTCAAACTGGAGGCAGTTTAGACTCAACAATAAAGTATGACAATAGGCTCCTGCAAAGATATTGCTCTTCATCAGATTAACCTATATCATACAGCTGTTGCTTTTATTCTGTCCAATTCTTTAGTTGACATAAACAGAAAATGAACTAATTCCGAGCAGTTCCAGAAAGTTCAAACTGTTTTCAAATGTGACTCAAATATACAGTCAGGGCTCTGTAATATTCTCAGTCAACAATGTTAACAAAGCTCTAAATCTATCCAGTAGTGGTGGGAATATAACTGTGCTAGAATATTTAAATCAATAAAACAGTACACTCAGTTGTGTGAGGGCAAATCAAAAGTGGAGATTGTGAAAATAATAGGGGCCAAGACATTGTGAAACAGAGGTAGCCTAAGTTTAATAGTTCAGTATTGGACGATAGCCAATTGTCAACTACTGAGCCATCACACAATCTTTAGGAAATTACCTGAGCGAAGGAACAAGTGCAGGTCCAATAAACAGTAGGCTACATTTTCAGCAAGATTATTTTGGCAGTGGAATTAAAGTGTGTCCTATTTACTCAACTAGTTTAAGATAAACACTTGAGTGATAAAGCCCTATTTTATTCATCGTGGAGAATGATGAATGTGTTTAAAACTAGAGGGCCATTTGCACATTAATCTGCTGAAGGAGGAAAGTTCCTCTTCTTCTTTGGTGTTTAAAGACAGCTTGCAGCCTCATTGTTGCATTACTGCCATCTTCAGAAGTTATTTGCCCCCTCCAGTGTCTAGTCAGCCGCATCTTCCTTGTTAGTTCTGTTCTATTAAGAAATCTGACAAGACAATTCCTTCCTTGTGCACTTCTGCACAAACTCCAATCTGTCCTTTACCACCGTGTCCTCTCTCCTTGAGGTAACTTTCCTGCAGTAAACCAGCACATTTTGTACTGTTTCTGCTTTCCTGACAATGTTCACAGTGACCAGTTGGATGTTTCTGTATCATATGGAGAGTCCTGTTGAGGTTACTATGTCCTAATGTCATAATCTGGGTATTAATCTTTTATATGTTTCTTCCTATTATGTCTCTCAATCCCGCTCTATTTGGTGTTGCATGTAGATGTCTTCCTCTTATCTCTGATCCCAGAGTTGATGCCATTCTTTATTGATTTTCATTCCACGTTATACCCTTTCCTTCAGATTTTGATAGTTTAATTGTGGTGTCTGTTTTCTTTTTTAACAGCTTGTTTGGCTAATTTGTCCACTCTCTCAATACCCATGATACCCATGTGGGCTGGAACCCAAATGAATGTGACCACAATGGTAACGTTTCTCTGATCTCTTTGTAAATTTGATTTTGAGGGCCGGGCCTATAAACAGGATTATTAACATCACAACTAGTTTGGTAATCAGTCCTAGTCCAATTAAATTGACACAAGTATGATGTTGAAACTTGAAACCTCCACTGAAAATGGACTTTGCAGTGAAGTATGAGATATCTTGTGTCCAACAGTTAAAACTTACATAATGGAATCTAATTTAGTTTTTGAGTGAGAAGAAGTAGATGTTATTTTAAGGATTTTTACAAGATAAATATCTTTGTTGTGGCACTTTTTATCTTAAAAGTTTGGAGAGGATATTTCATGGAAACATTAGGAGTACCATGTAGTGCGGCAGTGTGCATGCTGTGTTTGTGTTGCCCATCCTATTGATTTGCTCTATAGCCCCGGGTCGGACGGATGTTCACCAGCAGTCACATGCATCCCAGCAACTGTTGTAAAAAGCATCCCGAAAATGTTTTTATTTACCTTGCAGTCATACATACAGTAGTGATCGTTCTTCATTATATGTTAATTTTTGTTCATGTTAGTTTTTGCTAGTGTACATGACCCTGTTCAGGATAAAGCAGATATAGATGGATGAATAGACATGAATAGCTAAACTATACATTGACCAATACTATACTTTTAAAAAAATTGAAGGAAAAGTGGTAGAATTCTCGACAAAGTGATCTTGTAGGTAATCTTAAATTGATCATTTTGTGTGTCACATAGGAGAATTGGAATTTGCAGGTTGAATGCTTAATATACCATAAATGGCTATAATATAAAAGAATCCTGCTGTGGGGCTTTGAATACAACATATAATTGAACCGCTTTTACTTCAATGGAAGCTTTCCAACAGAGTTCAGCTGCTTATACACATAAACATTGAACAAAAAGTTTGGAAATTTGTGTTTGGTAGATTATTTCTCTGTTGTAATAACGCTTCTTGGCAATGAATTGTATACCGTTGGAAAGCCTGTTCATTTCCCTTTTAAACAGTTCCCTTTCGTAAGGAACATGCATTTGTGGGATGATCAGCACAGCTGAGTATGTGGGTTGCGCCCATGAAAAATTTGCCAAATCTTCTCTGCCAATGCCAAACAGCTTAATCTGCTGTTGCTATTGACTCTTGTTTTGAGCTTCCTACCAGAAGCACCAGGTGCTGCCAATCAGGTGCCTGATTGGCAATGAGTCCAGATTCTACCAGATTCTGCCTGCGGAAGTTGGATCATAGGGTCAAAGTGTGGAGAAGACGGGGAGAATGCTCTGCTGATTGCTGCACCGATAGAGTAACACCTTTTGGTGGGGGCAGTGTGATGGTGTGGGACGGCATCTCCATCATTGGAAAAACGAGGCTTGTCTTCATTGGAGGCAATCTCAATGCAGAGAGATATCGAGATGAGATTCTGCAACAAGTGGCAATCCCATTTCTCCACAGTCTGGGACCGAACTCCATCCTCCACGATAACAACGCTCGCCCCCACAGAGCAGGTTTATCAGAGACTACCTCCAGAATTTGGGAGTAGAGAGAATGGAATGGCCTGCCAACAGTCCTGACCTCAACCCAACTGAACACCTGTGGGATCAGCTTCGGCGTTCTGTTCGTGCTCGCGTGACCAACACAACCACGTTGGCTGACTTGGGACAAATCCTGCTTGAGGAGTGGAATGCTGTCTCACAGCAGAGTGACCAGGCTGGTGACCAGTATGAGGAGGAGGTGCCAGGCTGGTGACCAGCGTGAGGAGGAGGAGGTGCCAGGCTGGTGACCAGCGTGAGGAGGAGGAGGTGCCAGGCTGGTGACCAGCATGAGGAGGAGGTGCCAGGCTGGTGACCAGCGTGAGGAGGAGGTGCCAGGCTGTTGTAGCTGTGTATGGTTCTTCCACACACTACTGAGGCTCCTGACTGTTTGTTAAATGAATAAATTGTAAAATTGCCAATATGTCTTGTTTCTTCCTTGTTACTGATCGACTTCAATCATCCAACCCACCAAACAAGAGTCAATAGCAACAGCAGATTAAGCTGTTTGGCATTGGCAGAAAAGATTTGATACATTTTTCATGGGCGCAACCCACATACTCGGCTGTGCTGATCATCCCACAAATGCATGTTCCTTACTAAAGGGAACCGTTTAAAAGGGAAATTAACAAGCTTTCCAACGGTATACAATTCATTGCCAAGAAGCGTTGTTACAACAGAGAAATAATCTACTAAACACAAATTTCCAATCTTTTTGTTCAATATTTATAATGCCAACTGACATCTCACAACAACACAGTTTAACTACTGTACTTTCAACTTTAAAATCTAAACTGACATTTTAACTGATGTCAGCAGCTGAAACTTCGACTTCTTGCAGTGGAAACACTTCAAATATTGCGAACACTTTCAGTCCAACAACTATTTCAGCGGCTTTCACCCGTATAACAACTGTTAATTCAAGTGCCTTTGTTCGTTTTTATTTAACAGGCAGATTCAATTGCTTTTGTCCCACAAAAGGATGCAGCCCAAACAGTAGAGGAAGGGACAGGGTAGCATGACAGTAATTGGTACTTGGGCTTTATCAACAATTTAGAATTTATGATGGTGCTGGAGCAAATACAGAGTGATTTCCATTGGCACACATTTGTACATGATGTTCATATAAGAACAAATGCAAATTTCAGCTTATGGGTGACACTGCAAAAAAGCATGAGCTATCACTTAAATAAAAAGTCAGTCCACTCTTGGTTAAGCCATTGGTATTTGGATATTTCTTGTGCACAAAGTTGTCAATATGTGCACAGGAATGGTCAAGATCATCAAAAGCATTTGGTTTTATCCTATAAAGCCCTCGATTACAGCACAGTTATTTGAAACCGAGCCTTTACTTTTCACATCATCACAAACAAAGGTGTTGGCAGTAAAAGAAAAGTTAAGACAGAATATTGAAATTATTTTCTTGGAGATAAATTCCATGGCATGATGCTAAAGTTTGGTCTTAGAGACCCTAAAAGACCACATCAAAACACAGTCTTTTGGATACAGGTAAAGATTTAAGTCCAACCGGAACTTTTCTTGCATGAAAAGTCTTGCATAACTGTTTAATTTGCCCCACAAACAGTCCCACAAAACTACTGAAGTAAAGGGAAACTTCTACACAATGAAATTGGTAGCACACCAAATTTAAATGTGATGAAGCCCTGTGTGTGGAGCCAAACTCATTAGGATAAGTCAGGGGTTTTATGTAGAACACATAATGCAGTGGCAGTTCAAAGTACTTAGGAACAGTTGGTTTGTTTAGAGGCAGAATTTATCAACTCTCTCGCATGCATAGTTTAAAAACCAAACAAAACACAACTATCTTTTGTCTATTCTTAAAACAGGACGTTGACGAATATAAATCTGACAGTTCTAAACGTTGGGAGTGTAGGATGTTTTGGATAATGCTGCAATTGTGTAAATTAAGATTTAGGCTTTTGACTTGGTTACTGATGGTAAAGGTCTTGGTGTCCAAATAAGTGCAAACCAGTTTCCCTCTGTGCCCTCTGTGCACTGTCTGTGCACTGTGGACCACAATTTCAGCTGTAGGATGGTTTAGGAAATCCAGAGACTGATATCCTTCAAGCTATTGAAGAGCAAATCTAGTGAGTTATTTTTACCTGGATACAGTGACAATTACACTTTGATATCATCTACATTGCTATGAAAACTGACCTTGTGTTTGCTAATGAAAGTAATGATAGAAGTGGAAGCATCTACAAAATAAACAAGAAGTCCTTACTGAACAGACATAGTCCTGTGCTCAAGATCAAATTTGAAGCATTGCAGCACAGTGTCAGACAGGCCAACACATCTCTCAAGCTTTTTAATTACAGTGTTCTGACCGACAGCATTGACAGCCGAGTTCAGGCTGAGCATAACAAGCAAAGATAAAAAAAAAAAAATTCAGAAGCAATCCTTAAGTCATCAGTAATCTTAATGATGGCTGTTTCAGTACTGTGAAGATGCAAGATGGAAAATATTGTTTTAAGTTTTAAAAAGGTCGATATGCTTAAAATCACAGGGTCAAGATGATTCATTTTTAATTGGGGTCTTATATCAAAGGTCTTTAATGAGTGAGGAAATAAAAAAGTGCTTGGTGGCAACAAAAGGGGAGATTTTAAAAAGATTGCAGGGAGGATATTCAGCGGGAGAGGTGGATTATTTGATTAAACTCATGGCATCAGCTGGGGCACTGGGGCCCATTAAGGAGAAATGATTAAGGGTAATTTCAACCAAAGGTATTCTGCAGTCAAAATCCAACTTGTATTGGTTTTGGACAATATTGCACCTGATATTTGTGTTATTTTATTGAAAAACTTTGCACAAACACAAAAAATGTTTAAGTTACTGGAAATAGCTTGAGAAGGCCTAATTTGTTTATACATATTTGAGTATAAAAAAGTTTGGTTCATTTTTGTGAATATTAAGATTTAAGAAATAGGATCCTTTGTCTATAATTCTATGGTAGTGAAGCACAGCAATTTCTTGTAAAGGTAGTTAGAAGATTACTGAAATGGGATGACCGATAGCCAAGTGCTTAATGGTGAATATATACCGGCTTCAATTCCTGGCCAGCCAGACCGTTTCTGCATGTCATTCCCCTGCTCGCTTTCCCCACCTACACTGTAAGTACCTGAATAAAGGAAAACATAAACAATATATATATATATTATGTTAAAGTCTCCAGTTACACATGTCTTACTGTAATCAGGCAAACTCAAAATTAAACATCTGCAAACTTTTCCAGAAATTCCCAGGTATTCACAGCGGGGTTGGTACACTGGCACATTACAAAGCCCAAGTATTCAAAACTGAACTTCACCAAGTGAAATCTGACGACAAATGAGTCGATTTGAAGAAATGACAGGAACACTACCACACCATTTATCTTGTCTAACTGTGAAATATTGTATCTGACTCTTCAGGATAAGGGTGATGCAGTAGCAGCACTGAGGGAGAGAAAGAAGTGAAGAAAGATATAAATTATACAAACAAACAGAGCTGAAGCTGTGAACATAAAATATCAGTCCAAAGTAAAACTAAATATAAGAAGATGATGCAAAAGATGGTGACTGGCAAGTACCACCCATGGGGTTATAAAGATGATTAGGCTGAACGTACTGATTAGTATGTGTTGTTATCAAGATCCTTAAAGATATCCAATAAGTTGTCAGACTAACTTTTTCTTAAAATACTGATCATGGTGAATGATAGAAACTTCAGTATAGAGCCATGAGATTGTAGATGAACATTAATGCCTACATGAGGAAACTAAAAAATGTTTTTTTAGCTTGAACACTGAGGTGATTCTTCATTGGTGCGTCAGATGGCGCTATTGTCCTTGTAATGCCATGATTGAACCTACCGTCAAATCCAAACACTGACTGACAGTCAGCAATATTGATACAAGCACTCAGCAGAACTGATACCAAGTTTAAATTTAAAACATGTTTCACAGTGTGCATTTGTTGTGTAACTTGGAGACAGTTTTATAATTAATGCTCAGTTTGAGTAGGGATGATTATATAACGATGACTGCTGAGCAAAAAAGAAAGGCTGTCAACGTAAAAAAAACAAACACTTAATACAAGACAGATTAGCAAATGATCATCACAAAACAGTAAAATCTTCTGTCACTTTGACATTAGAATCAATATTTGTGAATGCTTATGCTCAATTGCACAGTCAATCTGTGCCTACATCATTTTTGCTGAATAAATGATTTGACATATCTTAAATTGGTCTTGTGATGCGTCCTAACTGCAAAGGCTGCTGTGGTGCTGCTTCACGTGCTCTGGGTTAATATCGCACAAGCCCAGTGTTGTCATTTTAAATGAAGATGCATGGTGCTAACAGGCTTACATCCTGCAGCCACTGCCTTCACGTGTTCTCGGTGTACTGAAAGATTACCTTGCATTCCCTCTCTTATTGCGTATTCTGTAGGTTCCCACTTTTATCAAGAGCAGCAACTGTAAACAGGCCGATTGTTGATTGAGGCAGGTTGATTGTGCTTGTGTATTATTTCAGATTCAGCTGAACACTGCATTTCATCTCTACAACATATATAAAATGCCAACAAAAAGGTTGGTAAAAGTTTACTGGGTGAATACTTGGGTCTGGCTGCACTACATTGGGGATTGTTTCCATCTGCTGGGTGTAGACCTCAGGTTCATTTTGAATATGGCCGTAAACCAATCAGCATTTACCACTGAATAATGTATGTTGTGGGCTCAAACTCATCAAGGTGTAAACAATAGAGACCATCTGCCAATAAGAGGAGAGTACAACAGTACATAACCATTACATACTTTTTTTTGGTTCTTTTCTTAAATTTGAGATATTCTCGCTCTGGCTTCAATTCATTGATATTTGAATTGGGTTTGTATCACGTCATCTAGCTGTGTCAAAACTACATTTCAAAATGTTTCTATGTCATCGCATTTAGCTACTCTAACTGGTCGCTGATTGGTCCACTCTTCAGATTTACTGAGAGATCTTTCATGCGAACAGGGTTTTCAGACTATGATCACCACGACAACTGAAGTTGTGAGTAACAGGCAGCCGTTAAAACCAACTATATAACTGCAGTTTGTGCAGATGTTACTGTAAAATGGTAGGCTCTGAAAATTCACAACTCACTCTGCTAGATTCACGTGCTCTGGGGCTCGATGTAATCTGAATTGTTTCTCCATGAATTTGAGATCAGCTGTAGGTGTACAGTATGAACAGCATGAGGTATTATGCAGGAGAGAGAGAAGCACTTTCTCACAACCCCTACGGAGCAAGGTGGCCTGCACTCGACATCAAAATGGAAAATCTTCTGCACCTGACAGCTCGTCTGACAGGAGAGCGGTGTGTCATTATAGGTGACTCATTATCTGCTCTTCTCAATGGTTGTGTGGGGTTTTTTTGCCTGTGCATATACCATTAGATGTGTGTGCACATCTGTATGATATCACATTTTCCCTTTGAGCATGGCAATTACACAGTCAACGTGTTTTATACAAACACTGTTACTATCAAAGTGGAGGCAAGTTTTATGAGACAGCCGTGAGAATAGAAGTTAGCATTTTTCTAAATCCTGCAATTCTCTGACCTTTACTGTATGTCCATTGTCGTAACTTACAAACATCCTCACATTTTCTCTCAAACTGTGAGAACCTCTCTCTTTCTCTTCCCCTAAACGTTCCTCTTTCATATGTTCGCAGGTGTATAACTCACCTCTAATCTCATCAGATCTTGCTGTGAGTGCCTTAAGGAAAATCGTTTTTTCAATCCCCACTATTCTGATTTAAATAAGTGTTGTGGGCAAAAAAACAAAAAAATACCACGTTTTTCACTGGAGTGGCTGTGAGGATGATATTAATTAGCATAATTGCAATGACCATGTGGACTGAGATTATTGTGTGGCTGCTAGGCTGTCTGTTCTATTGTAGCTCCTCTTAGAGCCTGTGGATTGCTCATTGACTCACCCAGCAGTAGCGTTGCCTAGCAACGCCTCTTGAATGTACTGTACAGTACTTCCCCATCTCATGGGCGCCTTTAATAATCTGCTTTGCTATTTCCATGTAAGCTTTGTTAAAAGATTTATGGTGCATTTGAAAGTGTGCCTTTTCTCGCCGCTGTTCTTTCAGTGTGTTGCAAAATACAGTGTCGATTGGTGGGAGGAATTGTGGTTTACAGTCGGGCTTTTCCATGCATGCCTCTCCATGACAATAGAATTACCATGATGCAGGAATGTAAGGACTCAGGCTCATACAGTGACAGGGAAAAATACTGATTAGTGTTCTCTGTTTGCAATGAATTGCCCCAGAATGAAAGCAGTGTTCTGCTGAAGAATGGCTCTGACCTGGGCAATTTCATTAACTGTACTGCATGGCTGATAGACAGTTTTAATAAGTGAGAATAATTTCACTGAAGGACCTCATTGCCACGGCGAAGCTCTCTGAATGCGAACATCATGGTGTTACACAATCTAAATCTGCTACAGTATATAGTCTGGTGTATCCTAGCACATAAGTGCTGCACAATTTAATTATTAACTAAATGCAAACGTTTGAAGTGTCACAGTAGCACAGTCTTGGAAAAAGGAGTGTATTAGACAGCTATGAGCTGAGGGCAGTCGCAGTTGAGAAAGGTATCTGTTTGCAGGTGATGAATCCCGGCATTACATGTATTGTTGTTGCCCGAGTTCAGCTGTGAAATTTATGGCCCATATAAGGCCTCCTCATCATGTGGCTGACAGACAATATATATTCTCCAGGACAGGAGATCATGACTCTTGCTGCCTTGTGAAATTGTGACTGAGCTCTCTCTCAGTCACCATACTGGGAATCGGTCTGCATGTGGGTTGGTGTGTAGACCTCAGAGCTTTGGTTTTGGCATGAAATAAAAGTACGTGTGCCTTTACGTTTTTGTATTTTTATGTTCCAACCCCCTCACTTCCACCACCTTACCTTTATCCAGGGCGATATATTTGTATCCCACCCGTTATGACACATCCCTCCGAGCACAACCGGGCTCTTCTGGCTTTTGTTTATATCAGCTGTTCTTGTCTCTAATTGACTAGACATGTACAAATGTTCAGCTTTGGCAGAAAGCCTCTCAACAGTGAAAGATGTTGTCCCACATCATGCATGTTCACCTTGATGCTTTTCACATTTTGTTTTATTCATATCTTTCATTGAACTTCCTCTTCTGATCGTGAGCTAACCTCGTTCTGTGATTGTTTGACAGCCACTCCTGACATCCTTGTTTCACGCACACACACAGAACTCCTGTAATTCTGCTTCAGTTCTGTTTCTCTCTCACTCTCTCTCTCCTCACCTGTTTCTGTCCACTGCTTTTCCCTGCGGTGAAGAAGATGTTGTCTCCCATCTGGCTGACATCACAGCAGACTGACAGTCTCTTGCAGTTCTCCTGCGCCTCCTTGCTGCACGGTGACAGAAGCCCCACAGAATCAATCCAGGCAATTTTCTTTTAATGTCAGCCAGACAACTAGTGAAATCGAGAAAAGTTGTACTTGTTAGAGAAAATATCCTTTGTTATCCTTGCTTACATAACACAAGGGCCAGATATCAATCAAAAACGCTTGCTACATAATACATATACGATACCTTAACTTCAATACCAGTACCTGAATGAGACTTTTTTATATACCGATTGTAGAAAATCCATTTTTGAAAAATTACATTACACATTATTGTACAAATTATTAATTTTCATGCAGTTTAAAGGGGGAGAGTGTAACCCAAGTTTGTTTTCTTTAGCTACAATTTACCGATGTTCCCTCAACATGCAATTAGTAGATGCTGGCTACTTTGCTGTGCACTGCTAGATTGGTGGCCAAATTTGGTTGAAAGGAATAAAATAGGGTGTCCTAACGTGAGATTTAAACAGTTATTTTATCTATGTCAGTAGAGGCTACGCATGGTAAATGCAGTGGCTCACAGACACTGATGAGATTTGTTATGTGTTTTCCAACACAAACGTGTCAGTGTGGATGAAGCTTATGGGTATCAAGATTTGGTACCGAATGGCAAGGCATTTTTTTTTGATGGTAATAGTAGTATGAGCGGAATTTGGTTGGGGCTATAAAAGTACCAAAGTTCAATCCATACAACACATCATTTCTGTCTGTGAACAGTTCAGGATATTAAGTATCTTGGATGATAAAACGTGTTAACTGCGTGTGCAGTGTTTTTATTTCTCTCTCTTTTTTTTCCCCCTTTGGATTTTTTGTTGTCTTGCATGCTTAATCTTTCTTTAGCTTGAGTGACTGCGGGGAAGCAATCCGACACCGATATTACCCCACTGAGATAAGATCCCCCAGCAACCGTTTTACAAAGGTTTCTTAAATGGCTTCTGGTACTAGTATAGTCTTTACCCTCAATATCCTCGCAACACTTCTTGTTTGTTTATTGTATCAGTTCCTCAAGCAAATTCAGAGATCTCTAAAATGAAAATATATCTTTTATTTGAGGGCCAAAATGCACAATAGAGTAAAATGCAACCCTACAATATGTCTTCATTAAGCCATAGGCGGCACATTTCCTCGACCTGGACACGTCTGGTGTTAATGACCCACCTCAGCTGTCCACAGTGGTTACTTTCAAGGCCATGTGGCTCTCTTTGTGTCAGGAGTTCAGTTTTTTCCTCCGTTTTGCCCCCGATCACCTCTCCTCCTGTGTCCCCTGTCTTTGTCTGTGGCCACGCCCCTCACCTCCCGTGGCCACGCCCCTCACCGGTCCCAGCAGATGCAGCCACTCACCCCTGATCACCACCTGCAGGTGTGCTGCATCTCCCTGATCACCTCCCCAGACTATATGTACCCTGCCCCTGCACAACTCTGGTTGTCGGTTCATTTTTTGTTAGCCCCCCGTCCGTCTTCCGTCTGCTCCCCGTCAGCTCTCTGTCAGTCCTGTTCCTGTTCCCGTTCCTCCGGTCTCTGTGTCTCCTGCGGATATTCCCGGTCAAAATCACCAGTCGGTGGAGTTGCCCTCCCGGCTCGGAGGATTGTTGACGCCGTCCCTTCCGCTGGTCTGCCGGCTGTCCTGTTACCCGTGTCCCCCTGGAGCTGTCGGTTGAGTTGCCCTCCCGACTGGACGTAAAGTGGACACGCTCGGTGCCACCTTTTGGTTTGTAGTTTTTTCGTTTATTTTTTGGGACAATAAAGACAGTATTTTTGGAACTTATACCTCGAGTCTGTGTGCTTGCATTTGGGTCCTGGAAAAATACACCCTCCTCATAACACTTTGGGCTCGGATAAAATGGAATGAGGAAGCATGAGCCAGCAGTGTGAATTCGCAGCGAGGTGATTAAAGGTAGTAGTGAAGGCCCTTTCTGGGAGCAAAAGATTAAGATGATGCTGCTCTCTCATCTCCCTCAAAGCCAAAGCCATTTGATGTGGCCCCTACAGGCTGCTCGTCCAGAGCCAACATTTCCCGGCAGCACACCACAAATGAAAATACACATATTCAAATATGTTTTGATGAGAGTGGCTATCATGAGACGATAAATTGAAAGATTGGCTTGGCGCATCACAGTGCATTTGAGATTCCTGCTGCTGAGGATTTGGCAAAAAAAAGATTTTATATGTCGAGAGCCAAATATTTGTAAATATAGAAAGTACTGTAGCTCTTATGACCGAGACATATCAGACATTTATATAATACTCTGCATATAGAGTTGGTAATTCCACTAAAAGAGGAGCAGAGAACATACAATTGAAACTAAAATGATTAGACAGAAAAAAACTAAAAAGACAGATATTGTCTGATGAGGATTTGCTGCTCTTTTCTGTTTTACCGATTTCTTTTTTCTGCCATTTTAGTTTTATTGGTAGCTCTTGTTATTGACTGCAAGACTCAGATAGGCTCATTATTTGTTTTTGTTGAGAATGTCCTATCATTATGTTGTTGTTTTTTTTTTTACCCCTGGAACACTGAACGTCTCTGTCCTTTGTTTTCATGAAAGCTATACTTGAACATGTACTTTATCCTGAAACCAACATGCTAAATTTTGGCATTTCTGAGGATCCCAACTAATAGCCTTTTTATAGCCTGATAAGTTGGGACTCCACTGACAATGGGAGGAAAAACTGAGGAAAAAAGTCCAGAGTTGATGGGAAAAAGCAAAAGCATCAAAGATCCATAGACGTTTCATGGCATATGAACACCTGTCCAGAGGGCATCATTGGCTCTGGCAGCTTGTGCTGAATGCATTTCACCATTTTGTGAGAAATCAGAAAATCATTCATAGATATATTATCGATGAAAATAATCTATAATAGTTGCAACCTGGTATATAAATGCTGGTGGAAAATAAGGCTAAAATCAAATCTGACCCCAATAACTTTGTTTCAACTTTTTTAGTTGTCTTCCTCCTCTTGCCGAGTTTTTCAGTCACACAGCTCCTCAGGTGACAGTCCTTAAGGACTTAAATTTTGTATTACGAGTTGAAAGTCTTTTCTGTGTGTGACCAGGTGATAATATCAAGGGGCCAGAATAAACTTTTTTTTTTTTTTTTTTAATTATTTTTATTATTCTATATTATATTATTATTTATTATTCTGTATTATCGTATTGCTTCCTGTATGCTGCTGTAGCGGAAAAAAAAAATTCCCCTTGGGGATTAATAAAGTAACTACCTAACTTAACCTAACCTCGAACCGAGACTGATGTAGACCAAGATTTGAGCTTTATTACTTTATAAAAAAAAAAAAAAACATATCTCCAGTTGACTGGATAATCCAACTAAAACACAGGGAAAGATGAAGGGGTTGAAATAACTATGTTTAATACAAAAAAATAACCATAAATGAACAACCAAAGAAATAAAGAATGGGAGTCAAAACTGCACTGACAGGGAGACTGGTGGAAAGTAAGATATACTACAAATAAACACCACTGCAAAACAAACTAATTGGAGCTAAAACAAACTATTTCACAGCACTACAATATGCTGAAACTTCAAGGAACTCAAACGAAACATGCATGAAGACTGCCACCATTTTGTTCTACCAACTAAAACCTAACAAATGGTGGAAAAAAGAACAGTGGCTGGCTTCTCAGAAGTATCTGGTAAAAGAACTCAGGAAACAAACAAACAAATTAATATACAAAAGAAACTTTACAACCACAAAAGCAAATACCTTCCAGAACAAAGCCCTTCCCCTCAGTTGGAAGCATGCAGGTGCCTGGAGACTACAAAAAAGAGGCAAAGTTAAAATGTTAAAAAGACAATTGATTAATACATCTTTTATTTTGTCTAAAAAGCTAAAAGGCACAGTGCATCTGATAAAACCATGTTTTTCAACAAACAATTTAAAACAAAGGGAGCCGACTAAAATCACCACGAAGGCGGGCCTCAGCTCGAGCTCAGGTGTGCAGGAAAGAGGCCCAGGTGAGCTTCCTGTCTCCCTTTATAGCCTCTCCTCCCTTCCTCCCTGGGTCCCAGTGCTCGACTGGTATCTGCCCGGCCACATCTGTATGATGATAATTTGTTAGCCTGGTGTTTACAGAGCCAAATTTACTGCATGAATATATGTGTCTGGCTACGTTCCATTGGTAATTGTTTAAGTCTTTCTATACTAATGGGCGTAGACCTCAGGCTAATCTACCACCACTGTGACTATATTTATAAATAAACACTCACCCCCACCGGTTGCTGATTGGTCAGCATTAGGGCTGGGCGATATATTGAGTTTTGACCAAATCAATATTTTTTCTTTGGCAATATGAAAAAAGACTGTATTGTTTAGATTGAGTTTTCCCATTACTGTCGAGTAGTAAGTGGAGACACTGAGAAGGAGCTGGTGGGGACTCGGGATGTGTTTGACTAGATTGTTTGACTTGTCTGTCTGCGGTAAAACAGTGTAAACAAAATGATGTTGCTAACTGTAAATTAAGAACATAAATTTTTGTTAGCAGTTGTGTTGAAGAGCAAGGACATTTTGAGGTCTTGACAGTTTACTAGTGTTTTAGCTGCAGGGTAGAAGCTAATGGCTAACTGGCTGATGTAAGGTGAACCAGCAAAGTGCGTGTGTGAGGGAGCGGTGGTGTGGCAGTTATCAGGATGCCCACTGCCCCCTTCCCTGATGTCATCATCCATTATAATTGCTCACCTCATCATATGGCAGTTCAGTAGCCCAACCTTAGTTCACAATAATATCAATAGAATTATGATCCATTGAAATCAATATTGTGATAATGGTCATATTCTGTATCGTTGACATCAGAACATATCGTTATGCTATGTCATACGTAACGTGGTTTGGTTACAAAATATCAGATGTACAACAAACCTTAGTAATAAGATGTTTTCATAGAATATTTTTTTTCTTGCAATTGGACATTTTTTAAATTTAGTAAAAAAATACTTTTCAGTAGTTTTTTAAATCTTCAAAAATATCCTTACCGCAGAAATATTGTGAAGTTATTGTAGGACCTTATCGCACATCCCTAATGGGAACATTATGCACATAGTATAGAATGTATGTGTGTTGTTATGTATGTTTTGTACAGCATAATCGTATGTATGAGCAAATGTGCCCTAAGGCCCATTTTGTATTCTACTTTCATAGGCTCCTCATATGTTACTCAGGAGAATAATCACATTTGAGTGAGTCACACTTGACCTCGCATGCAAAGGATTTAAATAGATCATAAACACTGCTGCAATGTCTGGTCAAATTACTGATATGTTTCGAATATCTTCATTGTACGTTTGATAATGTGCCATTTGACTGGCAAAGTGATGAAACTGAAATGGCCTTTAATTTGTGGAATGTATTTTTGGAAGGGCGATTATAAATGGTCATTGTCAGCTTCAGGGGCAATGGAGCATATGATTCAGATAAAAGGTTGTTTTGAAGGCATTGATACAGCCAAGGTCTCCCTTCTTGCTGCTTTCACTGATTTCTCAATGCAGAGATGGCCATTGTACTGTACATAGATGATGCCATTAGCACAGATACATTAAACATGAGCCAGTCGGGCACTGCAATAAAATGGAACAGATGGTAAGCATATTTTAAGCTGAGCCAGAATGAATAATTTCCCCAACTGATGACACAGCAATGTTAGCAACAGCTTTGAAAACTTTCAACTTTTTGAGAGAAAAGTTTTAATTTTTGAATTTTAGTACTTTTTTTGTCTTTGTGTCACAAACCTTGGAATAACACATTTTAGGAAATGTTTTTGACAGATCTAAAAATGCAAAAAAGTGTCAAAGTGGACGTGTGGAAAAGAAGACACTAAAAAAATCCCAACACCCACATGCTGCTCCTTATCTTGAATCCCTTTATTGTTCTCCCTTCACTGTGATGATCTTTGGTTTACCTCTGTAAACAAGCTTTTGCTGTATGTGACATTCTCCTTTTACAGCAGCTTCGCTATCCAGGTTCAGATGCTGGATGTTTGTCCTTGAGGGGACAGCTGCCCTCAGACCTACCTGTCAGTTTCAATAAGAGGCAGCTCAGCATTTTGCAGTATATTTCCTGGACGTACTGAGGATACAATCCATCACAAAAAAGTTAGATTTTTTTTTCACAGAATTTGTTTTTTTAGTTGCGTACAAATCTAATACATTTCTAACCAATGCTTTGATAAATCACTTCTTTCTAGAGTCTGTGACATAGTCAAGCATGCACAGCTTATAATGTTTTGAGTCAGATTTTTTTTCCCCACATCAACTCAGACTTTCAGGAAAGGCCCTGGGTTTTGTTGCTCAGGGTGCGACCTTGTCCGATGACCAATTTTCATTAAAAAGCTCACCACTGTCCATAAATTCCAGTGTGGGTCATAAAACTGACAATAATCACCAATAATGCAATCTAATAGCTCATCGTTAAAATCATATTTTGTCTGGGCTGCTTTACTGTTTACACTTTCTTAGTGATGATGTGCTTTGACATTTGATAGCACAGCAACCCCGCCAAACCACCGCGGTCATTGGTTCAGCAGCATGAGAATATTTTTCGCAGTAAAGTTTTGTTTGACTGCATTATGCATGACAGTTGCTGAATGATTTATTCTGTCTGACAAGTAGCCCATAATTGAATGTAACTTTTAAATGCAAAGCTGTGAAAGCTATCACACGCATGTTCAACTTCAATGCCTGCAGGATGTGTACTCCCCTATTTTACCCCCATTAGGACAGTTTCTTCATGTTACTACTTTCAGTATAATTCTCTTAGAATTAAATGCAGGTAAAGGAAAGAAGGGTCAAATGTAAGTTTGAGCAAAACAGTTTGGTTGTATTTTATTTTTTTTTTAAAGCTATACACATCTCATAAGAGCTTTTGTTTTTGATAGACAGGCTGGTCAGTCAATCACCAGCAGATGTGAACAGATAAAGTGTTTTGCTCTTTTGTATGTACAATATGGTGATCTTCTACTCACTCTAACATGGCCCATTTAATGGAAGTTAAATAGAACAGCATCCGTTTCCCTTTTATGTCCGTCGCATGTCACTTGTGTCAAAAGTGACCTTACCTTCCTCAGCTCATCTTTATCTTCATCATCCTAGCTCCTGTCACCTATTGATCTCACCACTCCTTCAAAATAACAGCAGGGGAATAAAATGAAGCTCTTTTTTGCTTGCATGACCCTGTCAAAAAGGAAGACAGAGAGGGGAAAGAAAACAGTGCTTCATTCTGCAGCATTTAGTCCAATCAGCTCCCTGAGGCTGAATGCCGATAGGAGGTTCGTCTCCTGTGGTGAAAGGAAAGTGGAGTCTGTAAGCCTGCTCTATTTTTCTATAGTATAAAAAATGCATGGGAGTGAAGTGCATTATGAATTTGCATGCAGGCAAGGGGCTACGTCTAACAAACTCACATAACCTATAAACACATGGCTGCTGTTCAACATCTCAGTATAACAACTAACTGGCAGATTCATCATGAAACATCCAGGGCAGATTATTTATGTTCTGCAGAATCTGCTTTGAAAAACCCCACAAATCTGACTTTTATTGGTAGATGTTTGGTTTCCTGATAACAATTTTTATACCCTCATATTTCAGATTCTTAAACAAGGACTTTATATGTTTGGAATTCCTGCTTCTTTATCTGAGATCAATACATTTTATAATTATGAACATTAACATATATTGATATAGGATAGCTAAGTACAACATATAGGTGACAAAATTCTCTTGCAGTTGCATATTAGCAAACAGCCAAGTGTTTGTGTAGTTTACTGTAGTTTTTTGGCAGCATGTAAACACCTGAGGAAGAGCCCAACACTGTTTACAACCAAAGTAACAAATGGAACACAGTGTAGATTCCTGAAATATTCATCCTACTGCCACAGTTGACACTGAAATGGCAGCGAAAAGACAATGATGAAGTGAATGACCAAAAGCAGGGCAGAGACTTAGCTCAGCTCAGTGAAACCACCCTTCAGTCGACTGGGTTTTCACTGCTGCTGCTCAAAATGTCGAGAGAAATCATCAATAACAACCTGCGTCACATGTAGAAAACACACAGTATGTAAAATAAATTACATCTAGATTAAAACATGTTAAGTCCTGGCAACATGCAGATGCAATGTATTCTGGCTGCAGTTGCTAGGTAACAAGTGTTTCACGGGGAAACCCTCATTATGAAGTATTTAAAACGCGTCATTATTAGCTAATTTGCAGATAGAAGTATTGGAACACTTAAATACTAGTCTGGTGGGCAGCAACTGCTGTATGCATTTAACTTGATTTTGTCACATAGTTTGCATCCTTTTCTAAAGCAATACAATCATTGCTCCCAAACTGCCTCTGTTAATATAAGAGTTTTCTTCATGTAGGATGTGGACAAATGACTGGACGGGGTACTGTATTGCGTGTTAGATCAAAAGTCTTCATGTACTTTATGTCATGCTTGAAGAGGAACAGAGGCACACAGTTGCGTACAATCTCTTCCTCATAGCTCCGCACTTAAACAGTTGCCTCCACAGCTACAGAGTAGAGGATGCAGCCGAGAAGCCGCCACCCTCGTCTGAACAGGCTTATTTTTAGCAGGCATGGATTGTGAGAGAGCACTTGTTTTATTTCAGTCCTACTGGCTGTGCCTGAAGCACCACAATTATTCGGTGCCCTTTGAGTAGTCATTTTGCTTCAAGCGTACATCCACCACATGGATGGACAAAAGGTGTCTGGATTTATGAATCCCCCTCTAGATGTTTTACACTTCTCAGAAACATTCTTCATAACCAGTTATGGATAAGGCTGTTTTTTGTCTCTAATACCACCTCAACAAGTTTATGATGAGGTAATCTGTCTGACTGTACCTGAATTCAGGTATTTCCCACATTTTCATGCATTAAACTCTTTTTTTAAAAGGCACAGAAAAGCAGAAGGTACAAAATAATTACCAAACACAACCAATTAAATGAGACTGTAAATCAGTCCTGTGTGCCAAATTACTATCATAATGACTGATCATTTCCTGGTGAGAATCATATTTTTAGCAGGATGACACGGAGTGACTTCTCATGGCTAGAAAAAAAAATGGATCCTGATCTGCCTGTACTCTTGAAGCATTATTTTTGGCAAAGGAGGGCGACAGTTGCTTACTGATCTTAAAGCAAACATGAAATGGAAGGGCGCAGATAGAGCGAGCATCAGGCGAACAGGCTCAATATTCTACAGAGAGAGTGGGCTCGGTGTGATGTGTCCTACTCAGCTCCTTTTTCCCTGCGCTGTTGGCGACTAAAGCAGAGATGGATTTTGACTCAGGTGCAAACTGAGCTGTTTTGCAGACGCCCACACCAGCCCGTTATCTTACAAATACAATACACCAGAGACAAGGCATCTGTTGTGGCTGTGTGTGTTTCAGAGTGAGGGGTAAGCATGGAGGGATGTGTTTGTGTGCCTGTGAGTATTCGGATGTTTAAAATGATAGAAGACTGAGGCTAGATTTCTTTTTAGCATCACTTGTCCTTTCCATCTTCTCTTACTATACTTATTGCACACTTCTCGCAATACACATTAGAAACAAGAAGGGCTGGAGGTGATTCTTTTGTAAATGTGCAGCAGTGTACTCTCTTGGTAGCGTTTGCATTAGGCTGTGGCAGCGGTTTCCATACCAAATTATCAAACCTATTTGTAAAGGAGCTGAGGGATATAGAGGGAAAGTGTAAATGTAAAACAAGTCATGACAGAATCTGACAAGAGACAGAAATATCTTCTATCCCCCTCTGGTGTTCTCTTTGACACTCTCTCAACCATTTTAATCTCCCCCTTAATACCATCCCTTCCCGAATCAACTTTGATCACTGTCATTCTGCAAATTTACAGGATTGGAAGGATTGAGACAAATGTATTATTCATCCCACACACCAATTTGAGTCTCCTCTGCTGTCTGTAATGCACTCCTCTCTTTTCCCTGTCAGTTTTGCCTTTTGTTCACTTTGTTCTGTCAAAGGACAGCACTGATCTTTGGGGATCTATAATGGTCTACTGAGTTCAAAAGGAAAAAGTCACAAATTTATTTCAGAAATTGTAAATAAATAACACTTCCTCTTCTTTTTTTTTAAAGATAATATTTAAAGAAATTGGCTAGTTAACTTTAAAGAAAATGGTAAGCATTAATTTATCAAATATATTCATGTATGAATTCATTCATGGTTTTAAAACTAATCTGACAACTTGAAGGAGATCACTGTGTAAAATCACAGGAGATTCCAAAGTGCGTGGCAACACCCAATCTGACTGTCAATCCAACAAGTTTGCATTTATATACTGCAGCAAGGCTCGACTGAATAATATACGGTAGATTTGCTAGATATTCAAAATATGTCTAAACACAGAGATAACAGGATCATGTCTGAAGTCCACTAAACCCACTGATGCTACTGTACAAGGAAAGATCCATTTGTAAATAACACACCTTCATTGGTGCTGGATTCCCAGCCTCTTAGTTTGCATTGCTTTGCTCATCAAGCTCTCTCTTCTCCCTGGTACATGCAGATGAGTATGTGTATGACGATAAGCAGGGTAGATTTACCACCTGGAATACACCTTTTTCACAGCACATTTTTTTTACTTGTCATAGCACAGGTGGAGCTAATTTGGCTAATGATGACTCTGCTCCATCAGGTGTCCTATTAAGCCATGACAGTGAGCTGGCATTCACAACACCAGGTTCCTGGACTGAGCTCATCTAAATGAAATGCTAAAATGTCTGCTCTGAAAAAGGGTTTTTTTCTTGAGCTATTTTGAAACAAAGAGTCCCTGATTTCAGACCTCACTTCTAGCCAACAACTGTTGATTTTTGTTTTCAGTTAAAATGATAACTATCACCTGCACATTTTATTAGCTGTAGCTAACACACTAAATTACTTTTCAACATTTTCAGGCAACCTTCTTTAAAACATGAACCCGGTAGCACAACTTAAATATGCACTTAATGACAACAGTATGTGGTATCAAAACTTTGAATTGGAGGTTGATATTATTGGCCTGGCCCTTCCTGTGTGGTAAGCCATCACATTTTAAGATTTAGTTCTTACTGCATGTCCCTGGCAAAAAGTCATAATCCCATAACAGCCAATGACACATGAAGACATAGCGCTAAAGAGAAACAACATTTGCACTTGTACTGTGGGATAGATTTAGTTAGAACTAGTGTCGTATTTTATAAAATGACAAGGAAAAATGTAAGACTGACTATAATGTTTAATTGTCACATAAACTTGACTGCTACTTTGACAAGCAGCACAGAGAAAGGCTTTAATTCTCATACTTCATTTATCACACTGTTTCACTTCTGGGCATTTCAAAAGAAAAGGCTTTTAGGTCGACAACTAACCAAAGTGTTTGGAAAATGTAACGATGTATTGAGCTGCTGGCATCAAAACTTCTCTAAATCTGATAAAGCAGAACCGAGCTGTTAGTTGGTCATGGAAACACACCCCACACTCTATATATTGTATACATAGTAGTACACCCCCATGTGAAGCTTTAACGTGTGAGGAAATTTAAAGCTCAACTGCCTGCCTAGTTAAAGATATGTTTTCTAAGCTATGACTGGATAATCACTGTTCGCAGAGGAGTTTAGTAAAAAGTCAGTTTGATGCTAAAATATAGACAAAAAAAAGCCTTCAATGAATATGGGCCAAGGTGCAATTGGCACACTCGCCTTACTCGCAGCTGTGTTGGTGCATATTTAGCTTTTTTCCAACCATCCACCTGAGTGCCAGGAATTTGAATATTTATGCCACAAATTACCGGTGCAGGAAGGTATGTTTCTTCCTGTTGAAAAATTACATGATGAAACACATTTATATGTTGCAAAGTATTGTAGACCAAGCATGTCACATTAAACCTGTAGTGTGAAACTTTTGCAGGCACTTGTGCGCCAGAGAGCGTAATTACAAACACACTGTTGCCACTTGCTTACTTCATAACCTCCACCATAGCCCGCTCCATCATTATTGTAGCAGCTGTGAAATGGTGGATAAAATGTGGACAAATGGTGGATGCATTGGTTTGAGTGCCACAACCTCTGCCAAATTACTTGTTTCACTATCATAATTTGATCGATTTTGGAAGGTCTAGAGGAGCCTCATGATTGAATAATTGTATCCCCATTCAAGTTAGCATAGGGCTAAACTTGCGGACGTTTCTAGCACTGGAATGTGTCACCAGGCTCCGGATTTAAAAACTCAGAAAACTGAAACTTTCTCACTGTGAGAATTTTCTTTTTTTGGTGGTGACAGGCTTAATCAGCATTGTGTGAACTTGTTCAGCAAGACTGTAATGGAGGTGATTTATAAGTGAAAGTCCTGCGCTACAGCTTTAAAAGGAAACACAGCAAACCATCATGATGGTGTGAGGACATTTGTCTCGTTCTGCAGTCTGTCATGCAGTGAAGAGCCACCAACAGTTTGGTCTAATGTTGCACCATTCTTCATATTTGATGTGTCATATATCATCCCATCTTGATGCTGGCACAAAGCGATGTGGCACGGGAAGTGTTCAAACAGACAGTCAGCGTGCCATATTTAACTTTGAATTTTAAATTAAGTTTCACTCTCTTTGTCTTTTTTTTTTCACAACAAAGCAGAGCTATACTTGCAAATTTCTAACTTGAGAAAAACTGTTTTTCTCAATAAGTAAATAGATTGAAATGTTGAGTAATTAGTGGAAACATTTAGATTTAATAGGAATTGTGAGGGGAAATAGAAACGCTGCATTTTCACTGCACAATTTTGTTTTGTTTATCCCATAATCATCAAGTAACGGCATCTTTTTTGTTTGCCACAGGTTGAGTGAATGTGCCAGATATTATTTGTCACAAGGGCACAACATTATCAAAGAATAGGATTTTTTCTGGCATGCTAACAAGATTTTAAACTCTGAATAACCTTTGTGCTACTTGTACTACAGTCCTCCCACATCTTCCAAATCTGCTCGTGTCAATTATTTTAACATTTAAATACTATTTTGGTGACAAGGCAATGGCAAAAGACAACACCACCATCATCAACCACAAAGAAAAAAAAAACAAAGTGACATATAGCGCAAAGATCTCCTTGGTGATGAAGGGCAATTGTTTGATTTTAGGTGGTGTGAAGGGATTTGCGCCCCCTCTCCAAAGAGTCAAAGGATAATGCCAGTTTTTATATTCTGATCAATTTGGGTTTATTAAAAAGATTCAGAAGAAAGGGTTATCTTCGGATAAAGACAGAATTAACCCAAACTATCTGCAATATCTACAGTAATGGCACTGACTTTATCTCCAAGTCCTTTAAGGTATCTCTTAAATTGCAGTTATTATACACAGCGTGTTTAACAGTAACAAAGGGTGTACTGTGAAATATGAACAGCAGCAGTGATTACACAGAGTATGATCAAAACAATGAAAGCGCCAGAAGAAAAGACTTCTCACAGTGACACTGGCTTGGTGTCGATGTGGGATCCTTTATCTGACTCAGTTTTAGTCCCGATTTAGAAATAGACTGCATCATTTTGCAGGCTTGCGTGTGTTGTCAAAAAGACAAGCAAATGTACAAAAATACCATGAGCAGCCCATTGTGAATGTTGTATCAAAAATAATCTACATCCCTGCCCCTGAGGTATTTTACAGGGTTTTGGTCCAGTTATCTGCTATGGCACATGTTCAGTATCAATTCAACACAGAAATTTGGAGTGATCATCATTTTTAACAGGGATGTCTGTCTCTACTGATTAAAAACAAAAGTTGGTTTTACACCTAACTATTGTTTTTGTACTGTTTAAAACAAATAGCAAAACAGACAGCTCAAACAAGATTTAATTTATTAAATAGTGGGCTTTAGATGCTCTGGTGGGTGGGCGGTTTTACTTTTTGGATAGAACCAGGCGGGAGTTTCAATCTTCTTATCTCACTGATACAATATGTAAGATTTTCAGTTTTAAACACTGAAATATTAACTAAAATTATCAACAAAATGTGAACAAATAACAGTTTTGAACTCATGCATGTCTAAGACATTTATGTTTATTGTGTTGCAGATGTCTACTGAAGTTAGCATACTAACCAGCAAGCCCCGGCCCGTCCCATCTGGTAAGACCACCCTGCACCTCAAGAGGCGATACTGTAGTGTGGTCTGCCCTCAGTCTGCTGTGAGAGGAAGCAGTAGCGTATTCGAACCTCTTGTTAGTATTAACAGAGCAGTAAACACAATGGTGGCTGAAACATTGGCATTGCTTTCTGCTGCTGGAGACAGCTCTGAGCGAAGTTTGATGCTGAACTCACAATGTTTCTTCTAGACTGGTAAACAGCTGTTAATAGCAACATTAGCTATTGCTATGTAGCAATAGCATAAAAGGTAGCTAACTGTATGTTTGCCGAGATACCTGTTTGTTGGTATGGTGACTGGTATTGGTGACTATAGTTCAATTAGCTCATCATTTAGCCATCTACCAAACTGTGGCAGTTTTATGTGGCAAACAAACCAGGCATACTGACCAGTTTTCGAGAATTCAAAATAAATCTATAGTGCAGCTAATAAGAACACCAACCATACCAAAAAAAAATAAAAAAAATTACAAATGGTGTCGAAATGGTTTTGCGACGGGATTTTTCTTGCTACTATGGTCTTGCAAAAAATGGAGATAGGCAAACCAATAATGCAAACCATAGGGTTAACCACTTGCCATTATTTTTTGCCTATCAACTACTGAATTCATACAATCTAACTTAACAGAAATCATTTTTAAATAAAACATTTTAAAAAAGGGGCAACCACTAACTATCGGCAGGGCAAGAATATAACATTTTTTACCAAACTGCTGGATTTACAGCAGACTACCTGGATACTACAGTCATTCACTATCACCTGCTAATCTACGAGGTGCTATTACAAGATGGGACTTAAATGTTACATGTTGCATTTTTAAAGTAAACAGTAAAAACTGTTATTACCAATGACATTAAATATGCCTAGCTTTGGTTGATGTTAGGACTAATCTGATGGTATGCAGTTGGTCAGCTCTTTTAAGTGAAAGGAGAGTGGTGTTGGTCTTCCATCACTCTGACCACCCCCTGGAATAACCGTATTGATAATAATGTATTCACTGAATGGGCAAAGCATGCGTTACATCTAGTCAAAGCAGCAAGATGCTAAACAGTTACTTTAGATCTTTATTCCTGAATAGATTGGGTATCATACAATGTCTTCGATGCATTTAGAGAAAACCAGATTTAATGGCATGGATTCAGTAAACAGAATAAGTATGGGGCTGCGATAGACCCTGTGGCTATATAAAGATTATAGTCATAATATTATTGCTTTCATGACAGAGGAGAGATATTATGGGCCCTTAAAACAAAGGTTATGGTTTTCTTACAGGCCCACCAAATCTAACCAGTAACACCGAAGTTGAAATTCTAATGGAGTGTCTTGTATGACCACACAGGTCTACTGAAGATAGTGTTTTGTTATATAATGAAACAAAGTGGTTGCACAGTACTAAACTACTGCTCTAAGCAGTTAATTTAAGACAAAATGCCCATAAATGCTTTCTAATATCACAGGGTATATAATGATTGTTTTGTGCTTATCAAGTACAATCTTTCAACTTAAGTGTTACTTTAATAAGCAAGTGTAGATCACGTAGCATTGTGTCCAGTTCAGATAGGTCATATGATGCTAATAATGCATTTTTAAATGTGAAATGCATCGTCTAGCAACATATTCTGTATTTGATCATCTAGTAAAGTCATAAAATTGCACATGGTAAAATAGTCTATATATGAAATACCAAAAATACAGCTGTGAACAAACATGGAAATGGAAACAAGGTAATATAGTTAAGGCTAAACATCTTTGTCTATTACCTTTGTATAGCTAAGTCAATAAGAAGAGCATGCAATCAACAAAACATTGCCACGATTTTACATTAAACAACCAAAGCAATCAACTCAAAACAAATGTATGTGCCTTTCGTCACCACAAATTAGAACCATGTAATGTAGGTTTTCCATGTTGTAAATCATATGGCTTTGTGCAATTTTTCCACGGTCTGTAAATTCACTAATGAAATTTATTTTTGTAAAATAATATAGCAATAAATGTCATGCCAGAAATTATTGAGATTCTGTTCTACATGCGCTGTTTCTTACATGCCAGATTGTGCTAATTGTACATCATCCTAAAAAAAAAAAAAAAAAAAAAAAAAAAAAATCAGAGGTCCTTCATCATAGCATGTACACTTACATCCAGGGACAAATGTGCTCAATTCCATCACCCTACTTTATATAAGGTATTTATGCACATATTCTACATTTCTTTTAATATAAGAATATTGTCCATTAATAAAGTAGGAATAGTACAAGGACTTTGGGTAGGGAAATAAAAGGGGATGGCATAAGTTAAAATATGTTGCCTGCTTTATGTAAAGCGATCAGAATTCATCTTTCTAAGTTTAGGCGGCAGGTGTCCGTCCATCCTGCCCCCTCCTCCCCCAGCCAGTCGCTGCAGCTTGGGAGGCAAGTCCGCCACCGACTTACTGATGGGCTCTGTGCTCATCCGAGAGGCCTTACCAGCCTGCTTATCCTCAGAGACCCCAGGAACAGAGCTGATTCGCTGCAGCTTCATGGGCAGGTCTCCAAAGCTGTAAGTCATCTCTGAGGTGGTGGAGCTCATCCTCAGTAGCTTCTTGGGCAGGCCTTCCCGCCCTGTGATCTTCTGGAGCTTGGTAGGCAGCTTGGTGGTGCTGTCATTGTCCTCCAGGGTCTCCAAGCAGTCCAGAGAGCTGTTCTTCTCCCCGCTGTTGCACAGAGACGGAGCCATGAGGGGCGAGGAGAGGAGCAGAGCCTCCTCCTGCTCCTTCACACTGTAGGGAGGAGTGGGCACCTCGAACGTGGCATGGAACTGAGAATAGTCCACCTTAAAGAAACCCTCTTCCAAGGAGATGACTGGGAAAAAGCGGTGTCCCCACAGAACCTCGTCCTCGGTGTATGACGTCCTCGCTTGGCAGGTCATCCCTGTCAAAGAAACAAAAAGTAACTTTGAGCTTGACAAATTATGACAAATTACATCTCATTAGCTTGCAATAGGCCAATACAGTAGAGACTAATGTCTAAAAATGAAATGTTACATGGCTTTACTATTAAACAACAGAGCCCTGATTTAATTATGTGCTTGGCACTGTTCCATAAGAATCACCAGGATTCTTGCCATTTTTAGATGACAAAGCAAACAATATTGCAAACAAAACTGCCTCAATGAATATGTATTTTACTGTATTACAGAGCCAGCTGCCTAAATAAAAGCTTAATTTAACTTGAAATATAATTAAAAGTATAGCTGAGTTATTTGCTGTGTGTTTTGTAAGAATAACTAAATATTGAATCATAAAAGTATCAATTTATTTAGAAATTAAAATTCATAAGTACCGGCAAATGCATTTGTCATATATTCACAGAGTAAGTTCGAACAGAATATAGTATTACTGTTTTCTGGTTTGTGTACTTGAGTTTCCACACGGTTTTAATGGAGGGAAAGGAAATATTCCTGAGGAAGACTACTTTAAATTAATACAAAAACAGGTCCTGCTTACATCATCTATGTATGAAATGATACTTAACAGTTCAGTCAACGCCTTAAACTTGGCTAGTAGCTGCAAAAGATAGCGGATTAAGATGATCAAAATTGCTGGATAGGCAAACTCACAGGAGAAATGGCTGCAGGAAAAGGCTTCTTTTTTTTTGGGGGGGGGTGTCGAGGTGACACTAAAATGTCTTTCTTTCCCTGACACATTAAAGGGAATCCAATTCAACTCAAAACATATAAAATTATATACTTTATCTGTTTCATAACATTGTTAAACCAAAACCAGTATGACAGTTTGGGTGAAAGTGTAAAATTCTGTCATTTGGAGATTACCAATTAAAACAAAATAGGCTTAACAGTATGCGCCTGGTTTGTGTGTGCACTTTGCAAATTCGGCAAATGATAGCAGACTATGAAACGTTTGGAATAAATATCTCCTAATTGGGAAATTAAATCTCTGCTTTAAAACTCCCCTCACATCCTCAGAAATGAATTAATGCAATTAGCAAAATCATGAGGTTTGAATTAAACAACATTAAACATTCTTTTTCATGCAAAGTTATTGGATGCTTATTAGCGATTACTCATCACCATTATTCTGCAGCTGCTATCATCGCTGTGTGCATTATATCATACTCCACTGCCTGCAGCAAAGTCGTATCTATCTTCACATAGTTAACATTCTGCTGAAAAAACTATTTTAATTTCTGACTGAAAGTGAGCATAGAAAATCTATAATTAGGTTCAAATCAAAAACAAAACACTGAATTGGTTATATCAGCACACAAACACCCCTTTTAAAGACAGATATTCATGTTAAAACTTGTTGAAATCCATTAGGAATCAGTTGCAGCAGTTGATAATCACATGTTTTAATTACCAGCTTCTTAGGGCGACATTAGTCCAAACTAAGAGAAGTGCTCATTCACAGTGAGACACTGCTGATAATTGCGAGGATGTCATCATTGAAACTGGAGGCATCTGTGATTCCGCCTGATTCCCAAGGTCATTAAATAATTCACTGATAACAGCTCTGTACACAATCACAGATGTGCATGAGGCTGAACATGAAGTCTGTTTAGGGTATTCAAAGTATTACTTCTGCACTATTGCTTCAAAGCCCCAGAGCCTTTAGGCATATGGAAGTGCGCTGCAGTGAATAAAGTGGGCAAAGCCAATGAGAACTTTAGGGCCAAAGCGATTGAGAGTTAAGTGTGGATGGAAATCTTATTGCACAGTGAGCCTGTTAAAGTGCCTGCAGCCAAGACATAGTCACCATCAACAGGCGTATACATATACTAATTCTGGGAAAATTGTGGTGTAAAAATGCTTTCTGTTTAGGCTTTATAACAGTTACTTAATCACCACCAGAGGTCCTCTGTACCTGCTTTATCGAACAAGTGCACTCGGCTGCGATGCTAACTGAACGCCCTTTCTGTGTAACAGGACTGAAACATCAATACCAACTTTACTGGTGCATGATAAGAAAAAAGGTTGGCACAAGTGAAATGAAATTGTGCCGGAGGCAAAGGGTTTCTACAGTAATATACAAGACTCAAATAGCATCATCTTATGTCTATTAATAATGCTCTATTGGTCCTGCAGATGGTGTAGGAGTTTCTGTAAGACCTCATGAACTCAGCAGGCCTTGGGCTGAATCCCTGTCCAACCTGTTCCCCTCCCTCTCAAGACACTCAGTCCTCAAAGAAAACAAAATCTGAGATGTAATTGGTCTAATCAACTGTACCATTCTTCAAAAACTAACAATGCCCCTGGACTTGACCATGGTCATTATTATACATTTAATTTTCATACATTATTCAAAGATGGATGGCTTAGCCATTGCATAATTATAGACAGTATTGGTTGCTTCACATATACAGTTGTGGTGCTAAAGACCTGCTGTTCTGCAACGCCCACTCTCATATGGCACACAGTAGAACAGACACAGCAATGAGAATGAACTGTGCACATCGACTTGCAGTGAGGACACGACGCAGTTCAATTTTAGATGGAAATTTAAACATTATGTGAGATCAATTTAAACATAATGTTTGATACACAGACTCCTCTAGATCACATAACAGAGTTCAGTTAAACATTTTAAAATAGCTGCAGTATGAAAAGATTAAACCCAATTTTGGTATTTTTACATGTACTATTCCTAAAAAATAGAAATCCATTCTGATGACAATACCCATATCAGTTTGTATGTCGTATTACTGGTAAAACCTTATGTAACTCAAAAATGCACGCCTGCCCAGGACTCAGTGTTTCTATGGAAACAAAACTGTAGGAATGCGTGCATGCGACAGCCATAAACCTTTTCACGGCTGAGTTTGGTCAAAAGTAACATCAACACACCACACAAAACAAAAGTCTCTGTCTGAGATCATGACAGAAAAAAGAAAAAAATGCTGCCAAACTGCTTAAAATAGATTTTCCAATGAGGGCAAGATCAGATCATTTGTGTGGCTCCAGAGTGCCAAAACAAATGGTTTTACTGTCACTGAAATGTGACCTTTTACAGCACAAAAACCGCACAGCTCAAAATGCTTTGCTTTTGGTGAAGTGGGCAAATCATATATTGTGGTGGCGTCTCATCAGTGGAGCCCAGAGCTCATATTACAAATGTCATCTTTAATAAAGCACAGAGCAATTTTCTTTTACACCATCATCAATCACTCAACAGTACTGTATATTGCACGGTTTTATACTTGTGTCATCTTCATGGCATGCATATTTAGTATTATATGAGCATTGTGTCATAAACACACAAAGCAAGCTAAAACGACAAACAATAACCATGTCCTGTGTGTGTAATGTGTGCTGCTGGGAACAGGACATCACAGCAGTGAGAAACACCTCTGATGTGTGGTGTGCTGTGTTGTCACAGCTGCTTCGAAGTGTTGGTAACATCAGTTAACATATGTCAGAAAGTGAAACCAAAATGTCACACACGACTTCAGATCATATTTTGTACACACTTATTTAATGGTGGTCTTGCCTTTCTTCCACAGTAACGTGGCAAAAGCTGCCAATATGTATCAACCAACCGTATCTAATACACTCCAGTATATTTGTCCTTTAACGCAGGATTGTTGTTTGTCACAAAAACATTTCTGAGTATAATTCATCTACAGACATTTTGTCCTTCAGTTTATCTGAAAACTAGAAAAAAAAAATCTATAAATTTGGAGATTCTGGCTTTTCAATTAATAAATACTGAAACAAATTGTCACCAATTAGTCAATTGATAGAAAAACAACAAATTGTTTCAATCTTTTTTTTTATTATTCAGCAAAAAAAAAAATATAATATCAAATTAAATATTCATTTTCAGCAGAAAAAAACTATTTGAATATGTCACTCCTTGGCTCTTACATATTATAGTTGTAATTTTTAACTATTGTCTGACTTAGAAACCAAATAATGAATTGTTTAAGGAGACAAAGTGACTGTCAGATTAATTGATGTCTAAACTAATATTTAATTGCAACCCTCACTGGAATCAACACCGTTAAACCAAATCAAATATGAGTAGATTCATTCATTCTGCAGGTCATGAATAATAATAACAAAAATACATTTAAGGCTCTATTAAGAGAAAGAAGGGGTGCAAAGAAAAAGAGGGGAAAAAAATCATTGGAATCTGTAAAGACATAATTCCTCATTCAGCCCATTAGGAGCAGAATTTGTAACTGTGGATCCATTACACTTCTAATTTCAGTAAATGGTTATCTGTTCCCCTCTGTGACTCAGTATGAGGCAATACCAGTGCATTTCAAATTCTCTGTGGAGTGGCCCTTCTCAATAAAGCGCAGCAGAATAAGAGACTCTGTAACACCCCAGTTGTGTGTGTGTGTGTGTGTGTGGGGGGGGGGGGGGGGCACTGATGTGTGTTATGTATCGATTTACAGTATCTTATATTTCTCTCCAGGTGGAGAACAAAGAAAAATATATTTCTGCATGTAATACTTTTGCAAATTACTAAACAACTACATCGTCATTTATCCTTGCAGTGTTATATCAACATAACAAGATAGAGGTTAGACTCAGACCAAATTATTATCAGTCCCTAAATTGACCTGAGTGGTGCAAGAAACGACAAAGTCCTTTACTCAAGTAAATATAGCTATTACATAACATCTACTAACAGGAAAAAGTCCCACATTGATACAAAATTGTAAGTCAAATTTATTG
>NW_027210641.1:0-105000 GCF_029030835.1 Brachyistius frenatus | reverse complement strand
AGACATTGCTGCTTTCGTCACACAACAAGTTCATCCCAGGTCTGCCACCACACCTCCTCTGCCAGTGATTTATTGCCATCCAGCAGGGACTTGACAAATCCCTAAAGATACAATTACATTGCTCCCCCCTTGGGAAGCCTCCACAGTTCATCTAAAAAGGATAATGAATCCAGGATGTCATAGCCGGTTCGCTCCAATGCCCATTATGTGGAGTTCATCCCCACTGCAATTATTATATGTACAGTAGGCATTAGAGGTAAATCTCACAGATGTGTTCCTAGAATACTCTTGTTTATTTATCTAAGATTAGTAATGCTAATTTCAGTGTTGCCTGATACAACATGCAAGGCGAAGCAGGCTGCCTTTGTGCAGAGCAGAGCAGTGTTATGGTAGTTGCAAATATACAGAAGCTGGAAAAAAATACCATGAACACCTCTATAATATAACATAACCTGATCAGACTTGCAATAAATCCTTATGAATCTTCCAGTTATCTTTAGAATATGAGAGGTGCTGACTCGTCTCTATGGGGATTTTGAGGCTGGAATTTTTCATTTTGTAATAAACTGAATTATATTGCAACTATAACCCGTATTACACAATCAGGTGCAACAACACTACAATCTAGACACAAGCTTCTTTTGAACCACCACCCCTCTGTCAGACTTACATGATTCACTGCAGTTCTTTTGTAAGAGATTGCATTAAATGTACATAGATACTGTGACTTTTCCTTGAAAGTGTCTGTGCTGCAGCCAAAAAATCTTTAGATCAGCGAGGCTCTGAAATTACTTCAAATCCACTCGTGCTGTTTTTAATTTGAAAGACTTTTAAAGATAACCATACAATCCTGATACACGTATAACCCATCTATGGAAGAAGTATTGAGATTAAAGAAATACAATTATTTTACATATATTTATACATAACTTGAGTAAAAGTAGTTCACATTTTATTACAGATACAAATTTTGAAATTTCTAAGGCCCAATTGTGATAACATACATTATACAAGGGTGGATCAAGAAGTTTCGAGACTGCTCCTGCTGTGGGCAAACAATGCACAACACCGTGACATGCATGGAGGAGGAGGAAGGTATGACTCTCATGAGTAAGTGTTTCAAATTTCATCGCTTGATCAAAATCAGCACCTGAGTTATACACGTTTTTTTGAGCGCTGGGCCGCTGCGTCTGCAATTCCTCAGTGGAACCAGAAGGTGCATATAACATTTTGGGTCAAACTCTAAAAATCTGCAACCCTTAAAATACTTCAGGAAGCCTACGGCAATGAAACAATGAGCCTGGAGATGTGTTTTAAGCGACATTCACGTTTCCGGGTGGTGGAACGTCACTGTCCAAAACCAAAAAAGGCGCATCGGATCAGGCACGCAACCCAGTGGGCTTTCTTTGACATTCACGGGGTTGTGACTGTGAATTTGTCTGCCAGGGTCAGACAGCCAACACCGAGCTGTACTGTGATGTTTCGAGGAGCCTGAGGAAAAACATTCAGTGCAAATGACCTGAATGGTGGCCCAATTGCACTTGGGTTCTCCAACATGACAATGTTCCCACTCATAGCACATTGAAAACACACAAGTTTCTCGCCCACAACACAGTTGTCGCTTCCCATCACTCCTACTCGCTGGAATTGGCTCCCTGTGACTTTTTTCTGATCCCCAATAATTTGTCACAAACTTTGATGTGCGCTCTCTGCTCAAGTTTCAGGTGCATAAAGCATCGCAGATGCTCCCGGACGACTACTCACAAACGCATATGTAATTCAGGGGCTGATTTTGATCAAGGGAGGACATTTGTGATTTGTGATGTCATGGTGGACCCTGATGAAGGCCACCAGTCGAAACGCACTGGTCTAACGTTAAAGCTGTTTTACCTATTGCAAGTGTTGCTGGAGTTTTTGCTTGTAGAATTCTGTATTCTGAGCCAGACTTTATGACTACACCTTTTAGTGACACTTCAATCATCACCTCTGTTTGTGGAGACGAATGTTCACAGCAGTTTAGAAATGTACTAATAAAGTTAGATGAACCAACTGCATGAAATACATTTTAACAAGGGAGCAGTAAGGTATTCAACATGTAGTTTATTGCCTCAGCAGCACAGGTGGAGCTCAGCAGGGACAGATACTTCTCTCCAGAGCTCTCACCCTTAGCACATTAGATTTAATTGGAAACCTCTGCTCTCACCTGAGCTGCAGCTTTAACTTCCCCACTTTAACTCTTTAACCTGCAAGGCTGCGACAGGGAGCACGACACCGAGACGAGAGGACACGCCCTCAGCGTAATGACTCAGAAGGAATTATGGTCAGTTTCTCCAGTCTTTCACAGCTGGCTCATAGCCGAAGTTCACTCACGCCAGTGTTTATAAGCTCTGAAGCCCCTGACATGAGGCGACCCCGGACCTCCGGGGCAGCGGCCTCTTGCTCTTATGAATGAAACTATCAGGCCTCTGGCGCAACAGAAAGCTCTCAATATTCATTTCAATTACTGCTGCTGATGATAAAACACAGATCGAGCCATGACATTGGCTGCTCCGCTAATCAGTGGCAATAAATGTCTCCAATTAATTATGCTGGCTGTATTTACTACTAGACAGAGTTTACATCAAAGCAATTATTACCCTTAATTTAATTTTCCAAATATGCACTTTATGTGTATTTGTTGGACAATAACTTAATTGAAGCTATGAAAATAGTACTATATAACTTAGTTATTTTTCCACAACACAAACGTGGTAATTACTTTTTTATTTACTTAAGCTGAGTGGCAACTCTTTAATCCCTTTTTTAATCACAAATTCACATATTTGATCATGAATTTTAAAGATTAATTTATGTGCTTAAAGTCTTTTCCTACAATTTAGACATGTGCCCAAACATAGACTTAATTTCAAAGACATGGCACAATTTCAAATATTGAGCAAACAGGTAGACATATCATTATTCAGAGCTGTTCTAAGGCACTGCATTTATGTACACAAAAACACATGAATAAACATTACTAGCTCATCCAGTCTATATGCAACCACCCCCTGCCACCTACACTCATTTTAAAATGAGCAGATAACTGGGATATTCTATTTTCTATTCTATAACAGTTATTCATAAGAAAGCCCTGCAGCAGTATGAAAAAGAGGGGGCTGGCAGAGATCTATGAAAACAATCAAAATCAATGCACAATTTAATCGAAGAAAATAGCGTTTTTGATGTTTTACCATCAATTTGCCTCATAATCAAATCAAGAGATGAAATCTGATGCAGAGGTTCAATTACGACACATATTCAGTGGAAAATCATTCAAAAACATGGAGATTATTATTTAGTTCAGTAAGCCGAAGGTGTTTTCCGACAGTACAAATTTGCTGTGTCACCAGAAGAGTGAAATAAAATCTGACTGAACAAACAAATACAAGTATCTAAATTCATGCAAAGACAGCTGAGTTCATCATGAAGTAAACGTTATGCCTATAAATCCTTGAAAAAAAAAAGAAGCTTGCCAACTGTGCTTAAAAACATTTTGAAATGTGACTTATTTGCAGCATGCTATGAAATTTCACAGGAAGTGTGATGATCACACTCCACACATTTACATGATAGTCACAACTCTCTGAAAAGATAAAAGGATTATGCTGATGATACACTTCATGCTCTTGAATCTTTGCCCCCATGTTAGACCTAAAACACTACACAAAATTTCAGGGTCATACTAATGCGCTGACAGACGTCTTTTGCTCTGTAATGAGTTACCCGTGAAACAAATCTTCAGCTTGTTTATCTTTGTTAGTCATTATGTCTCTCATCTGAAAAGTGCATGGTCCTCTCTCTTACATACATGCAGATCTTCAGAATACAAGAGCTACAGCATTTGCACCAGAGTGTTATGTAAATTATAAAATTAATTTAGTTGCAATACACTGATTAGTTTTGTGGCTGGAGGAACCTAAACGTCTGTTACTGGCAGCTACAGTTTATTTTGGGCTCTCAGGAATCAGCGCCACTAATGAACAGATTGCCTCTGCCTTGGTATTTAAGCCTTGAACAGCATTCCTGGTGTTAATGGGACACTTATCTAAACTTCTGATTTATTTTAGGACTGCATGTATTAGTTCTGAATCAGTCGACGAGTCAAAGTCAGGTCAAGATCTGATCTGCAGCTGAAAAGTGAAAATAGCCCCCAATTCTATTATTATCTCATTATATCACAATTTGTTTTCACACATGTATGATAAACCTGACGCGTTGTCATATATTTTAGAGTGATAACTGGTCTTTTGTAGAGCTGCACAACAGCAGACAATTTAACATGTCATTCCAGGAAAAGCACGGGTGTGTGTCTGGATCCAGGACCCTGGTATCGTGCATGCTGGCTGTCATTCATGGCTTACTGGTACACTTGACAGATCAGAGCCATCTTTAAACAAAATTGTTTCTTCTATACTTTTTCTGCTATGAGCCCAAATGTATTTCTTGAAAAAGGCATTTTCAATCAGTTAGTGCTAGATTGGATCAGGTTGTTATTCTGTGGGAAGGATAAGGTTAGGATAGGGCTGAGTACTGAAATTTTAGAATTGCTCGAAGCAACTTGTATTATCTACCATCAAAAAAATCAATGTCATTCAGTACCAAAGTTTGATGCCCAGGTTACATTGACATCCACACATTTTTGTCTTACAAACTCTGAACTTTTGCTACGTTTACGAAGAAATAAATCAAATCTCATCAACGTCAGTGAGCCCCAGCATTTACCATACGTAGCCCCTAAATGTCCACAGAGATCACTCACTTTCAACGGGGGTAAATCTTACATTAGAATGCCTAATGTCACTCTTTTCAAACACATTTTGGCCACACACCTGTCTGAGTAGTGGCTGTGAGCTTCTCTGTGAGTGAAACCTGGATTACACTTCCCCCCTCTAAACTGCATGAAAACTAAAGATGCATTCAGTAAGATGGCGGTGGTGCAAATGCATTCAGTAAGATGGCGGTGGTGCAGATGTATTCAGTAAGATGGCGGTGGTGCAGATGTATTCAGTAAGATGGCGGTGGTGCAGATGTATTCAGTAAGATGGCGGTGGTGCAGATGCATTCAGTAAGATGGCGGTGGTGCAGATGTATTCAGTAAGATGGCGGTGGTGCAGATGTATTCAGTAAGATGGCGGTGGTGCAGATGCATTCAGTAAGATGGCGGTGGTGCAGATGTATTCAGTAAGATGGCGGTGGTGCAGATGCATTCAGTAAGATGGCGGTGGTGCAGATGTATTCAGTAAGATGGCGGTGGTGCAGATGTATTCAGTAAGATGGTGGTGGTGCAGATGCAGAGGCCCCTCTATGTTCTGATACTACAGTGTTTAACTGTGCATGTAAAAGATTTTCATGTTTGTCAAGACAACAGTACAGTCGTCGGCTTCTGTTAGACAGAAATAAGACATATTACATCTTGGGAACCACACAAGCAGAGGAACGTCAGATCCTTGGACTACTTTGCCCGTCCATCAAACCACCGGCCTCGACTGCTGCTCCCGACCCGAAGAGGAGGTGCCGTAAGTGGTGTGAGAGGAAGCAGAAGAGGAGTAAGCGCGGAGGTACCCGGGCTAGGCTAGCAGCTAGCCCCTACAAACCAGCTATCCCAAACATTCTCCTTGCAAATGTACGCTCCTTAGACAACAACATGGATCACATACGTATTTTGAGGTCTTCCCAGCGGGACACGAGAGTGTTCATGTGTTCACTGAGACACGACTGGACGACACCATCCCGGACTCCGCCGTTGATCTTGAGCGGCTGACAGCCAGCGGGCGGACGAAGCCTCGGAGTCTGTATCGGTTAACGACGCTTGGTGTCGGGATGCTGTGGTGGCCTGCAGACACTGATCACCGCTGGCGGAGTTTATGTTTGTAAAATGCCGCCCGTTCTACCTGCCGAGGGAATTCACAGCTATTCTGGTGGTCACGGTGTACCCCCCCCCCCCCCCACACACACACACACACACACACACCCATCAACAAGGACAGGAATGAGGAACTCAGTGAACTGTATCAGGCCATCAGTGAACAACAGACAGCTCACCCAGACGGACTTCTCATTTCAACCAAGAATATACCAGCATGTTGATTTTCCAACAAGGGGAAATAATCCACCGAACCTGGTCTACACAACCTTAAAGGAGCAAACGAGGCTCCAGCCCTCCCGCACCTCGGCCTCTCTGACCACATAGCTGTTAAGCTAAAAGAAGGCATCTTCAACACCTCTGAGCCAGGCTGTGGCTTCAAAGCCACCACCATCATACCTGTGCCCAAGAAGTCATCCGCATCCTGCTTTAATGACGACCGCCCCGTTGCACTAACCTCCACCATCATGAAGTGCTTTGAAAGACCAGTCATGCATCCTGCTAACTCATGACTGCACCAACTCTACAGCACCAGTCACATCGTAAAATTTGGGGATGACACGACTGTGGTGGGTCTCATCCGCAACAACGATGAGGGAAACTACAGGAATAAGGTGAACCGAATGGCCACGTGATGTAAGGACAACCATCTCTCCCTGAACGGGACAAAAACAAAGGAGCTTGTTATCGAACACACCCAACACCCCCTCTGACCATCAACGGTTCTGCTGTGTAGCGGGCGAGCAGCAGCAAATTTCTGGATCTCTCCTGGACAAACAACACTGTTTCACAATATTTCAATTTCTCTGCATGTCTTGTACATATGGTGAATTGACAATAAAGATTACTTTGACTTTGACTAACATGTAGTGTCATTTTATTTACCTTAAAATACCTCTTTTTTTTTTTTTTTTTTTTTTTTTGGTACCCCAATAAGTTTTGTTCCAGAAACAGTATCAAATTCAAGGTAACGGTACCAATATCAAACTTCTGAACGATATCCAGCCCAGGATTAAAGTTGGGGACCATTTCACCGACTAAAAACAACCAATCACAGCAGTGAACACTTAAAAACCTTTTAGATTGTCCCTTTGCCAACAATTTTCAACCACTCTGACTGCTTCGACCCCTCATATGTTAAAGGAGATTTGATCTACGCCGGAAATCCCTTGATGTCACAAAAATGCAGAAAAGGATGGGTCAGTTGTTCTTCTCTCAGTTACAACAAAATAGGAGAGGAAGGAACATGTCAATCAAGCTTATTTTCTACACATGCTCACCAGATGGGTCTTGGTGAACTATGGATTACTGGTCCACAAAAATCAGTCGTGTCCAGAAATGATTTATTTAAAACGAATGTGAATCCCAGTTGCTTTATTCTAGACCATAAACAGTTTAGTCTCCAGCCAGTGATGAGGCTTGTCACCACAGCATAATTCGACAACCAATTTAGAGAAACATAAATTTAATTTCCAGTAGTGAGGGTTGGATCAGTTCCTCAACCCAACTGGAGGAGGTTGGGGTGGATGGTTGGGCATACAATCAACCTGTGTCCAGCATGTTGTCAGATTTTTAGGCTACAAAAGCACTTTGGTTACAGTTATAAAAAGATTGTAGAAGTTGGTTCAATGCTAAAATAGTCAAACATCATTTCTTGTGTTTTAAGTCACTTTGACATTTTTCTGTATTAAACCAAGACTATGACCTTTCCCTAACCTCAACACCAAGTGCTTTGAGTGCCTGAACATAATCATGAAGTTTTATCAGGCTATAGCTGTGACCACATATTGTGTAGCAAGTGCAGATATTGGAATTGCATCAAATGATTAGATACAGTCGAACCTTTGCGTTATTTGTCATTATATTGCAGTCCATTAACATCAAAGCATGTAATACACCCATCAGTCCACTAGAGGATACCATGTCAAAGTCACATTTTACAATCATGTATGAGCAGCCCATTAAGGGGGTCATACGATGAGGTTGGGGGTGTTTGGATGAAACGAACACAGAACTTTCACCTGGAACATTGTTGTCTGATTCTGTGAGTAAGCAAAAGTTGCAGTGGATTTCTTTAAAGTAATGAAGTAGGTTATGAACAATATCAAAAATGTAACTTGCGTGACACATGTAATATTTATTTATTCTAACACACACCAGGCTCTTTTCCTAACCAAGTAGTTTTGTGCTCAGATGTAAATGAATTGCGACCGTGACACATTTAACAAAATCATGATCATTACCTCATCAAACCACCTAAGCCTAAGCGAGGAAAAAGGTGACACTGACACGGTTTCCTCTAGTGGACTGAGGGGTGTACTACATGCTTTGACGTGATACGGAGTTGTATATTAGTAGAAAATGAAATCAGAGCATCATTATGTTTAAGTTTATTGTTGCAAATATGAACTGTATTGCAAAGCTAAAACAATTAGTCAATTAAGCCACTAGCCAATACAAACCCAATTAATCTGTAACCGTTATAATAATTAATATATTGTAATAATAATTTTTCCAAACATTCAGACGCTCCTTCTCTTCCATTGCGATGATTTGCTGCTGTTACATCAGTAAAAACGGAATATCTTTGAGAACTATTGGTCTGGCAAAACAATCACTGTGAAGACATCATCTTAGGCTCTGGGCTTCTTTTTTTTTTTTTATTTTTTTTTTTTTATCATTTTGCACATTACCAAAACAATCTGTTGTAGTCTTACTATATAAACAGTGTCTTGTAAACAGGGTTGTTCCAAGATGTATATAACATGCAAATGTATATTAACTCAGAGAAGTTATATTATCACACAACTGAGCAGATGTTACTGCCCCGCAGAGTGTGAGTCTTAATAAGCTTGTTGTCAAATGCAAAATCTAATAAGTACATATTTTTTTATCATAACTGTAAAACAACTACAGTTATTTGTATTTAATTGGTAGTAGCGTGATCCACAAACATCCAATATCGGCTGTAGTCATTACTTCTTACTATCTTTAGCAGTATTAAATTCCGATTTGTTTATCCAGGCACCTGTCAGGCCTGCAGTGCTCAAATAATGCAGAAGTAACTCTGTATTATTGAGCTGAGATTCACATCAGCAGCAGTAACAGGGGGATGGAGCGCTCACAGACAACCTGACATGCACATTTGCTCTGTAACCAGTGACACTGTTGAACTTCTTGTTGTGAAGTAATGTGCCGTGTGTTTGTAGCCTGTATCTATTGTTACTGTGTCAGCCATTTTTCCTGTTAGCACTGTTAACTCATCCAAAACTTGTTACTACGGGCCTCTCATTTGTGCTTTTTTACCCCGACAGCTTGCCTGTTTTTCAGACAGCATGTACAGTGCATTAACTGCAACATGATGTCGAGCCAATTTATCCTCAGGAGCGCGACAGCTTCCCGCAGATGTGCTAGAAAACCAACTCGATACCACAAAGCCACAACTGGCATTACTCCAGAAGAAAAAAATGATGCTACCAGACACCGTACATGTCTCATTTGGACAGTGTATCACACTGAGGTGGTGATCAAAAGCACATTGGGCTCCTTTTCAAAAGGAATGAGGAATAGCTCGTGCCTTTTTATACAATGCAGAGGTTGTCGGAGGTTACAGCAAAATGGAACAATTCTGAGCTCCTCTCTTTGTCCTCGTGTTATGGAAAATTCAGTCCAAAACATTTTTGTGTTTTCTTTGGGAACAAAAGGTTACTGTGTCAAAAAGGCTACACTATTGTGCCTGTTACTATTTAGTAGGAACGCCAACGAGCCAGTGATGGTGAAGCTTTAATCTGCAGTGGACAGTATTTTAACTTGTGCTCCAAACAGTCTTTTTTTCCAATCGTAACAAAAAATCGAATCTGGGGAGTTGGGCAGCTTCTTCACTAGCAAACACCAAGCCTCGTAAATATTTCATCTCATTCTTTCTCTGCTGTATCACCTGTTCTGTCAAGCACTTTATGGTACAGTACCGCCTCCGTGTGTTTTTTTTATATTTCAGAGGAGATCCTCCTTAATACTGGGTGATGTAGTTAACATGGCAATTTCATTTCATGTTTGACATCGCGTGTTTGTCTGATTTATTACAGAAATTGTGTTATGATTCCTATACCATAGGAATAAAAAACCTAAGTTTAGGTGCAGTGCTGCAATCCTGAATACTCAAGGAGAGGTTGCCATGGAAACAGAGTTACATTGGCCAGAAATGAAAGCGTCTAAGGATTTAGACTTTCACTGTACATCAATTTTTAACTATAGATTGTTTCTACATCATCCTTTTCCACCGACTTTACATAACCACTACTGCTCCTCGATACAGACATTTCTATAGGTAACTATAACAATCCCCAAAATAAATAAAGCCAAAGATAAAGTGATGACATATGCCTCTGTGACGCTGTAATACTATAATTATCTGCTAATATAACACTAGTTCAACCGCATTGCTTCACTTGATATTTAAAATCAAAGCAACATGTACACAACAGTAGACAAGTTCAGATTAATTAGCTGAACACCCAGCAGACATACAATTACTCTAATAATAAAAACATATCAGATGTAGGTCCCTTTTACTCTTCATGTTTACTGGCTATTAACTGAATTTGTAATGAGTTGACCAAATATGAATGAACAAGTCTAACACTGTACTCACACTGTAGTATATTAATATTATTCAATAATGTACACTGCCTTTTTGAGTATGTCAGGTCTCATCAGAATGATACAACATAAATGCTTCATGCCCTGAGCTCAAGGGCCATATGTCAGATTAATCTCAGCCGCAATTCAGCTTTAATAAAACTGCAATAAATTACTATCATAATCATCTATCAGGAATTGAATGTCCTTGACAATTACCATCTGCATTATTAGCTTGTAAGCCTCCCTGTCACATCTCCATATGCTGCCTCCTCTCAAACCAACCTATTACAACCTCTGCTCAGTCTGTAATACTGAAGAGCTCTCATCACACCACTATATCAACTGTGTCAAATAAACGGTTGAATTTAAAATGACCACAGAGGAGAATTTTACTCGGGGCATGCTCATCTTCTGGAAATGGAATTCCCCGATTCCTAGGGGACCTTAGAAAGCAAATTATTATGCCCTCTGAGAACAGCAACCATGAGGTAAAAGTGCTGTTCAGGCACAAAGATGGAGAAATGGAATTTGTTTCAAATGAGAAAAATAAAATGTATAAAGCCGCATGGTGACCTGCTAGAGTGTTCAACACTGATTCGTCGCTTGAAACTCTGTCTAACTTCCTTCAACCCCTTAAACACTTAAACTGTTCAAATTCATAGAATAAAAATGATTTCACTGAATGCCGTCAACACAAAGTTAATCAACTGTGATTTATAAATGCTCACTGCTTCTATTATTAGCTGCTCTGTGTGTTTGCCACAGAAAGAAAAATCTATGAAATGCAATCAAAAGGTCAATATTGAGTCCATTTGGATGTCAGCTATTAACACCTATGAGAGAGCTCAATATTATTCATAAGAGTTATTGCAGAAATATATCACAGCACCTCAGTACCATTACAGAGACAATACAACATGCTCCTCTACTGTACACGTAGCCTGGAGCCACAACATGTAGAAAAACAGGCTGCAGCCTCTCGTTTTCACCAGAGCAGCCCATCAAAAACGCAGGTTTGTTCTTACTCACCTGTGGTCTCTACTATTCCTTCTAGTATCACCACAATTTCAAACTGCTCTGTTTGCATGGACCTCTGGGAGAGGTCGTAGAAGGGGCTTTTGGTGTCAATCACATGGCAGATCGTGAGTGGTGAGACGAGAAAGAGCTGGTCTGCCCCGGTGCTGAAACCCACGTCCAACTCCAACTGATCCAGCGGAAGGAACTCGCCTTCGGGTGTCTGGCGAGACTAAAGGAGCATACAAGAAGAGACAGGGATGTTGAGTAGGGGGGGAAACACAGATTTATCTACAGTTTATCAACAGCCTTTGTGTAAGCTTTTCACATTTTATATGCAATCACAGCCAATCATCAGTCCATCAGAAAAATAATTTCCTTAAATGAAGTCTACAGAAGCATCCATACTGCCAGAACATTCATCTCATCATGGGTTTGATGTGTCACTGAGTCTTATAATGTTGATTTTTTTTTTCCTTCTTTTTGTTTTGTTTTAAGAAACAACTAGTTTTAATTTCTTGATACATGTGGGTTTATCTGCTTTATACTCATCTGTTGTGTCACAACATGGAAACACAAGAAGAATGTTTATCTACCTTTGCGAAAAACACATTTGTATAAATTGCTATGATGGGTGCGGTTACAGTACACTCTATACCTACCTTAAACTTAATTGTTGACTACTTTCTTTTTCTTTTACATATTTCTGCTATACTATCCCTGTTTTCCTGTCTGCTACCATGGAAATTGGTGAATAGGTTTATATTGTTGACAAATCTGACATGTTTACTACACTTGTGAAACCAGGAGGTTGACAGCAGGGGACTCGACAGAGGAGGATCTCCTCATGAGGGACAGCAGCAAATTGTAACCTTGTCATTTAATAGTTGAAACAGTTTCAGGAGATGAGCTAATGAACAAAATGGTCCTTATCAAGGTCTTAAAAGAGCTATTTTGCCATGGTGAAGGCCACCTCCTGGCAAACTTGGTGGATTCATGTTCTACCAGTTTTGAAAAATATGTACTTAGTGCCAAAATGGGCCTTTTGTGTTGTGATTCAATGATAACTAATGGTCTTCTTTGTGGTATTTCACACTGTTGGTATAATTTGGATCCATTGCAGTCTCTACAATAAGACAGAAGCTTTGTTTCACAAATGCCTCACAGCCTTATAATAGATAGATAGATAGATAGATAGATAGATAGATAGATAGATAGATAGATAGATAGATAGATAGATAGATAGATAGATAGATAGATAGATAGATAGATAGATAGATAGATAGATAGATAGATACTTTATTAATCCCTCAGAGGGAAATGTTTATGTTACAGCAGCATAAAATGGGTTAGGGTTAATTATGGACAATTAACTGATTAATTGTGCTTAAATGTCAGTTAAATTAGTTAAATTCAGTGTGGAGGCGTCCCTGTATAAGTAAAAAAACAACAACAAAAACAACAAAAAACATGACCTGAGCTTTGATAAAGTGGGGTTAGAAAATAAATAAGAAGATGCATCCCGAGTAAGAGTCACTTACTTTCAGCAATTTGCAGCGGATCTGTGCAGAGACCATATGGCTGTTACGCAGGTTGCCCACCCTGAACATGAGAGTTAGTTTTCCATCTCGCATAGAAATCACTGCATGTTCACTGAACATCAAAGTCTCGGCCCTTTTCTTGGGCTGAGACATCTTGATGAACATGCAGCCGATCAAAAATGCATCGACGATCGATCCGAGGATCGACTGGAAAAGAAAGAGAATGATCCCCTCGGGGCATTTGTCTGTAATGTATCTGTAACCATATCCTATAGTGGCCTCGGTCTCTATGAAGAAGAGGAAGGCTGAGGGAAAGTTATAGACATTGGCCACACATGGAGTGTACTTATCATTGTGGGCTGTGTTGAGGTCTCCTCTGATGTACGCGATGCACCACCACATCGAGGCCATGAAGAGCCAAGCGACTGTGTAGGTGAGGATGAAAATAAATAGATTCCAGCGCCATTTCAAGTCTACTAGTGTTGTGAATAAGTCTGAGAGGTATCTGCTGGTTTCACCACCCAGGTTCCCATGCTGGACGTTACATCGCCCGTTCTTATCCACGAACCGCTGCCTCTTCTTCTTTTTCTCCGGGGGAGGCTGATTGAATCCAGACCCGCTAGATGAGGTGGTCACTACCTGATAATCGTCCCCAAATTTCTTTCGAAGTGCAGACATACTACGATGACAGCAGCGAAAGAAATAAGAAAGGATTCAATGTTTTAATAGAGAAAGTCTGGCTTGTAGTTGCTGCAGTCGTCAGTGTCCGTGCGCAATGTCTCCTTTTTGGAAAATAAGGCGATAAAAGTGCGAAGTCTTCGCCCCAGTTAGACGTGCACCGTCCTCTTTCGCCACACACTACTGTTGCTACACTCCACAGCCATGAAATATCAATAATGTACCAGTAGTTCACAAACCTCGAAGATAAAAGCCATATGAGAAAAAAATAAACGACCCACAGGATAAGGTATCCAAACGCGCCAGTCGCAGTCCAGGTTTCACAGGTTTATCATTTGCAGCGTCGTGGATTACTCATCGCTCGTGAAGGCTGGGGCTATATCGACCTGTTCAAAACTGTACTCACAGAGTAAGTTTTCATTGGAAAGTTCAAAATCCTTCAGCAGTCCATAAAACACCAATATCTCTGCGTAATTATTCGCTGGAAACGGTTTCCTGGATGAAACCTCTCTGTGCGCACTTGCGGCTGTGTAAGAGATGATTCGGTTTCCAGTCCTTCTTTTGTGGTGTGTATACATAGGAGATAAATTGCATCCAAGCATGTGACTGTAAAAAATGACGAGCTGGAGGAAGAAAATCACCGTCCCACTGTCGTCATTTTCGGCTGCGCGCATCGACGCTGATTGCCAGGCTCTTTTCGGGCACCCTTTCCCCACTTTTAGAGAAATATCGACTGGATTGTCATAGTTCCGCGGTAGAGATCCACCAGATACTCGTTTGGCTGCTTAGATCCTTCTTTCCCTTCGATTTCTCTGTTCGGCTCCTGCGCACTTCCACGTTTTCAGTGATGCACTCACTGTTGCCTAGTGGTACTACAAAGACAGACAATTTGGAGGAGGAGGGAAGAGGGTTTGCCTGATTTGGCAGTTTTTTTGTTTTTGTTTTTTTTTTCCATTTGATGAAATATGTGAAACTGCAGTCAAGATGTCATGATGACTTTCAAATAATTACAATGAACGCCTCATTTTGGGCTCCAAAAATGAATGATCAGGCCTCAGGCTCTGTGTAATATAACCAAAATGGTTGATATGATGATAATTTCTATTTATGAAAAAACAGGAAAAGCTGAATTTTTATGCCTTTATCTCTCTGTTGCAAAGAAACTGCATCATGCTGAATAAATATATTTTATTATTTTCTTAATTTCCTTCTCAATATATCTGCAGTTCAGGAGAAACAGATTTTTTTAGTGAACATTTACAAATGCACCTTGTTTGCTGGTTATTCTTCTGGGTCACCTGCACTAACAGCCACTGATGACCCCTCTTCCATCCCACAGGTGACTGCCCCTGCTTCATTCTGTGACGGCTATACATTTGGAGATCTTAACAGAGTAACACGTTCTGCAGGAAAGCTGCTGACACTCACTGCAAACTGTATCAGATCTCAGGGGGACAAAAAGCTGCAACCAGAATTCACTCATATTACCAAGACCATAGTCACAAAGGAATACACCCACTCCATAGTTACCCAGGCTTACACAGCGTTTCACAAACAAACGAGGCACAAGTGAACACTATACCACCACCTCTCTAGTTTATCTATCTCCACCCGTTTCCTCTTTTATTCCCTCTTAATTTTGTCGCATAAATCAGGGAGTTGTGACAGCATATCTCCCTGCTTTAAGCACACACTTAATCCATAAACCACTGATGAATGCAGCATTGAAATCTGCACATGTTTGCAGGAAACATCATCGGTATAGCTGCAATGTAGATTAATTCAGTTACTCTCACCCAAGAACTAGTAAAATGAATAAATGAATAATTTAACTTCTGAATCAAGCTCAATAGTCACCGGTAACAACTGTAGAGTATCACACTTGAGCTCATGTGAGTGTGGATCAGGCCACGCACCATCTTTTCATCTTTTATACGCCAAACATGCTGTAATGTCCACAGTATCTTGTTGATTCTAATTCTTCAGCCATAGCTGGATCCGATGTCTAAGCTCACAATAATCAATATGCTGTTGAGTCAGTCTGGTTCCATGTGAAATCTACCTCCCCGGCTCTCCTGCAGATCCCTGTGGTTTACCACATGATATCCCATGTCCAGTCGGAGCCCAGCAAGCCCTACTGTACAAATGGAAGCTTCTAAAAACAGCACTAAGGCCTGACATAACTGTTTCCAAATGAATGATTGCATGGCAGCACAGCGCAAAGTTGAGATGCCTCCAAGCGTTGTCAAGGCTCTGTGATCCGGCCCCTCTGAGGGGAACAGGAAAAGATTTCCCAAACAGTCACCAGACCATCATAATTGCCAGGTGAACATTAGCTTCTGCAGGACTGTGTGCTTTTATAATGAGTGCAGGGCATCATGGGTCATTCAATTCATGAAATTCTGGCCCTCATTAGGAGGAAAAGGCTATTCACATATTTGCAGAGTAAAAATAGGGCTATTAGTTTGGACTGGCCAACAGCTATCCAACCAGCACCACAAGCTAGACATTTTTAATTGCTGTATTTCACACATATACTCACTGAAACGAAAGTTTTAACACAACTTTTGTCAAAGTGTCTGTCCTAGATGTACTTTTAGAAATGGCAATTAACTCCAGGATACAGTGTTTTTTTTATGACCCAGTCCCTCAGCATTACTGTCAAGTGTTTAAAAGAGGTTTAAAAACCCCTGACTTGGCTTCAAATCAAAGTATTTCTCTATAAAAATGGATATTTACATGCAACAATCAAAGTAAAAATAAACATTCTTCGGGATTAACAGTTACACTTCATTAGAACTGTGTGTGTGTGTGTGTGTGTGTGTGTGTGTGTGTGTGTGTGTGTGTGTGTGTGTGTGTGTGTGTGTGTGTGTGTGTGTGTGTGTGTGTGTGTGTGTGTGTGTGTGTGTGTGTGTGTGTGTGTGCAGTTTGATTAGATGAGACTGAAATAACCAATACTGTTTCAACTTTGGCAAAAACTAGTGTGTTCATGTTGGATCTCCATCATTCATAGCAAAAACTGAATTGAGATAAAAGGTGATACAACTGTAAACTGTACATCCCTGGTTACAGAAATGAATCACTGTCATGTGCAGTTTCTTTTCTTTTTGAGGCATTTTCACCTTTCGAAGGTCCTTTTTTTACAAGGACTCACTTCATAATCACAAAGAGAATTGTACAATATACTGTGTAGTGTTAAGAAGTGCTTTATGTGCATAATCCTTGAAAAAAAATCTGCCATAACAGAAACCCATATTTTTGCCATCATTCAAACATTCCCAACTGCACAGAAGCACTTCTTTAATTCTGCTGAGCACACAGTCAGTGACAGCTAAATACAGGGAGGAGGTTAAGGTCTGAGCTTGTTCTTGTCACACACCAGGAGTGCAACACTGTGCAAAAAATTGGAAAGTATGCAGATTAGTTCTCGTCGAGTAATGGGAGGGTTTTAAAAAGCAGCACATTTCGCTTCTACAAAGCAAAGGTGCAATCATCCTCGGAAAACAACTACTCTTTCGCAACAAAACACTGTCTTCCCTTTCCCATCTGAGACTAGCGAACAGCATGTCGGTGCCACTTCTTGCAGCAAATAACATCAAACTTGTGTTACGTCAGTGATCAGAAATACTTTGATGATCTTTTCTAACCCATTTCTTAAAAATAGCCTGGGTAAAACCTGATGGGCGGGTGGGGAAGGGATTGATTTATTAATCTAATCAGACCAATGTAGGACACTGGATGCATTTGTCCCCCTCTCTGAATCAGCTAGGATTGGACTTGAGGTCATTCTCCGGGAAACATCAGCCAATCACGTCAAACAATCTTCTCTAATTTTCCATCTTCCTTTATAATCTCAACAATCAGAGACAGAGCAGGAAAAACCGCCTCGGCTTTGATGTTGGCTTTGATGGATTTGTTCTTCTATGCGCCCCCTCCCCACGAATTTGAGACTTCCTCGCTAAAGAATTCTCTGTAATCGTATTTTGTGGGTACAATATTGATTTATGAATTTGAACAAACAATCCTGTTCTCATAAGAGACATGTGCTATGATTTTCCCCCTGCAAAGATAAGGTTTTAACATGATCTGAAGCGTGCTCACTGGATGCTGAAGCACTAACAGGCTCTTCTCCATGCTTGGCATGTAATGTAAAACCATGTGGTGGATGAGCAGAGCAGCATCTCTAAACCAGTGATTCCATGAGAGTCAAGCAACTGGGTCAAAATATGGAGCCTCCGAGGGAGATATGAAATTGTCAGCATCTTGTGGTATTTAAAGGACATTACAGCTGTTTGTGAGTGAGTGAATGAAAGAAGCGGCAACCATTCTGATAATGTGGATAATAGCCCTTATAGTCACATAGTCTTTAACAGGTACGCTTAACAGCAAATGGGAACATTGTTCTGGTGTAGTCTGTTGGTTTTTCCTTCCCCAGAAGAAGTAAGACCTTATTAGTTGTCGCTGTGGTCAAAAATAGCATCTGAACAGGAGTGCTTTGCAGAACAGCTCCTGGAGATTGATGATTGATTACTACACAATTACTGCTGAAAGCAGCGGGCCCCCTCCTCCTAATCACTGCTTTCGTTGCTAAAAGGAGATTATCACATAGGAGAAGCTTGTTAGAGCCACTTCCTTCCTGCAAATCTATAAAAATTACATCAAAAATGTCTCAGTTGAATCCCTAGGCTGGCTCTGCACATTTACAGGTACTGTACATTAGTCTGTGGGTGTGTGTGTGCGCCTCCTGTGGCAGTGGATCTGACCCCCTCTGAGATATTGGCCTCGAACCATGTCTAATTAAACCAGCTTTTCAATGCAAGCTGTGGAACTTCAGGTCCCTTCAACAATTAAGTGCAGCATTTCTCATTTGGTCTCAAGTGAGGAGAAAAGGCACATCCACAGGGTTGATTATCCCCTCCCCCCCCCCCCACACACACACACACTCTGCCTCTACCCATTATTGGATTCACTTAGTTGATGGAGCCCCATATATAGAGCGGGGAGAGACAGGCAGAACAGCATACAATCAAGCACACCAGAGACACTTGGAGAAATTGGACAGAAAATGTGCAGCATTTTATTAGAAGTCAAGTCACGAAAGTATTAAGAGCTTCTTGTCATGATGGTCTAATGGAAACAGATTAGAGAGACAATCACATAACCAAAAGGTAAGAACTTCAATTCCTGCTCTTGTGTCCTTGGAAGTTCTCCAGGATAAGAGCATCAGTAAAAAGGAGTTTGAAAAAGTGAGTGTAACAAGCAGCAGGTAATGTAATGGGGAAAAAAAGTAACCTAATGTCTAAGATAACTGCTGGTACAAATGTAGTTTTTAACCAACATTTTCTTATTTTACCATTGTATCAAAAGTAATAGCCCACCAAAAACATAACTTAGTTTTTCATGTCTAGTCCAAAAATAATCAAAATGTTGTTGATATATTTTAACTTAGCCTTTTATACATTATGTTTGTTCAGAGATTGATTGATTGATTTCTGTTGTGTAGTCTTTTAGTTCAGTTGATATTTTGTGTTTCCTGTTTTATTTTGTAGTCTCTCACCCCGGTCTGGTTCAACTGCCCTTCTTGTCCTTGTCTGTTTGTATGCCGCTCCCCGATTCGTTTCACATGTCCCTCGTTGGCTTCCTCTCCCTCGTCTATTTAGTCTTTGTGTTCTTCTTTCCCCTGTCAGTTTGTTGCTTCAGATGGCCTGTCTGTCTCTTTGAGTTCAGTAATTCCTTAAGTCTGTCCGGTCCCCGTTGCTATTTAGTTAGCCAACTTTACGGTGTTTTAGATAGTTCTTCTTCATCGCTTCTTAGTTGTTGTTCTTCTGTTTCTTTGTAGACCTAACAATGCTGACTCTCAGTATTTGTGTTTTGGATATTCAGCTTTTGAATTAAACTTTGTTTTTTTTTAGGCTTGAAACCTACTGTTCCCGTGTTGGGCGTTTGGGACCTCCCTCCCTCTGAATCATAACATCAAATCTGCTTCTAAATGACCTGTTTGATCTCTTGGCATAAAAATTATAATCTTCATCATCAGCTACTTCAGGCACAATTTTAAATTTCCTGAGCTTAAATGATCCAATGCTTTAAAAAGCTGTAGAGCCCGCATGGTGAGCATGTTCTACCTCCTAGAGCCACTGCAAGCTGCAGATAGCCACAGATAAGGCCTCCATTAGGGCTATTATTTTAAAGCATCTCACCCCTTAATGGACTCTCCTGGCCTGGCCACAAACCCACTATCTTATCCTCAGAAGCCCCGTTAACCAGCCTGGGTTCAGCTTCTACAGGTGTGAGACTGACTGAAACCACTCAGTCCCCAGAGGACCCCTGCTGAGAGTGTGGTGAGGCGCTGATGTGTTGTCAGCTCCACAACAGCAACTGTTAATAACGCCGCTGTGGATATCTCAGAAAGGTTTACAAAATGTTTATTCCAACGCTTAGTGAAGGAAATGAAAACATACAGTACGTCTACACAAAGAGTGTGCAGAATAAAAAAACGGAATGTGTTTTCCTGTGTGATGTAGAATGCAAACCTTCTGCACCATGAAAAAAAGTATTTTACAGTTGAGGTACTTTATTTGGAGAGTTTATATATTAAAATAACGTTGTAATATCGTTGACTAAAATTGTGTTTTTAAGGTGTAGTTTTACATTTTTGATTAGATAATTATTAGTATTCTTCCTGACAGTTAGATTTGCACTACTCTGTCTGTTCTTTAAATATGAAGAGCCAAAAGCAGCAGCTGGTTCCTGTAGCTCTTAGCATGATGACCCGGAAACAAGGCAAAATGGCTTGCCTGGCTCTGTTCATATATCAGTTTTCAGAAACTCAAATTTGTGTTTTTGCACTGGTTTTTGTGTGGATTAATCAAACTAGATGTGTTACTAGATGAGCTTCAAAGGTACGGTTAGACGGATCCAGGCTAGCGGTTTTCCCATATTTCTAGTTGTTATACTAAACCAACTGTCTGTTGAATTTAGCTTAATCTTTACAATACACACATGACAGTGGTATTGCTCCTTTCATTTTATTTAAAAAAAACGATCCCCCAAAATATTTAACTATTACTTTAGTCAAGAATTTGATGATGTTTTTTTCTGATTTAAGCTTTTGAAATCTGCAGACACACCGTTTAATTATCCAGGTTTTGAAAATCACGTCAGACGAATCAAATATTTTGAGTATATATGAAAAGCTCTTGGGAATTTTGTCCAATGTCAACATTTTTGGACATTCTCCAGACTAAATCCTTCATTAGATGGTAAAAAAAAAAAAAAAAAGAAGAGAAATGACTGAATATCTAAAGTAATGATTAGTCAAAGCTGCATAACAGTCACAATGTTGAGTGTTAGTGTGATATTCCCTGGTCTCCGTCTCCATTGACCCTCTGGCTCTCTTTGTTCTGTGTCCTGTTCAAGGTCAGTAATTTTACCTCTCAGACTTTAACAAAGCAAAGTCACCTGAAAGGTCAAGCTATCTTTGCCTTAAAGAACACAGAATAATGATCCGTGTTAGAAGTCCCTTCATCAGCTTACAATAATGGGCTTGACCCAATAATGGGAAGGTAAAGTCTCTTACAATGTAATTCTAACAGCGTCCGGGGGTACCGGTCATCAGGGGAGGCTGGAATTTGCTTCATTTAAAAGGCCTACACACTGAATAAAAGAGTAACGATCTTAGTAAAGAGATGTATGTTTTTCTTTTAAAGTTTATTAATGAACTTACCGTATATGTTGGTGCTATATTTTCATCAGTTGTTTCATAGTGAAATTTATACTAATTTTGTTCAGTAGAAGTTTTATTTTTTTCTACAAAAAGGCAAAACGTACAAACAGGTAACATCACTTTGCAACCAGCACATTGAAACATTACATTCCTATCTTAACATGCACTTAAAAATGATGAAAAACAATAAATGTGTCTGCGTGATAGTAAAGAGGTCATTGAATTTTAATCCGAATGCCAAGTAGGCACCTGGCAAGGATTCAGCATTCAAGCAGCATTGATATTATTTCACTCCTTCATGTGACAATTGTTTTTTGTGGGTCTGATGTTGATTTTCAAAACATGCCGCAATTTAAAAACCTCATTTTTATTACCTTGGTTCCAAAAAATACCCACTGCAATACCCCATGATCTTTATTTTTTATCATTCAATGTCTTTTTCACTGAGGAGTGCTAGAGTTTTACAGCATCTTAGAAAAATAATTGGTTCTGTATGTACAACAATGGTGCTAGAAACATGTTAACAGCATAATGCACAGTCATATTTGTTGTTTGATCCCAGCTATGTATTGAAAAGTACCTGCCACAATTGGATGGGTAATTGGTCAATATTAATACAGTGAATATTGACTTACTGAATATTAACTGAATGTTTGATCAAGAATTAATGACGGCGACATATTCATGAGATATGAAAATGATTTGATGCCAATATGGTGTATATACGCTGCAATGTTTTATCTGAAATGAAAATGCTTTCAACATTCTTCTTTTTCAACAATAAAATGATTGAATAATCCAAAAACCAGTGAACCAAACTCAAAACATCTTTCAAAAGGCACACATAGCTGCTCTGTCCAAGACAACAGGATTTCTCAAGCTTGTCCCAGTAGAGGAATGATATCTGTTTTTTTTCCAAATACAGTTGGTACCATTTAGGGGAAACTTTTACATTCGATAAAATTAATCATATCGACTCAGAAGAATCTTAATCACGTATTTACAATCGCACATTAAATTCTTTTATCTCTTTATAATAGCCTCTTATAAATAAACTTCCATACTATAATTCCTTTTAGACTGATATGGAACACTACGTTTATATTATTCTCATCCAAACACTTCAAAACAGACACCTTAATTAACCAAAAAGGTCAATGCTGAAATTCCAAAGATATATTTGAGGTTATTCAGAAATAGTGTGTCCACTACATGGCTTGTGGACCAGAAAGCTTTTTTTCAGAAAGTATATTTTTCAACCGCAAACCCTAAACACAATAGTGTAATAGTGTACCCTAACCCATTTCAGGATTCTTTAACAACCAAATTGTACAGATCCTTATGAAAATTTTATCCAAGTTAAACTGAAATAAAAAGCCAGTTCAGAGTATGTATAATTAATATTTGTTTTGACTACTGCATATATTTGGTCAACACTGTAATCACACAAAAAATTAAATTGTATTTTATTTATTTTTCTGAAATGAAAAGAAAAGCAGCTTGACATTAGTGTTTACCAGGTTTGTGAATTGGCTGCAATTTGATTGGTCAGCATCTGTGGCGACGTGCTTCCAGTTTGCGTGCTAACTTTGAGTTGAAAGTTGAAAACAAACACAATGAGTCGTACCAAATGTGGGGAAAAAGACACATGTCTGAAATCACTAATGCTACAGCGTGTGGGTTTGTTAGAGGAGTAGAAATAACGGGCCTCAATGCTCTTTAGTATCAGTGCTGACCCTCAGCTGTCGTCGTGGGAAACACCCACCAAGCAGCCTGAAGCATAAACACGGTTTCCAGAAATATGTTCCTTGTCTTTTGAAACATAAAAAAATATGCACAGCAGTATCACTATAGTTTATAATTCCTTACACAAAAATGATTAAAAAAGAAACTTCTCCTGACATATTGTCATCAGACCTTTTCAGTATCTGCCTCATAAATCCAGTATTGGTGTGGCTCCATTACCAAGATAACTTTCTTTTTATTTGACGGTGACAGGTAATGATATGGAAACAGGATGAGCAGTAAACCAGCTGTAATGTTTTAAGATCGTACCTACAGTAGACACACCAATGCACTGCCTGCACACCACACAAGGAAGGTGGTTAACATTGTAGACCATTGCAGAAACGTGTCTTAGAATATTATAGATGCTCTTCTGTTTAATTGTTTGCCCAGCAGCTAAGCAGCAGTCTGAGCAGCACAGCATAAGCGCAGTTTACAGGTGTCCTACACAGTGTGATTGCTTTGATATGTTCTCCATATATACACCCGACACATTGTTTTCCCAGTGTGGACACGACGAGGTCCCCAAAGAGACACCTCGTCATGTTGTCAGAATGGCAGGTGCTGCCTCTCTCAAATCTGTAGCCAGCTGTAAGAAGAGACGTCTCCGTGATGGAAGATAAGCTGCTGCTGCTGCTGCTGCTGCTGCCTGATCTCTGTATTCGTTGGCCAGGTGGAAACAGAAAGAGGCATATGATGTGTGTGGTTAAGAGCCACCTGGTGAGGGTGTGGAGAGCCAGGGCTGGTTCGGAGCAGTGTGGGGAGTCGTGAGGAGAGGGATCAGACGATCAGGGTCATGTTACGAAGCAGCCACTGCTGAGAGCGGCTGCCGCTGCAGTCTCTCAGGGTGGGGACCATCTTGTCCTCCTCAGATGGCATGTCCAAGCACTGGTTGCTGTTCACGTGTAGCAGAGTGAGTCGCTGGAGAGAGGAAGGATGAAAACACAGGCAATTACACAGATAAACGTACAAACATGACACAAATGCAAATTAAAGGGACTTTGCTGTTGTTTCACAGGAACATTTGCCTAAATCAGCCGATGATTGACCCTCCGCTTTGACATTTGCCTTGAATCTACGTAGATGACTCAGATGAACCTTCTCAAACACATTTCAACTATTGATTTCCCACATTTCACAAATTTACCAAGCAGGAGCGAGAAAACACAAGAGGAACATCAAGAGAGCAAATGTTCTTGGCAACAAAAAAGTGAAAGTGCTGCCCCTTGTACAACAGACTAATCATTAAGGCTGCTGTGAGAATTGAGGCTCCAGTTGGTGAAGAGATTTGTCATTGCTACTTTAGAGAGAAGAAAAAAACAGTGTAAAAGAAATTATTCTCTCTGCTTCAGAGGGACTGAAACGAACATCTGGTAGAGCTGGGTAATATCGACCAAAAGATACCCTGATGTATTTTTGACGAATGGCAATATACGATTGATATCTCAAAATTTTCGCCGAAGTGGGTTTATCATGTGAAATGTCACAAGCACCTTCTTTAAAACAGATTGTGACCAAAACGTAATACAAAGACAGGGTTTCCTCCCCTGTTTAAAAATATAAAGCTTCAAAACGTGTCAATGAAATTTTTTATGAAGTAAATAGCCTATTTTAAAAGAAACAGGTATTTCTCTGAGAATGTTTTCAACATCAAACAGTGATATGTTGCAGGAAGCGCATTGTCTTATTTTGTTTCCGTTTCCAGCATATCTGTGTTACTGGTACAGATGTTACTGCTCTCAACTCGGTTCATTTGCTCTATTCCTCATTACAACTATTAATCACCTGCTGTACATTTTAATTTACACTAGTGCCACTCACGCACAGCTCTCCTTCTTTTAACTACTTTCTCGCTGATCCCACAGTTTTTTGCAAGTTTTCAGCTCTGCTAGTTACTTTAGCTTAGCAGTTAGTGATGGTTTCTCACGGTCCTGCTCACTCCTGCTCAGTGTGTCTTATGTTTAGTTCTTCCTCTGCTTCTTTAGTAATAATGGTGCATATTAACTAATGTAGTTTATTTGCCATGATGAAAGTGAGGCTGAATGAATTGGAAGGGCGGCTCCTCATCATAAAAAGCTCTATCGTTAACTGTTACAGCCCCGATGAGCCGGGTGTTGGTCCCTCCCCTCAGCCCAAAATGCATTTGCATTTCCCAGCATGCCTTAGTTCTTCCTTCTTAAATTTCAAGAATAAAACAACTACATAAATAGGTCTACATGATGGGTAGAAATTACATTTACTTTTGATAAATCATGCAGTTTTGGAACGGTTTAATGCAGACAAATGTAAAAGACGATGTAGTCTTTTTCATTATCTCTGAAGAAAAACCTGAAACTTGATATATTGCCCAACACTTGTATATTTCGGACATTTTGGATAGTTATGTTGTGTGTCAAAATTCTCTAATCTCTAAACAATAGAAACCCTCCCCCAACGTAAGCAGAGCACAACACCATGTTGGTACATGACAATTGCAGAATGTGTACACTAAATTTAAGGATTCAAGGTGCATTGTTCTTGCTCTGGCTTCAATTTCTGTCTTTAACTTCCTATTTGTTAGCCGTTTGTATTGCTTCATCTAGCTTGACCAAAAAAGGAGGCTTGATCTTAACGTCATTGCACCCAGCCACCCCCACTAGTCGCTGATTGGTCCGCCTTTCAGAGTGTCTGAGACAACCTTCATGCGAACAGGGTTTTCAGACTATAATCATAGCAGAGACTGAAGCTGTGAGCAACAGGCGAGTAAAGTGAGGCTAGCTAATAGTGCCAATACCACTGAAAATCCCCCCTCCACTCTGTACCTGTATTTAGCATTCTCTACCTTCTCTCTACAGGTCAAGCCAAAAGGGACAGAACATTTTCTCTGTCTAACGTCCATGGAGGGAAATGTTTGCTCAAATACTAACTGTAAGAACTGAGACCTCTTGAAAACACTACACAGACATATTTGACCTACAAAAAGAAGAGGCCTATTGAACAAAGACATTTTCTGATCATAAGAACAGATTTTTTTTTGGTCATGTACTACAGGAGAGGCATCAGAGATAACCACCCCACAAACAACTGTAAGAGAGCTTTCAATGGACTTGATTAACCATTTATGTTTATTCTCTCAGAAGTAACACGCTTCCGCAATTTCGTTGCTCACTTGAGTTGCGTTTCTCGTCCTAATGATCACATGCAGTGGAGAGGACAACCTGGGATTGGTTTGTAAAGAGAAGCGGAGCCTCTGCTGGGAAAAACAATGCCATGAGAGAAATTGAGAAAATTATGTTAGGTGCTGTGAGGACACCATACAGTGTTGTAATGTATGAAAGTCAAAGGACTTATAAAAGAAAGCTTGCAACACCAAAACAAAGATAACCTCAGTTTTAGCGGTTAATACAGCATTATCTTGGGAGTCACTCTAAACCAGTGCAAACGTAAAATATAATACTTGTGAAAAACTACAAACGACAGCCTGCATAGAGCATAAAACTCTGTGCAGTGGGATGATTTATCCTGCGGATGAAGCATAATTCTTCATTAAAACAAGATTGTGCTTTGACTGTTGACAGAGGATATTCCGACTAATGAGCTCACAGAGGCGCTCAGGCCATGTTTGATCTTAGGCAATAAAACACAAGGGCCTGACATTCCCTGCCTGGATACAAAGAAGTGCACGCACACACACTCACACCGGTGCGCACACACACACACACACACACACATATGCATCTTTTCCTGAAGTACAGATTGCAGACCGCCCTACAGGGCACATTTGTTCAAACAGAGAAAGAACAAAGACAGCAGGTGGCGTACGACCTTATACACCTGCCAAAAAAAATTAATAAAAGAACAATAGATTGTCAACACTGGAGACATTTTACATTTCTTGCTTTATCTAAAAATTGTTCGTAAAGCTACAACTTAGCGGCGAGTTCTTACTACCAAATAAGTTAAAGATAAAAAAATAAAAAAAATGCTCTTAACCGACATAAAAAAAATACTATATTTTTAAAAAATGTGCAAATGGCAAGCAGTATGATCAACAAATAACTTTCTTTACAAGCACATTCTTACAAGGCACTTCTGTAAGCTGGAGGTAGATCTAATCTATAATTGATAAAGCAGGCTGATGCAATATTGAGAATAGTATTTCTTTTTTCATTCAACGAACCAGATTTACTCTCCTCTAAATTACTGGAAACGTGCAGGTCCTGTCCTTTGCTCATAATTATTTCATGCCTGCTTTAGAGCAGAGAAAACTCCCATTTCAGCCTCCAAGCAAACCCAGAAGTGTCTGCGAAGCAAGTTACTGAGTGTGTGCACAGCTGAGACCGGCTAATTAAATGATGGTTTCTATCCATAAGCCCCGGTTGAGGAATAGCATCCTCTTTGTCACCAGGCAGCACACTGGACTTGCTGAAAGGCACAAGAGTCCTGTCTGACGTGATGTGATGCTGACTGTGGAAGGAGATCTAGAGGGCTGAGAGGCTTTTTGTGGGAAATACAAAAACAGCAGATTCCTTTTATCTCGAGGCAGAGTCAGCAACAGTCTCATTTGATTTAATGGTGCCCTGCTCTTGTGTACGTGCTCTCCTCTTGTGCTGACAACACCAGGAGGACATCTGAGTGTGAACAGCAAATCAGGCCATCTAACAGCAGGTCACTTTACTGCCGCAACTCTGACACACACCAGCAGTCCTGGGAGCTCCTTACCCAATTTACCCTGCTTGGACACAAAAAACGGTGGCATGCTACAGTGGAATTGCTGTTTTGCATTTTGAGAGATACAACGGTACTCTGAGGTACAAACTTCAGATAACTCGGCAGAACAGAATTGGCTACAGAGAATATGACCCTAACCCTAACCGACAGACACAAAGGCTGGAAAAGGAAGGACAATAACAACCGTGAAAGAGACAGAAATGCTGAGCTAAAGAACATTCTTTACAAAACTATGTAAATAAGCAGGATGAGTGGTGAAAAGGACTAATAATTGTGATTCAGTGGTTTAACAATATGTATACAGCACACAGCTGCTTTAGGCCAATAAGAGGGTAGACTGAGCAGCCAGGGCCATGATGAAAAGTAGGTTCACAATGAAGGATCACTTCAAAAGGACTTGTAAACAATGGCAAGCCCATTTCAATCAGCCCTGCATGTAGATAATCAGCTAAAAATAAACACGTCCTCCATCTCAGGCATCATTCACTGAGCGCAGACTGCCCTGGGGACAGCCAGTGAATTTTCACATCAAAATAAAATATTTATGTTGGAAAATAAATGTCAAATGAGATCTAATTTAGCATGAATACTTGCTAAAGGTCTTGGAGATAGCATCTTATACACAGAAGCATCTTGATGGGACATCTGTCATTGCATAACATGCCTCTGTCCCGTCTTCGTGAGTTTCCCCTTAAAGGTCACCAGTAAAAGCTACTTAGCGCTTCCTTAAACAATTTGCGTCACATTCCCACAAATACCTAAAAGATCAACAACAAGCTCTAAATTCATCTGTTATCACTGACAAAAACAAGAAAATACAAAATACTCTAAAAACTGAGACAACAATCAGCTACAAATGTGCCTATTAACAAATGAACAGGTCAAACTAAGCTACTACAAGTTCTAACAGAGCTAAACTATATCGCTACAGAGCAGCTAAAACGACCACCAGCCTTTATTCTGAGCCTAACTTGAGTGCTAATCTGCTCACCTGAGGCCCCCCACAGCCCTCAAGAGCAGACATGACTTTAGAGAAAATAATCCGTGGGACTGAAGTAGAGGTGTCTCGCGACCTCCAGACGAGTGTAGTTGTGGAGGATCCACGACTGTATCGGACTGTTGTTACAGTACTCCACAGTGGGGCCATAGGTGCCGTCCTCCAGACGGCCGATGGTCAGACATGATTGGGTGATGATGTGGAGGAAGGTGTGCTTCTGCAGCGAGCCAGGAGGGAAAAGGGACAGATGGTTCGGAAGATAAGTCAGTCATCAAGTTATTCTTAAACTGACGCATCTGTTCTCTACGGCAAACCTTCCCAGTTTTCAATGACAGTCAACACAAAAGACTTTGTTCAAAACACTTCAAATAAAAAAATTACAGTTATTCTGCATTAACATTAATAGCATGTGTAATCTCTATGCCTGTAAAACAAAAGGTTGACTAAGTTTATTTAGTCCATTTAAAAAAAAAAAAAGATATTTGAATTAGTTAGAAGTGGTACAATGTTTTGGGAACAGGTAGCGGGTGTGCATCAAATTCATGACGTGAAACCAAACAGGCTGTAAGGACTGGACAATAAATCTGCTAAGACATGTACATGGCATGAAGGCCAACCCAGTATCACAGGAAAGCGTGTAATACATACAGTTGAAACCAGAAGTTTACATACACTGTGCAAAAAGACACATAACACTTTTTTTCTCACTGTCTGAAGTTAAATCAGACTAAACCTCTCCTGTTTCAGGTCCGTTAGGATTACCAAAATTATTTAACTTTTGCTAAATGTCACAATAATGAGAAAGAGAATTTCTTAGAGAATTTGATATTACTTTCTTTGAGGTCAAAAGTTTACATACACCAAAAGTACTATGTCTTTAAACAACGTGGGCAAGCCCAGATGATGATGTCATGGCTTTTGAAGCTCCTGATAGGTTAACTGACAACATGTGAGTTAATTGAAGGCACATCTGGGGATGTATTTTAAGGCCACACCTCAAACACTCTGCTTCCTTGTTTGAAATCATGGGAAAGTCAAAAGAAATCAGTCAAGGAATCAGGGAGAGAATCGTGGAGCTCCACAAGTCTGGTTCATCCTTGGGTGCAATTTCCAGATGCTTGAAGGTGCCACGTTCATCTGTGCAAACAATTATACGCAAGTATAAACATGGGAATGTCCAGCCATCACACCGCTCAGGAAGGAGACAGGCTCTGTGTCCCAGAGATGAACGTGTTTTGGTCCGACATGTGCAAATCAACCCCAGATCAAAAGCTAAAGACCTTGTGAAGATGATGGCTGAAGCTGGTAAGAAAGTGTCATTATCCACAGTAAAACGAGTCCTGCACTGACATGGGCTGAAAGGCTACTCAGCAAGAAGGAAGCCATTACTCCTAAAGAAACATAAAAAAAAAGTCAGATTACAGTTTGCAAAAAGACACCAAGACAAAGACCTTAACTTCTGGAGACATGTCCTGTGGTCTGATGAAACTAAAGTGGAGCTGTTTGGCCATAATGACCACCGTTACATTTGGAGGAAAAAGGGGGAAGCTTGTAGACCTGAAAACACCATCCCAACTGTGAAGCATGGAGGTGGCAGCATCATGTTGTGGGGCTGTTTTGCTGCAGCAGGAACTGGAGCTCTTCATAAAATAGACGGCATCATGAAGAAAGAACATTACCTGGAAATATTAAGGCAACATCTCAGGACATCAGCCAGGAAGCTAAAACTTGGGCGCAAATGGGTGTTCCAAATGGACAATGACCCTAAGCAGACTGCCAAAATAGTTAAAAAGTGGCTTGAGGACAACAAAGTCAATGTCTTGGAGTGGCCATCACAAAGCCCTGACCTGAATCCCATCGGAAATTTGTGGTCAGATCTGAAAAGGCGTGTGCGAGCGAGGCGGCCAACAAACCTGACTCAGTTCCACCAGTTCTGTCCAGAGGAATGGGCCAGAATTCCATCAGAGTACTGTAAGAAGCTTGTGGAAGGATACCCAAAACGCTTGACCCAAGTCATGCAGTTCAAAGGCAACGCTACTAAATACTAAGGAACTGGATGTAAACTTTTGACCTTGAAGAAAGTAATGAAAAATTATCTAAAATATTCTCTTTCTCATTATTGTGACATTTAGCAAAAGTTAAATAATTTTGGTAATCCTAACGGACCTGAAACAGGAGAAGTTTAGTCTGATTTAACTTCAGACAGTGAGAAAAAAAGTGTTATGTGTCTTTTTGCACAGTGTATGTAAACTTCTGGTTTCAACTGTACACCAATTCACGGGAGACACAGTGTCAATGTCATGTTTTGCCTCGACCAAAAACCAAGTTACTTAAATACTACTCGAAAGCTAAATATGTTACACTATGTAAGTAACTTATAAGATATCGATGTTGACTTTTGCTTTCTCACAGACTCAGCAGTGGTCCTCCAGGTGCATATCCAGTGTTTGTTCCATCCAACCCCCCGACACACTACCTACTTTGGCCCGCTTTGTACTTCATCACACGATCTCTGTCACATGACGTCGTTCATCAACTCTGGTCATACCATGACCATACAACGTCATGTGACAGAGATCGTGTGACATGCTTGTTCTTCATGCCTAGGTGAGTCAAAACGTGACACTGAGTGGTGAAAAGGACGATGGTGATGGGTGTATTACACACTTTGGTGTGAAGCCAGAGGATATCAAAAGGGGGACCGAAGTACCTGAACCAAACTTCAAACCTCTGAGACAACATCAATACTTGATAACATAAACATTTTAAAAATGAGACAAGCAATTTGTCCAAATCTGTACAATTCAAATGAAAATACAACTTTAAAAAAAAAAAAGAAGAAGAATGAATGGCAAAAAAAGTGACTTTTATCAACAAAAAAGGTTTAAAAAGGGGCAGAGGAGGCAAATCAGTTAACAACCAGTCCAAGCTCCTGGATGTCGGTTATTGTCTAATTGAGTTTCCCCTTTTGAAGAATTCTTTGTTGATGTAGCCCTTGTGGTCTTTTATAGAATATTTTTTTAATTTCAATTTCGTTGTATGGATTTTGTGATTTACCGTTTGTCACACTTTCATGATGCTTCTATCAAATATTTGAATTATTAATTTTTCAGGAAACTTAGTTCAAGTTCTTGGTTCCTTTTTTTGACTGGTTAAGGAAACCTGAGGCTTTATGCTAATGTGAGCATATTGGAGTTGTCATAATTTTAAGTTTCTCATTTGTAAATAGCTATCCATTCAACATGACAAATATATATAGCATTAGTTTAAAGAACATGTCACTTCACATTGTGGATTTGGTGTCTAAGAATTCATGACTCAAACATTGCATCTCAAATAAAGTCAGTAATTGCATTTTTCTGCAATCCAAGTGTGAATTAGAAAACACTTCAAGCTTGAAAAAATAAAGAACGTGGGCTTAAAGAGCACCTGGAAACTTTTAGTTGGAAAACTACAGTAATTAGTCTCTACTGCACTAACATAAAACTTCATGAGTGTAGCAAAGTAAGAAACACTGCTGTTTACTGTAGGTGGAAAATTCAGCAAACTTTGGAAATTCTGCGTAGCAAGACTTGGGGGGGGCAATATCAATCAGTACAATGTTTGTCACAGGTATGTTCACGTGTGATTGATTGTGGGGAAAGCTCAGCACACGGCTTATTTCTGCCTGAAACAGCGGAGCAGGTGAAAAAGACGGAGGGCTGTCAGTCACAGCTGTAAAGGAATACAGCAGGAATATTGAGAAGTCAGGTATTCCTGTAAAAGTGAAACTGATGATCAGATGAAATGTTAATGTTACTGTAGTCACTCAGGATTTAGTCCATGTCAGTCACACCTGGGCTAAAAATAACCTCGGCCACTGACAGCGGTGAAACCCCAATGCTGTTGACAACAGAGACCGTTCCTCTTTGGTTATGAATTATTCAGTTTTTTTCATTTTAAGAATGCACCCTGAGAACAAAGTGTAATGAAAGGATTTCTCCTAGGGTTTGTTCAGGGCTTGATGGAAAGGCCTCTGGGCCTCCCCACCTTGTCATATCGACATGCCAGCGGTAGGACATCTCAATCACCCAAAGATAACACTGTAACCACTGCAGTCTTTCCGAACCACCTCCCTGTGGTTTAAAAATGCATGAATTGTTAATACAAAAATGCTTTTTCAGTTGTATAATCCATAATGTATTTTGAGCTCTGTGGCAACAAGGCTTTAGGGGAATATATTTTAGTTCTCCTACGAGATTCAAAATGTCTGTTTTCTGCCTGCAACATCTGTTTCTTCATTTGACAGAAGATTGAAATTGTAGGACTATTACAGATTGAATAAGAAGGAATTATTTAGTAAAATGACACCCTAGTGTTTAATATGCAGTATTTTGGCTTTGTCATTTATCTCATTTCTGTTTTCATTTTGGTGTGCCAGTGCTACAAATGAATAAACGGTGACAGACACATTTTCTATATTCTCTAAATTCAGTGGTGTCTTTAGTGAGTGTGTCTTACAGGCCAGGGGGTCTGTAATGAAACACACAACATAGAATTGCATTGGCTTATTATCTTTTCAACGTACCATTTGGCACCTCCATCCATCTGGTGGTTGTTTCGTTTGGATTTCTAAGATGTTATTTTTAGTTCTGGTCTTGGCTGGTGACATCTGTGTTACTTTTTTGGACTGAAACAAGTTCTGTGTTTGTGTAAAAGATTTGCCCACTCATACTTCGACTGTTTAGTAGCAGGCATGGCAAATTATGCTGACTATAAGGCAAATTTTATTGGTTGTTTGATTGCTGGATTATGTGAGGAAGTGATAACTAATAAAAAAATGTTTTTAAGACGATCACATCCCACTTTCAGGCTCCACTTCAGTCCTATATAAAAAAAAACGCTTTAGTTCACAACAAGATTTAAATTTTCTACTCTAACAACCACTGAAACTTCATGGTCCACACACTGTTAAAGGATATCACGACACAAGAGCACGGGGTGCAAACTATGGGGGAATATTCAGAAAGGGACGACTGGAACTGCTTACCTCAAAATCATATTCCCATTTGCCAACATACTAAATGAGAGAAGACGAGAGGAGAGACACAGCTGGGTGGAAATACCAACTCAATTTCCGTGCTTCTTAAAAAAATAAAAATAAAAAATAAAAATAAAAACATACAGCACCATCTGGTGGCAGAAAAGAGGTACTCCTTTACCCCTTGTGTGTACTATCTGAATCCTCAAAGTGCCACTGCTCATGCAATCTCCTCATGACACATCCATCCATCCATTATCTATACCAGCTTTATCCTGTAGAGGGTCACGAAGGGCTGGAGCCTATCACAGCTGGCATTAGGCGATAGGGGGGATACAGCCCGGACAGGTCTACAGTCCCTCACAGGCTTAACACAGACACACACATTCACACCTACGGACGATTTAGAACCACCAATCGACCTTGTCATGTTTTAGTGCTTCAGCCATCAGGAGGCAGGAACGGCCACCTGCAATAACAGCTCCAGTTTGGATCATTTGGTTACTTCAGGGAGCATAGATCCTACCTCAGCATCGTACTCAAACATCTGATTGCCCTTCATGTGGTGACACTTGAGCATGACGACGGGCCCGTTGAGGCGGGAGACGTCCAGACAGAGGTCATCTGTCCGGATTTCTTTATCAGCCGTGTATGAGAACACCTGGACATAGAGGTTCTTATTCAGCTCTTGAAAAGCATCAGCAACATTATTCATCATTTTGTGGTCAAGCCATATACTCTACGGTTGTGTTTAAAGGTGCTTTTAATAATATAGGACTAAATTGTACATAATTATAATAAGTTATTGATTTATTTTTGATTACTAGTCCAGGTCTTTGTGATTTATAGTGCAATTCAAATTAATTGTGTACTTATATAAGGTATTTTCAGAACTTAAAATAGTTTTAAAATGACTTTCCCCTTTTCACATTTTCCAGTTACCACAGGATTAGACTGAGATTCTGTCCTGTGTAGTGCGGAATAAATTCTTGGCACAAATCTTTGAGCCTAATCAACACTGGACTTGAAATGAGACAGAAAACTTGGAGAAAATAAACAATTTAAATATATTAAAAAATCTGCAGATTGACTTAAATATTACAAATTCACAAACACCGTGCATCTAACTTGAGGTCAAGCATTCGTGCAAAGTTGAAATCCAATGATATAAAAGTGATCATGGTATTTAATTTAAATTTAAATGATTCAAAAAGAGGAAGGCATACTTTTAAAACACCATAAAAAAGTAGCTTACAAATTGTACATGTGCAGTTACAATAGATCATTATATCTATAAAACAACAAATATTGTATTGAGATGACTATACTTTTCTCCTCACCTGGTTTCCACCCATGCCATGGCAGTTAAAAAAGCCAACCTTCTCGTTCTCCTTTCTTCCCATGTTGTCCACACACTGGTTCGTCTCAACATTTCGGATCTACAGACAGAAAGTACACATTTAGAAGTTCCTTCAAATTAAAGTTCACTCTTAATGAGTTGAGTTCATAGTTAGTAGTGACTCAGCCAATCAAAACTTGTTTTTTTAATAAGTTGCACCTTTTAAAATGTATCTAGCAAGCTAGCTATCATTATGCAAAGTAGTACAATGCATTTTATTCACGTATTTATTCCTTGACCCTTCCCATCGGTGTTATTGTCCAAACTATGAAACAAATGTTATTTTCAATGCCAAACAAAATCCAGTCAGGTCCCACTCACGATAAAAAATGAATCCTCTTTTCGACACCCCTTTTTCCATTAATGTTTCTGACTGACCTCTTCCTCAGTGTTTCAGTTTTTCTATCACGGTATCTTTTGGCATGATTCTGACTTTTATATTTATACATTTAGAATATTGTTTATCAAAAAGCCGAAACAATGAATCTGTTAATGAACCACCTGTTTGACATAAAACTAACCAGCAACTATTCTGACAATCAGAACTTTTCATGTGCTGTAAGGCTTTGTTGGAGCCCCCTTCTTAAATATGAGGATTTGATGCATTTCTTTATCAAAGGTACTAAAAAGCTATTTTCTGACAGAATGATTATGTGAGTAAGAAATTGTAATCAATATTGAAAATAATCATTAGTCACAGCTATAACTTCACAAATGTTACATCAGGTCTGGAAGGCTTCACTTTAACCAACCCAGTGACAACAGCTTGCTGTTTAAGATGCACATGTTGTTGTTGAAGCCAGATCTCACACACACACACACACGCACACTCACGCACACACACTAACACACACTCACACTCAAGTCACAGATCTGAAGACACTCTCTTCTCAGAAAACCAAAGTGAGACACAAAACTGACATTCAGTCCCAAACGCAGCCAACTTCAGCCAAAATTTGTCACCTTAGCTTCTCATTAGAGTCATTGTTTTTTTTTATCATAAGAAATGCATGTTTATCTCCAGATCTTTCTGACAGGGTCCATTAGAATTTAAGGTTTTAGCTGCAATTATAAACCAGACATTATGTCACTGAGTTATGTCCAACTTCTTCTCATTATCTCCACTCTAAAAGCTGGAATACAGAATTGACCTGACTGCACAGTTCTGAGTACCCCTGTTATCACAGCTCCTATTGACTTACAGTCAACTCAGCTATCTAATGAACTCATACATTCACAGAGCTAAAGCTGACCTGACTGTTGCCTAAGCTATTATTACGCCTACCATGCAGGAATAGAATGGCATTCATAATTAAGTGATATAAAACGTAATGGCTCCAGCTGTTAAAGAAAGGCTGACTGTGTGCTATGGAGGATGCGAATCAGTCAGAGGAGGTCTGTGTAGAGGAAAGATGGGAGGAGAGCTGCTGCAGAGGCTAAAGAGAGAGAGGGAGAGACAGAACCATCTTTTACTGCAGCGTAGGAGAGCAGCATGAGAAAAATCCTCTCATCCTAAACTAGATGAATGCTGGAGGATTACAAGCTAATTTCACTGAGTTCTTCGACTGACGTTACATTTAAATGGCCTCCGTCTGGCGTTCAGACAGTATATTCCATGTCAGCTCTGAATTTACCCCATGCTGCACTGCTGTCGATACGGAGCCACGTGGATCAAAAGGCAAATTCAGGTCACTTAAAAAAATGTTGTTTTGAGTGAGAGGGAACGAACTAATAATACCAAAAAAACGTGAACTTTTATAATCCAAAAAACAGCAGACAATGAGTTCTCATGTCTTAGCTGCAAATGATCAGTTCCTGGCTTCTACAATATCCCTTTTTTCCTATGAAAAATGTCCTCTATTTACTTAAACAAAATGTATTGCTAGCTGGCTAATATTTTACAACAGTGTGAGACAGATTCTGACTAATATTTGCACTTTTTCTGTCTTTTAAAATTCATTTTAGCTCACTGGTAGATTACAAAACTAGGCCGTGAGACTGTGTAGCATGTATACATAAGCCTTATCTCACTCACCCAGCATGCACGGTATAACTGTGTAAGCATGTGAGAGGGATCAATAGCGACGTTTGTTTATCATATGTGTTCAATGCAAACAGTTGGGAATGTTTGCTTTTATCTTGTTTTTTCAAGCCGTTGCTGAATCCTGAGATTTTTCAGATTTTTTTCGCAGCAATATTGTCTTTCTGAAAAAATACAGGCCAGAAGCTACAAGGACAAATCTGACAATGCAAAAGGAACCAGTGTATCTGCTGCCTTGTGTGGGATCAGAGTACAAAAGCGCTCATACTTCACCAAGTGAGAAGTATCTTCTGGGGATCTGGGAGTCTGGGTAGACGTTCTCTAGATACCAGGAAAAGGGTTTGCACTTCAAAGCCTCGCGGAGGGCTTTACGGGAAGAGACGTCTCCATAGTCCACTCGCATCACGCCTGCGGGATAAATACAGTATATAGACACAGATTCAGCCATATGTATCAGTGAATATCATCAGTTAGTATTTATCTTAGCATTTACAGTTCTTGTTCTAAAAATAGGAGTTTTATTCTGTCTTGCACCACCAGGATTAAACACCAGGGGGACCCTTCTTTAAAAAAAAATGCTTACTATACTAGGAAGTACTGGCTTTGTGAATGATCGTGCAGAAATTTCTACTTGAATCATCTGACTTCTGTAATTCCTATTATACACAGTGTACTGCTAAAGATAAGGCATCTCATTCAGAAAGGCACAAGTGCTGTTCTGTAGTACTGTGTACCACGTTACTTTAACCAAATGGAAGCTGCCTGATGTATCATTCGTATTGAAGCTGAAGTCTGAGGAAGGATTAGACAGCGACTGGGCATCGACACTTACAAACACATTAGGCAGATGGTTTCTCCCTAGAGTGCCTCTTGAGGACTCATAGCTTGCATGTAGATAGATCCAGGGTGGTAATTTAGAATGAAAGAGCTTGATTGCAATGAGGGAAAATATAGTAAAATTTGTAAAACCAGCCAACATGTAAGACCTGCAGCATTGTACTGTATATAGCCATCACACGTAAGCAGGTCAATGCAAACAGCACCTTCCGTAAAACCAATAACATCCTACACTTGAAACAGAAATTTCAAGTTGGCAGATAAAAGCAATAAACTGAAGGCCACGTTTTCTCCCCCTGGATCTATTTCTCCCTTTCTCTTTCTGTCTCGCTCTGTCTGTACGGTCTGAGCATCACATGTTTCAGATGATGAATAGCCTCTTTGATCTTGAAAATCACCAGTGCAGAGGAGGGACAAGGAGGGAGATACACTTTTAATAGGATCACTAGATGACACTCCCAAATTTAGGCTTAGCAACATACTGTGCTCCTCTGTGCCAATAAGTGAGGCCTGGCAGCAGCGTAGCCCAGATCATTCTCCCTAATGTCCCTGAGGAACAGACAGTCATTGCAAGGCCACAATACGCAGAAAAACCTCATCCATCACAGGCCTGGCTCTGTCTGCACACCTGCCCGTGGAGAATCCTGTCTGGCTGAGTGGAAGAGAAGGTCACAATTTGTGCTGTACGACCGGCAGATTACGGATGATCCCTTATAGGTTGGATGGCATCTAAAATACTTAACCAGAGATTTCCGGAAAACTGCCGTCTGCAAAAGGGTAATCATATTACAAAGTAGACAGATGGAGGGGGACTAATCTCTCAATCTGCACAGGCGTATTGTTGTAGTTTGTCCGTATGGGTTTGAGCTCTGCTGGAGAGAGGACCGTTTTTGACAAATTTAGAGAACCCAAGTTAGTAGAGCACTAAAAAAGTGTCTGAAAGTAGGAGCGAATTAATCCCACTTTGAGGATAACAAAGCAGCGTTAAATTCCAATATAAGAATAAAAGGAGAATTGTAAATTCTGAGATGAATGAGTGAGAAAAAAAAAGCACCATGAAAGAGAATGAAATAATAAAATAGAGCAGACTTCTTTTTCACATCACTTTGCTAAATGTAATAGCAGCGAGCACATAAGCAGCACAGGGGAGTTTGGTAATGAGGATTGTTCATATCTGCTTTTGAACAGTGGTGCACTCGGAATAAAACATCCATTAAATTCCTGACTGAACTAGATATTCCTTGAAACTATTAAAACATGTCAAATGTGTGCCATTTCAACATCGTTGTCACATCACTCGGTCATCACAGCAGCCGAGAGATGCAGTGAAACACAGGTATCATTGCTCTGTACCTGGTGATATAATATAGAAGAAATCTTTGAAAACATCCATCCAGACTTCGGCCAGGCGCCTGTTGTTCTTGTTGATGACTTGGCCCGTTCCTCCAGGGAAGCTGTATGGGGTGGCCTTCCGGAAAACATGGCCCACGTGCGAACATGTTACAATTTCCAGGGAGCCGCCACATTGCCAGATCTGTAGAGACATAGAGATAATGTAGATTTATAGACAGTAATATGTGGCAAGAAAGCTGACAAACACAAACCTATAAAACTGTCAGTTAATGTAAAATCCCTTATTTTGTTGTTCCTCACTCCTGGATGCTCATCTGACTAAGAAATTCATGAAATGAGTCAACAATAAGAATTTGTAGCTCTTAAATGTAAGAATATGAAGGTTCATAAGTGCCACCATCCTACCATACCCCCCTTTTTTACTGCAGAAATGTCTGGGATTGGATGCTGCAGCTCGGTGGCTCGCTTTGAAACAGCTTTTTATGTGTTTCCTGATTCAACATTTAGTTAGAAATTGAAAACAATAAGCAGAATAGGATATGTTTTACAGTGGATGACTTGTTTAAGACAAAAATCATCAAAAATCAAAAAATAACTTGCTCATATGAATTTATCCATCAAGAGTTTTCTTTTTATAATCTGTTATCTCCCTTTTACCTGCATTTCATAGTCAGAAAAAAAATCAACCTTGGACCTGACAGTATTTAAGACATTATACTTTGTCTTTGTTGCATCTTATCTTTCATCAATAAACCTTATTTTAATGTAGTTGCATGGCTGTAGGGGTGGCAATGTTTCTCTGCCTGTCGGTTGGTTCGCTGATTTTGTCCAAACTGAAATATCTTAGGAACAATTGGTTGCATTGCCATGATATTGAGTACAGACAGTCTTGATCACCAGAGGATGAATTGTTGTAGCTTTGCTAATCCATTAACTTTTCATCTAATATCATCCATCCATCTATTTATCAAAACCCGCCTTATCCTGTACAGGTTCATTAGGAGTTGGAGCTTAGTCCAGCTGACTTTGGGCAACGGTGGGGTTCACCCTGGACTGCTCACCAGTGCTTCATCCTCAGGTGAAATTTTAATTTGGCCAACATGTTGTTTTTGAATTAAGAATTATGGCACTCCCATCATCTATCCTTTGTGTTTTGTGCTGATTAGCAAATGTTAGCTGGCCTGGTCCTGCCTGCCTATTGCTTACAGGTACAGCGTTTGCTGTGAATATAGTCTGGAAACCCTTTTCAAATGAAGGTTTGCTCAGCCATTATGAAGGGCGGAACAATCAGCAACCAGTAGGAGTGACTAAGGGCGATGGTCGTTTTGTGATGAAATGTAGTTCCAACAATGGAGGAGGTGATAAAGCTACGTAGATGAAGCAATAGACGAACAGACGAACAGTTGTAGGAACACTAGCAAATGTCTAATAATTAAAACCACAGTCTGCAAAGTTTGCAATGGTCATTAACCAACACAGCATTGCACTGCTCACTTTGGGGAAGGGTCTCTGTTGTTTGCAGTGTGGCGAGTATTGCTGCACAACATTTGTCATATAGTGGGCAATACTAATTGGATAAAGCTGCTCCCATAGTTTCAAAATTAACCCGAGGTCTACGCCTGTTAGGCTGCTACGACTGCAAACAATCCTCAATGGAGCGTGACAGACTCACATATTCACAAAGTGAATTGGGGTCTGGTGACACCAGGCAAAATGTCACCATGCTAGTATACAAAACTAGGATCATTAGCTTCAGCATGTTAGTACTGTCATTGTGTATTTAGCATTCAGCTCAAAGCACCACTGCCCCTAAGTGAAGCCTGCAGATGCTCGTCAAACAGTTCATGTAGAAACTACTAATCACAATAATCCTCAGTAACCTCACTAACCTCAGTAACACAAGACTAGTTCTTGTATTGGTAACTGTGTATGCTTAAATTAGTAAGAAAGAAACTCCCATTATGTCCAAATATCAACTCCAATGGTATAGCACAGCTTAACTAAAGCTGCCTGATCAAGCTGTCATCTTAAACTGACTTCACTGCAGATAAGCTTCAGTAAAGATATCTTATTTCACACAACAGGTATTTATAAGAATCCCTGTACCTCACATTTTTTTTGACTCTCTCCCTTGAATCTCAAGCAGAAGAGATGCAAGTGTAGACAACGTGGATATGGGTAAGGAAATTGGCATGAACCTTCTGACATCTACCAAGTCTGGTAATGTGATCACATCGTGATATCATCCCTCCTGTAGTCTGTCACTCACTCGAAAAGACATTTCCAGGTTCTCTCCACCCCAGATATCCATCCCGGGATCGTAGCTTCCAATTTCTTGAAAATATGTTTTGTCTATAGAGAATAATCCTCCTGCCATGGTGGGAGTCCTGCAAGAGACACACAACAAATTAGGACGAAAAAGAAACCCCACAAAGCCCTTTTGTAACATTACATCTCCTAATGTTGTATTTGTTAGAATCATTTTACAACTCAAAGGAACATTGAGGATATAAAGAAGGCCAATTTTGTTTGACAATTTGAGACAAAGCCTTGGAGGGGCAATTACTTTTATCATCTAATTCATTCTATGTTGAAGTCGGCCCCGAATTATGGATATTGTTTTGTTGCTGCAAGTGATTTGCATATACAAGACAAATTGTGCTTACTTATGTGAAGCAAGAAAAGGCAACTGTAATCAGAGATTCTGTTTTACTATTTTAAAAATATATTAATCTGCTACAAAAGAGAAACATCACAACTCTATGGATGCTTTTCGGGCAGTGGGACACTGAGAGGAGAATGATCTATTTGCAGCAGTAGATAAAAATGATACTTTTCAGAAGAGAACATCTTATAAAGAAGTCTAACTATCAATGTTTCCTGTGTAGCCTCTTGCCACCACAGACAAAATGCAACATTTGCTTAAACTTACAAAAGTGTCGTTCATTTTTTTTTCTGTCTAATTTGACCTCCTGTGTCTTCATTTTTAATGATAAGACAAAACAAAAGTGGAACGTCAGGCACACATCTCCTTGAAAAATAATCTTGATTTAGCTTCAGAGGAAGAAAAAAATATTTTCTTTGTGTACCTGACAGGAAGTGTTCTGTCCCCCTTGCGTCGATCCATCTCACGCTGGGGAACAGGGTACCATCGGAAATTCAGCTTCCAGTTGAATCCGCCATAAGTCATATCTGAGCCTGCCATGTATTCAAAAGTCTCATCGCTGATGACGTCTATGATAGGACACACCACTGCTGTACTGAAAGACACCAAGAGCAAGATTCGATGTTGAGATTAACTGTGGCTGAAGGTGCGCATTGTTGATTATATTTTTAACTGATGATGATTCAACAGTTAAAACATAATGTACAGGTGGTGTATTGTTATTTTACTGTATCTTTAACATCCTAACCCAAATACCAGACCTCATACAATAAAGAAATCAGGTTCTAGTTTGTAACCGCCAAGTCTTACCGCTCTGCGCCTGTAATATACTATTGATTTCATTATTGTTCTGTAGAACATTTCTATGATTATTCATAACGAGTTGCAATCAGCTGAATGTTCACTTTTGAATTAGTCAATTATTGAGTCTATAAAAAGTAAAAACAAAGAAAACATCTTCAAGTGTCTTGTCTTGTTGTTTTGCCCGACTAACTGCAGAGATAAAACAGAAAAAAAGCAGAAAGATTTGGCAGTTTTGGTTGATTAAATAATTCCAACAATTTAGCAACTGATCAAAAATCAACATAATCTTGTCAATATCTTGCTGTATTGTCCAGAGAGCTAAAAATACATCATATCTTATTTCCAGGCCTGTTGTCTTTTAATGAAGATGTCTTTTTGTCCAAGGCCATCCTGTGAGAAAGTCCATGTAATTTTCTTGCAAACAGTAGTTGTGGTGATTTATCTTTGTTAATGATGGCCACTGTACAGTTATTAAAATTAAGGTACTTTGACGCTGTCAAAATAAATGGAATAATCTGTCCTTTTTAATAAACAAATGAAGTAGCCATTGCAAAGGTCAAAAAGCATGACTAACACTAATATCTGTAATATATTTTTCTTGCCTGTTTTAGGATTGGGCATCATTCAATATGATTGTTTATTGAATTTCAGTCACTGTCATAATAATATGGTAATATTATACAATTGAATAAAATTCTAGTGTCCGAATCAATGATTTCACATATACTGTAATTAAAAACTAACAAAATGAGCATGAAGCGTGAATTCTAAAGTGAGTTTTTTTCCTCTGATGTAATGCACAGCAGCAGATCACAGTTGAATTTTTAACATGTGATTTTCAACACATTCGCCTAATTGTAACAAAGCAGTTAGTCTATTAGTATTGGGCAAAATATTTTATCACAAAGCTGCATATATATATATATATATATATATATATATATATATCCCTCCCCCTGACTTTAACAAAGCCACCCATGTCATCAATCATGTGAATTTGCAGTCAACATATGTATACTTCCTACACCCTCTCATCTGTCTGTGCCCAGGCCTAAAGACATCAATACATGAGGAGCAGCATTCAGTAAAAGTGTAATGGCTCCATAATACAATATTCAGAGTCACATGATACCAATTTCTTCCTGAGGGAAAATGAATGTGTCTGACCTCAGATAAGAAATGGATCACAATGGGGTCATTATCAATCCATCCATCCGTTCATGTCACTATCACTCACACAGCCGATGCACTTTATGTTTTCTACAGATATCGCTCAAGGAAGTAGATAACATGTTCTGATAAATAACATAAACACAATAAACTCTTCTTCATCACTTTAAATTAACCCAATTTTGTTTAATAATTGTAACAGACATATCAAGCTGGAGAAAACATCCACTTTCAAATCCTGCTCACATCTCCTTGCTCAGTTGTAGCAGTGTTAACACAATGACAGAGGTACAGTTTTTCCTCTGAGGCATCAGCACAAGCAGAATGATTATCGTCTCCTATCAGCAGTGTCAGGCAGTGTGTTCATAACTGATAGTTTGCTATCCCATCAATATTCAGATAGCACTTTGGCTAAAGCATCCAATGATGCAACTTAGGTGAAACATGATAACAGCAGTATTAATAAAGCATGTTAGCAAGATTGAATAGGCTGACAGTGAAAAGCTCTTCAGCACTGTAGTGCGCTGGCCCCAAAAAGTAGAACGTATTAATCATTTCCTATCAGCGCTTCCAATATTAATATTAAATTTGAAATATTCAGTGTGGTCCATTTTGGCTCCTACCTGTCCTCTTTGATGCGAGCCAGCAGGGGCTCCAGCCAACCGACAGTACACTCGCAGTGAGCATCCAGAAAGGTGATGACCTGACCTGTGGTGGCAGCCGCCCCCCTCAGCCTGGCTCTGATTAGACCCGAACGCTGCTCCATCCTCAGGATCCTCACTGGCACCTCCAGAGTCCGAACATAGTTCTCCAGCTTCTTTTTCAGGAACTCTGTGACAAAACAGCAGACAATGCAGCAAGAGTCTACCTGCAGGGTATTCAAACTGAGCTGAAACAAGTATTCAGTGTATTCGTTGGTCAATCAAAGATCAACAGAAAATATTTTGCTTACAATCTCGATCAATGGTCAAAAATATTTTTTGTAAACATTAATGCCAAAAGGGCCGTTGATTGGACAAATGTTAAAATTATGACGGACAGTTTTCTACAATTATCATTATTTTCACTATTTTCTGATAACAGAACCAACATTTTTTTGTTATATACTGCATGTCTTTTTATACAACTCCCAACTAAAGCCAATACAGTTGGGACCTGCTTAAATAAAGCAACACTTACGAGAAACGGCTGCATCAAACCCAGTATTATGTTGTTTTTTTAAAAGCATCAAAGTTAAGGCCAAGAAGATATTGACCTCAGCCATTCCCACATCATATACATGTTTAAAGTTCGGAAAGGGCAATATGAGTAGCATATGGCGAGAATTAGACAAGCTTTCAAGGGGTATGTTGTTCCCTCATGACAAAATGAAGGTGGACCATTTGATGATCTGGAGTTCTAGTGATCAGCTTCTACAGATAATATTGATCCATACTAGTTGACATTAGTAATATTTAAGTTCTTTTGCCAGACATTACATTCTGCTCGGTGACTTATGGCCTGTGTGAGAAAACATCACTCATTGCTACTACTCGAGCAAAAAGCTTCATAAACGGGTTAAGTTAAATTTTTGTGGCCCACAGAACTCAACAGGCATTTAGTGAAGATATCAGCATGTGATAAAGGAAGGAACAAGGCAGAGCATTATCATTTTTTTGCATCTTTTAATGCTCTGAATCTGTTGTCCTGTCGATGACAGCGAGGACGATATCCCTCTCAGATCAGTAGGACAATTTTAGACGCTTAAAGTTCAGAGTAATGACATACAAGAGGAATGCTTTAGTGGAATTTGTACAGATTTTAAATAATTCCTTTGAAACGGTAAATACTAAGTAGCTGTGATATGACAGAATTGAATTAAACCTGCCGGGGGGGTTGTAATATTAGAAAATGTAAAATACTTGAATCGATATAAATTTTTCTACACTGTGCTGATAGTTGTTTTTATTTAGGATTTAACCAGGAATTCTAAAAGTAAAAGGCCTGGAATTTATTTTTTAAAATTTTGTCAATTTTGCACTTGTAATGTAGAGAATTTAATTCTGGGGTATTTGTTTTCCACACAAATTTAGTAATAACACTGAGTAATTTATTAAATTACCCAACCATCAGAGGATCCAAACTAAATTCAATTAAACAAAACTCTGTGAAGAATTAAAGACATTTTAATCTAAAATATTGGGAACAATTTTGGTATTGTTTACAATTGTTTTTGTGATAGTTATTCTACCATCTTTATCACAAAAATAACAAAAACTTCTATTAGTTGCAACCATGCATCAGTTTACTTGGCGTATTTATTGTCGTCTGTTCTAAATAGGAAATGTTGATTCCACAGATTCCTGTTGTGGCCGGTCTCCTGGCTCTCCCTTTCACTGTGAAGCACAATTCACCGGGCGTTGGATTGTTCACCCACTAACAGGGGATGTGAGCTGGTTTTAGACCATCATGATACAGGTTAGTTTTACCCTTCTACATTGTGCTACACTGTGTTTTTTACATTGCTGCCAAGTTCGTGATCCTTCCTCAGAGATCCATTGCCCACTTTGATCCTCATTCTGCTTAAGTACAAAATGCACATCTAGTATTCTTGACTGCAGAGATAAACCTGTGAGTCTGTCATGTATCAGATACTGTACACTTTGTGAGCTGCTTATTAGACACGGTGTAAAGTGTGTACCGACCTCTCTCGCTGGCATCGTCGACGAGCACAATCTCCACTAGCAAGTGTTTGGGAGAGCGGTTGATGACACTGTGAACTGTCCGCAGCAGGGTGCTCCATGCCTCGTTGTGAAACACGATCACAATGCTGGTGTTGGGCAGGTCGTCTGAGTACACCTTGGTCTTACAGCTGACAGAGCAACAGAGGGAAAAAAGGAAATCTGTGACAGAGTTGTACATAGGAAAGTTGCTTTAGGTTTGTGTGTGGAGTATCGGCAAACTATAGGCGAAATCGCTCAAATCCATATTTACTGATGTAAATGTCGCTCACCTAATATATGAACACAACCATGCATCTGTATACTATTGACCTGAAGCTATTGTGTTGGTTTCACGATGCAGCTCTTTGTTTTGTATTAAAAGTGTCTGAGAGGAATTTGAGTGTATCCTGCTGCTATCCACTGCTGCCATCAGTGCAAAAACATAGTCAGAGGAGATTTACTGACAAAAATCTCCAAAGAAAATAGAAAAAGTAAAATAGTGTTGACAGCTATGTCAGCATGTCCTTGGCTTGATGTGACGCCTGTCAAAGCCAAAGGGTGAGAATGTGGCAAATTTGGGATGCTGCTGTAGTAGATGCTCCTGAATAAAGAATTGGTTACATTACAGAAGAGGAGGTGGACAGTAAAAGTAAAAGCAGCCTGTATGGTAGGAGGAGGGGATGTGGAAAGTGACAAAGGGTGAAAAAAGCCACCGGAGCAGACAGCATTGCTAGTTCAGTTCTGTCTATTCAATGTGGCAGCAGTGACTGACACAACTAGGCCAGGAGGCTGCCTTCAAGACAAAATGTTATTGCCCTTCAGAGGACAACGACTGGCAATTCTGCATGGTTCTGGATAACTGTCAGCACAGAGCTGGTGAAATGTTGCAAGGCTAAGCTGTGTTCTGTGTACATTGTTGTATTATTTATATGGAGAGAATGATGGAGCCATAATGGACAGGAAAGCTAGGCGCTGAAATCAGCTGAATGTTCACTTTTCTGCTGTAATATAGGTCTTCCTTTTCACTATGTAGTCAAAATGATTTTTATATTTTCACATTTTGCCACATTGCAGAAAATCTGGAGTTGGCATTTTCTTGGTATTGGCAAAAAAAAAGCACAAAAACTGAAGATTGTACAGTAGGTGTACAAAAGGCTAATCTGGTGGCCTATATCTCATGTGAAAGGTGGAGACTTTGGTATCCATTTAATGAAAGTGTAGAGGAGAACTCGGCTGGAATATTTAAACATGAATCACTTGGATATTGTGTCTACACGAGGACGCAAATGTCTGTGCATATCAGCAGCTTTAAATGACTGTGCTCATGTTTCATACAAATTTTCATTAAGTGCTCAAGTGGATCTTGAGTGACAGTAAACAAACCCGACTCCCATTCAAATGTCAGGCATAATGTACACAGCTTGAGGGATCTGATGGATGCGACATTGAAACAGTCCTCAACATTAGAGATGTATTTTCTCATTGTGTACAATTATTAGTACTAATAACAAATGAGGGACTCAACGAGTACTTTATTTTAATCACCAGAATAACTTGCACCTATCATCACTGACTGTAATCCTTTGAGACTCTTAACAAGAGAAAGTATTCTGCCCTGCTGAGCATTTGTCTGAATACTGGATCCATGTCTAGCATGACAGGGTTAAGTGTGCACATATTAAAGAGTAAAAAACACAAAAGAAAGAAGCAAAAAGCTAAATGTATCGCCTGGAATGTCAGCTTTGATATAATGAAATTTGCGATCGATATCTAAGGTACAAAAGTCTGCAGGCAGCACAGGTGTCGGGTGAGAAGTGTGTTATGCTGGTCCGTTGGAGAGTGGACGGTGTTAAAGGGTCAGTACAGTAGTGTGATTCACAGCATTCATCTGGCAGACACCCAAGCTTACGCACCCATCCAACCTCACGTCTGGCAGACTCCTGTTGAGCGCAATCATGTCGCTGGCCATCAGATTGAACTGGTTAATCTTAAAGAGCTCCTTCATTTTTTCCTGGTCGTCCTTGGCGATGTTTACTGCCTTGCCCATTTCGCCTGGACCCTCATGGCTCCGAGATATCACTGCTGTAACAGACAATGCAGAGACATATCTGATAAGAAAACCTTTTTTGCTCACTAATGAGGCGGAAAATTAACATCAAACTGCATTTTACACTGTTCATACACATATTTATTAGTAAGACAGCAACATGAAAAGGGTTTATTATTGATCTCTTCATGCCAAAAACTGTGCTGCAAAGAATGCTTGTTAAATTTCTGTCCATTTTGTAAAGTGTACTTTTCTATACTAGTAAAAACATGCATAAAACATAATTTTTCAGAACAATGTACATACACTAAACTTGCTTTAATGTATGTGTTATTAAAGAAGTATGTGTACAGCAGCATGTATGCATGTGAGCATTATGTCATAGTCATATTTATCATATTATATGCAGACAGAAAATGTGCGGGTACTACTAAAAGCTGAGAAAAAGATGTTTCCTCAAACATCAGTGAATGTGAAACAGCATGAAACCTTCAGCACAGACAGACAGTAGTGGCACTTTGCTTAAGCTCTCTCCCAGTTGCTCAGGCTTAGGCTGACTGGGTATTAAGCACTGTACAGTCTGACAGCTATATTTAAATTTAATTTAATCTATTCAGAGTTTTTGAATTCAGAGATTTAGGAGAATGTATTAATAAATGAAAAAGCAGTATGAAATCAATGCCCAGATTTGCGGTCTTCTTTGTTTTTGCTCTCACCATCCAGTGCCGGCAAAATATGTGCCCATCAGCATCGCTCCCGCTGCTGCACATAGCCAATCCCCCTCACCAATGGTAAATAACCGCCGATGGATTTATGACTCTCTCTCTCTCTCTCTAATAATCTCTTAGAACAGAGGCAGTGATTTCCATAAAAGGGGGACATACAGTTCACATTAGCTACATGGCCTCCAGTTAAGAGGATTCCATACGACCCTTTGTAGATATGGACTGGTGTCGGCTGGATTGTTAACCTTAACTGATCCTGATCTTTTCTTATGGCACTCTCCATTTGGACACCGGCTTACATCTGATGGACACAGCTCGAGAGCTGAGCTGCATGATTGAGCAAAGTGTCCATCAAAAACACACTCTCAACCTGCTCCAGCCGAGCTCCACCAATCCATCATTCTATATGTCTGGATAAGCACAGGTCAGGAAAGGTCTTGCACACATCCAAGCAAACCACCAATACCACCTCTGAAGAAATTACGGTAAAATTACTAGCTGCAAAGCCAAAGTTGAGCTGTATCGCTTGACGGATTGATGGAAGCCAAACTGCATTTATTGAAAAGCTGGAAGCTGGACTGTATTGCTTTATGTTCAGCTGGGAGCTAAACTGCACTGCTGTCTAAACTTTACATGAAGGAGCTGCTGAAGGTGTAAGAGCAGTTGTAATAATAAGGAAGAACTGCAGGGGGGCAAAATATGGTATAAACAATGAAAAAGTGTTCAAATAAACCTATATGTGCAATTACTTTATCTTAAAGTTCCTCTCCTGGCATTGATTAAACCTCAAAAATGTGATCTCTGATCATCAAAATTACATATTTTGGGGGGTTTTCTGAGAAATTTTGAGCAATTGGTTCCTTAAATATGTGACATCAGACACCCGGCCCTGGTAGTTTTGTGGATTATCAGTGGTACATTGAAGTACATGCTTAGTCGTGATGTTGACTTGCATATCTCGTAGCATATAAGAACAAGGTTAAAAACTTAACTTTCACTGGAGGTGATTTTTAAATCTTAAGTGTACAGGAAAGGAGGCGTCAGGAGTGGGTTGCCCACTAATCATAAGTTTAGTGGTTCAATTCCCGGGTCCTCCTGTCCATATGCTGAATTGTCCTTGGGCAAGACACTGATTTGAGTGTCTTTTAAGTGTTAAATATGAGAGTAAACACCAGTTGAGGTCTGGTGCAAGCACTTCCATGTACTACAACAAATTGAGCTTTGTGTGAGGGTGTATTAAGAAAAAAGCCATTGAGCTTTTTATTTTCAAGTCTTCAGTGTTAATAAAGCCTGCTGTAAAGCCTGACGTTTCTTATAGCTGGGGGCTTTTAGTTTGAAAATCCTGCATACCCCAGGACAGAATTAGGTTTATTTTAGGGTAATTTGTGATTCTTAAGGTTAGACTAAGGGACACATGAATGCATTGTCAATAAGTGTCCTCATAAAGACAGAAAGACGCATGTGTGTCTGTATATGCGTGTACACAAAAACTTAAAAGGAGCTACACATTTAAATATCAGAGAACCACTATAATTAGGTTCCTCTTAAAAGTGCTACGACTTTCTTTTCCTGTCTGTTTGTCACATCAGTTAAGATTCGACCAGCTGAAGTTAGATGCAGTTAGATTGCAGAGAATAACGAGAAGAAGGACTCAAATGGCAGCTTATTACTCAGGGATAGAATAATGAAACAATGACAGTTAAAAGTGCTAAAGTATTTGTAAATAGAACTTATATATATATATGACCTTTATTTAACCAGGTAAAATCAATTGAGAACCAATTCTCATTTACAATGATGACCTGTCAACACAGTCCACACAGTGACACAAACAGCACAGATACAAAACAGTATAACAAACACATGAGGAAAAGGTAGGCATACAGTGTTGTACTGTATGTAGCTTGAGTTTCACAGAAATGGTAAACGAGGGTTTGGTTAAAAGTCACAGATATCAGAGAAGCGGTCCAATCAGCTCATGTGAATCAGCTGCAATTAAAGGTTGTCATGGTGATGGTAACTGCTCAGATACTCCTGGATCAAACAGTGCATTTCCAAGATGTCTTGTATTCTGGTTTCTGTCTGAACATTACGACAATTCAGCCGAATAAAGACACATTTGCAAACAAATGCTAAATATTTTGGATAATATGTCACACATGAAAAATCCATAAGCTGAACACCATGACACCTGAAAAAGGTTTCCATGTTGAACAGCATAGAAGAGGTTATTCACCAGAAAAGGGAGCAGAGACAACAACATCATCACCAATAATATGTTTTGCGTTTCACTTTGTAAAAATGAACCTGTTGTCCAACAGTTGTATTGATTTACATCTAAGTCTAAACTGTACCATACCACTGGAACTTTTTTCAGTTAATTTTCTTTTCCTCTTAACTTTCTGTACCTCCTTCATTTTTTTAGTCACCCTCTAGGATTGAAGTGTTGATGGTCCACTACTTTTCAGACTGAAATATCTCAACATCTGTTGAAGAGATTAACATGAGCATTTGTAGAATCGTGGCCTCCTCAGGATACATTTGTAATGACTTTAACGATTATTTGACTTTCCCTCTGTCACCAGTTACACCTGCTGTTTTGGTCCATGTATGTGCAGCAGCACGAAGCGCAACAGTAGATGAAGTTGTACGCCAGTTACAGTATATCACTAATTTCATCGCTTTGAAACACGTGCCACTTACATTCGAAATCAAAATTCATGTGCTTTAACTTAGCAACACACAGATCAGAGGAGCCTTGTGAATTTTGTGAATTTTGTATTCAAGTCTGACACGTACACCATTATCAAAGATGATCACGATCATCTAGGATGAAAACAGTGGCCCTGTCTGTCCTCAGGTCAATCAACCTAATTTAATGTCCCTGCCTGCAGCTTTAACCCGAGTAATAACAGTGAAAAGGTTCCCCTTTAATGAGTAATGAGTCTTCTGAGACACAATCACTCACAGTTGTGGTCTAGAGGTTAAACACCTCTTGGCAAATTACGCGTTTAGTTGATTTTTGAAGTACAACCTGCGCAGCACATCAGCTGGATCACTTCAAGTTCTAAGATGTGTTTAGGGTGTTTTGTGTGTGCGCACCATGATTAAGACTTTCAGTCATATTTAAGGCAAGACTGTGAGGGCTATTCCAAAATCTTCAGCTTGCATTTCTTGAAGTAGGTCACGGTGCAGTTTGAGGTGAGGTTAGAATCATTGTCCTGTTGTAGAAGCCATTCTGCATTTCTTCTACTTACTTACACTCAGATTTTGCTGATATGCGCATGCAATGTTTTTTATCCCACTGACTACCACACAACCCCAAGTATAATATTTCCACACTTTAACAGTAGTTTAAAGTGCTGCTTTTTCTGACCAACACACCTTTGGTGATTGTAGTCAAAGCGCTCAATTTGAATTTCTCTCAACAGCTTTTGTTTCCAAACCAACTCTTGCTTATCCAGATGTTGCTTTGCATACACGAGACGTTTTTTGTGATGAGGCTGCAAGTAAGGTTTTCCTCAGACAACTCTTCTATGCAGAGCAAGTTTGTTCACAGATGCTGGAGAGTGGAACGACTCTATCAGCTGAACCTTCCTGCAGCCCCTTTCTAGTCATATGTGGGTCTTGCTTTGCCTCTCTGCCCAGCAGACGTGCAGTTTTATCCAAAGGTTTTTTTTCCTTCAGATTTTGTCTTGACTTCCACTGATCCTCTTAACTGACATTTCTTAATGACATTTCAGACAAATTGCAATCTCGAAGTGATATCTTTTTATAGCCTCCCCCTGCTTTGTAGGCATCAATTAGCTTCATTCTAAATTCTCAGTCTGTTGCTTAGATGAGTCCACAACATTTGAGGGGTCAGAGACTTTATCCGGCTTTGTATTGTCATTAGCTAATAATCCCTAATGACAGGGTTGACCTGCTTAACAAGTCAGTCAGTTAACAATTTAATGAAGTTTTGAGACTTTACATGTAGAAACTTTTGCAGATGCTGCAATGAGTGTTTATTTATTAAATTTAGGTCATTAAATAAAAGTTAACAGTACCTTAACATCTGAAGAAAGGCTTTAGGTTATATTTAACTCTTTCCACTCAAAAAGTCAACAAATTATGTAATTTGCCCAAGTGTGCAAAAACAATTGTATTTCAGTGCCGATCACAAATGAAGTGCCACATCCCTCCATCTACCATTATGTCATTAAGATTAGTGTGAAATTGAAATTCTATACTTTCTGAACCATACTTGTCATGTGCTAAACAACTTTTTATTATATTTCATTGCTGTAATGTCTCTTTGATTCCCGTTTGCGAGGTGAAAACGAATCTACATGCAGGTTTTGCATTGAGTTCTTCATCACATGGCTGCCAACGTCCCCCAGCTATTTTCACTCTCATTTACTCGACAGAAAAAGATCTGTGTGGTGGTGCACAGTTGGATGCTCCTTCATTCCACTCTCATTTCTCCACACGTTAACTCCTCTTCCTCCCTGTGACGCACTGCTCTGCTCTGCCCTACCTGCAGGTCTGACACGGCTAGCATTACATTATAGATCAGAGAAGCTGCTCTTAAACACAAAAACCACATGACACCAGGAACACACACTACGCAGACTACTTTTACATTGCTCTAATGTGCGTCTTTACTGTAAACTGCAACATACAGTCACTGTGTGGCAACCGAGGGAGCCCTTCTACTCACACAAAGAACAAAGATTCACGGCAACTGGGATCAGAAATTCTATTTAAATGTAATATCTACAAAGGTAAAGGTGCCCAGAAAATGCTAAGTTTCTTCTGTTAGGAGAGGAAAGTTTATAAAAAGTTAAGTCACAGTAAAAATTATATTTCTGTGTCTGAAAAAACAACTTAACGTGGCATTTTGCATAATAAGATCTCCCCATCTTAGTTACATTACAACATTAATGCAACTATATGGTATCGTATTAAAGTCATCTGCCTCCAATTAAATTACAGTCTTCCGTTATACAGATAGAGATATTTAAATTATTATATCACAGGCATAATCAAGAAAATTTTGTGAAAATAAATCAAATTATTGCTACAAATGATGGAATCGTCTCCGATTAATAGTTTTCAGTTTATGGCTGAATGAATGAATGACATTAAATTGAATCTTAAAACACCTGAAGTGTCACTGCAAAAGCAGATCTGAAAAGTATCTCATCACACGGCTCATATATTCAGCAAATCATCAGATTTACCATCTTATGAGCAGAGTAACTCCAAGGTAACATTAGACAATGTTTGTATGGTGATCAGTCGGAGTAGCTGGCAGCTCTGCCTCATTCTAACCTAAAAGCAGCTTAGTAAGCCTCTTAGAAACCTGCTTACTTGAGAGCATGTGAGGAAATGAACTCTACGAAAGAGGAACTGTGTTATGTTGATCTCAGGAGCACACACACACACACACACACACACACACACACACACACACACACACACACACACACGCACGCACGCACGCACACACACACACAACGTATTTTAAATTTACCAAGCTAAATTAATAACTTTACAATCCCATTTGACGATAAAATTATAGAACAAAATTACTAGAACCATGCTGAATTGGATTTTTTTTTAAGACCATTAACTACAGTTTTAACATAATTATATATTAACTATATCGGACTGTATAGTAACTATATGTTATTTGTAACTTTTAGGAAAATTTCTTCCCCCTCAGTGAACTTTACCGTGTTGATAGGATGCTAACAGGTGATATTACGCTGAGGTGAAATTATGGAAAATTGTAAATCTATTGCTTATAATCTTAAGCATGTTTGACTGAAGCTAAACTAAAGGTAAATATTAATTTATTTTGCACCTCATTTATACTTATCAAATTCAATAACCTTACAACTGCCAGAGTTTTTTCTTTTGATGGTTTGTAATGTTATAAACAGACTGATGCGTGCATATTGGTGCCTCAAGAGAAAACCTACTGTATGTTCCCTGATTAACCTGAACATGTCTTCAGTGTGCCGTGTGTAAAAATATCTATTCACTCCTACATGTAAGGATCAGAAAGAAAGAGCAAAGTTTCATGAAATTTTAAAACTTTGATATTTTTTTTTAATCTTTCATGAACATCATGTCAATACTCTTGTAGTATATATTGTCAGAACACAAAAGTTATATGAGGAGAGCGATTTGACTTCACCAACAGCAAAACACACTCTACAGAAACTGCCCGGCGATCAAAAATGATTTAAAATAAAAAATAATGTCTGTATTTATCAAGTCTTTGGAATGGATCAGTCTACAGGCAGAGTTCATCACTTGTGAAACTTTACACCCCTTGAATGAAAGGTGCAACAGCACTGTTGTGAACTCACCTCGGAGGGCAGGGAGCAGCGAGCGGTCCTTTCTGTCATCACATTTGTTACACTCGCTGAAGTACAGCAGCAGGAACACGTCAACCAGCACCCACACTAAAGAGGTGGTCAACACCACCTTGCAGTAGACAAACCGTCGCATCACCTGTCTGGGATGTCAGCCAGGCAGCCAAACAAGGGGGTTGGCAGCGAGTGCTCACGAGCGCTCAGGCTGCTGGTGAGGCATTTGAACTGTGGAGACGGGGCAAGGAAACAAGGGCAAGACCAAGCGGGTGTGACCAGGAGGCGTCATCCTGTAGGGGGGGGTGAAAAAAATCATGTTACTATATATTATAGCATCATTCACATTCAGTTAGTCATTTGAAATTATTGTAAGGATAAAAGTCGAATTGGTGCATCTTGTAAAAATACATTTCCAGTGCTCTTCGGTGGAAAAATGACCTCCAACATATTTTTGTACTAGACCCCAAAACCATAAATCAGCCAACCAATACATCATAAAACCTGGTTGCGCTTATCACAGACATATTCGCATCTGTGAATTTGTTGGCCAATCTAAAAACTTTTTTACAGAACATAATGCAGAAAAAAGATGCTTGAGATGAATTAGAAATTCATCTGTTTGTGTGTTGAAGTTTTTATAACTATTTAGAATTATTAAATCCCAATAAAGTTTACAGTTTCAGATCACTAATGACAGCGTGGACAATAAACTGTAAGATATCCTGCCTCCCTTATATATATCTGCAAGTATTTAACAACAATATCTGTGCAATTATTGCAAAAAAACTAAAGTTTTTTTCCCCAGTTTTATACTCTTTGCTGGTTTAATAAAAATGGTGGTGTTTACATGTGTTCACTGACTTTGGTCACACAGACCTTTATGCTCGATTGGAAATCCCACCCAACGTCTCACATTGGGCTGACCACAGGCGTTTCACATTCTTCCATTTAAAAGGACGAGTGAATGCTCATTTCTCCTATACAGATTTCTCCTACTTCATCCGTAGTGTTGCTAACACCATCTGGGACACTTTAATACCAGAGGCAATTTGTGGAGGTTAAATATCTCATTGGCATGGAAAGTATGCCTAACAATATTTCTGATGAAAAACAACATCATTTCCTGTCAAACAGGATTTCTACTTGACTGAAATTATAGGTTTTTGTTGACTGAAAGGCTCATGAAAGTATAATCAGAATGGAAATTGAATGATGGAAAAATGCTTTCAGCCAATCAAATGCACAGAATCAAACACACAAATAGCCAGGGGTCGTTTAGATATTCAGAACAGAAATATAGGTTACAGTATACATCAAACAGTGTAGTGAAATAGAGATTAATGTTCTACTGATTGGTTCCAGCCTTACATTTTACATTAAAGTCAAATGAGCCTCTGTGCATGCTCAAAATGTAATCATTTGTGTCTATGTGTGTGCATTTAACTGCATCTGCATGTGGGTATAATTTACCTTATTAGTTATTTTCTCAACTAGTGGAAAATGCCTGCAGCATCTCCTGCAGGGAATCTGACAGATTCCCTTATCTTTCGCTTGCAGCATGGTAATGACTTTGCACTCAACACACACACACACACACACACACACACACACACACACACACACACACACACACACACACACACACACACACACACACACACACACACACACACACACACACACACACATTGTCCTCTCCACTCCCTGTCTAAATGTCCATCACAGGGGCTGACACCGCTGCCCCGGGCTGTGTCTTATCTCATTCAAAAACAAGTCAGCCTCTGTCCAGTTGCATCAAGACTCGGATCGCAGTGCAGTGGCTGATTTCAGACAGACTGAATTCACACGCACTGCCCGCTGACTTTTAATGCGAGGAGATGTACGCAATCTAGACTTCCAGACAATGAGTGTAATCAACAAAATTGTGACAGTAAAACTCTGCTGAGACACAAGTCTGTATGTAGCATCTCACCTCCGCTCACGCTGCAGACACATCACTGATGATTCTGTCTCATGATGTCTGTTTGCATCTTTAACCATCTGCTTTGGTGCATGTGTGGCAATAAACACGCCACACATGGATATGATATCGCCAACCACACAACCAGCAGCTCGCTGAAGTCTTGTCCGAAGTAAGTCTGACTCAATTAGTCCAACCATCTGCACATGAAAATGTCCTGTGTGCTCGAAAAATACAACCCTATTTTCTTTTTCAAGATACCTTTTCCAGTCCTTTCAAGATAAGTGTAAATCGCCTGGCCTCATTAACTGCTTCCTCAAGTGACAGTTAATTGTGTTAGCAGCACTCTTTATTGTGAAAAGTCTGGTGCAGTGCTTCGAGTTAAATTACATGTTCCTCATTCATTTAACGAGGGTGCAAATAAAAGGCTGCTTAACAAAATTGTGTTCCATAAAACTGACACACCTCACATCAACACTTCACAATGCAACCATGATAGCGACATGAGAAAACTTCATAACACAGTAAAGTGATCAGATAGTGTTTTTGCATACTTGTTTTCCTCCTCCACAGTCGTCAGTTTTCTCAGAAGTTGCGGATTTAAAGAATTGCTGGTGACCACTGTGCGTCTGACAGGTCTAAGTGCCTTGCTCGTGGGTTCTTACAAAACAGGAGAACAGAGATCATTCACATACCCAGACCAGTCCAGCTTAGACTCACATTTCAATGCAATACTTTCCAGTCACACATCTGCGCCTCTATTGTCACAAGTTAAAGTAAGGCTGCGTATCGATCCTCAATACTTTTGAGTGCTGAGTAAATTGTGTCTGTGGTGTCAGGTGTTGAAAACTGCCAGGACTAAAGCTAGCACGAACAGAAGGGGCCAGCACACAGAAGAAAACAATACCAAACTGAGGTTTGGCACAGCAGTACATACTGGCATTTGAAAGCAGGTATCAGACCAGGCACTGGCATCAGTACTAAAAAATGCTAATCTAAACCCAGCCCTCCAAGGAACAGGAGATAATTATAGAGCTGATCTCAGTAAGCCCATCAGGCCATCCACAATAGCTTACTTTATAAGCTCAACCACTGAAAATGTAAAGACGTCTAAAACACTAAATATGTTATCTATAATTTGTAAAGGTGAAATCTATGTACACATGCAGGCTCTGGCAAGCTTTCCTTCATGTGCATGTAGGTCCACACTGAGTTGATAGATTATTCTATTAATTGTAGGATGTGATATGAATGAGATGAACATCACGCTACTAACAGCAGATATTGACACATGGTAGCGTGGATTATACATTTATAAACTATAAGCATCATCTCAGCAACCTTATGATTTCGTGTTGTGATGTGTGGACGACGGGACCGTGACATTATTTTTTTCAGTGCAAGGTGTGCGTGCGACAGAAAAATGAGGACACGTTCTTTGCTTACCTAAATTACGTGAACCAGTGACCTGTTCCAGCCTCGCTTTCAGGCAACGTGTTGAACGTAGACAACATGACCAAATGTAACATAAATTCAACTGCGTAAATGGACCGTGCACGGGCACAACGTCTTAAAAACGACACCCAAGTTAGAGTCCATCTCAGTACAGAGCAGTCCACAATCCGGTGTGATCTGTCCGTCCAGTAAAGCCTCTCATGGTACCTGTTTGGACTCCTTGATATGATTTGTCCCTGCAGCTGAGTCGCGGTAAACCCGGTGGACATGAAGCAGCTCCATGAATTCTGCCGTCCGTTTTAAATGCGCGTGCGGTCACTGCTACAGACGTCTTTCGGCGCACCTGTTCTCCGGATGAATATTGTAACGGTAAGAGGACAGAGGAGATAATACTCCGCACAATCTAACCTCAGTCAGATCAGACCGACCTGCCAATGTCTTGCATCTCCTCTCTGATTGGCTGACGGCGACGTCACTCATGACATTCTTTTCTGAGTGGAGCTTCATGGGCGTCTGGTAAATGTAGGCGCCACCATCGCGTGCAAAATATTGGGTGTTGTGTTTAGCCTGGAGATGTTTGAGTAATACATGGGCAATAATTTGTATTCAACATATGCATTTAATAACATGTAATACATACTTTATACATTTGATTATTTTTATTTTATTTTGAGAAAATTATTTCTTATTATTAATATTATTGTTGTTGTTATACACTTTATTAATCCCCGAGGGGAAATTATTATTATCATCATTATTATTAGTGTAAATGCAGTGAGTATTCACACTATTATGATCCTGATTGTCTTTATAATATATTCATCATTATTATTATTATTATTATTATTATTATTATTATTATTACATGGATGATATCAATCTTGAAAATGAAAGACATCTTCATATTTTGTATATGTATTTTTTGTCATTCAATTTAAGTCAGCTATAATACAGTAATAACATCAGTTATAAACCCTCTATTATCCCAAAAATTACTATTTATGAAACGATGGATCTGCTGCAGGTTAGTTAATATACTCAACATTACTTTCCAGTGTGAGTTTCTAGTTCTGCAATCATAATGCCACTCTGAGAGTCTTCGCACTGCTGATGTCTGTGTTCACCACATCATGGACTTGGTATAAGAACAAGTAGAAAGCTGGTTGAAACTTTAAAGCAGTGGTAAATAAACTGTATAGACCTTGGTGTGCGTGTGTATCAATGACCTAATTCAATACATTTTTCATAATCGCACTGTTTATTTCAAGCCATGTTTTTGGTGAATTGTGTTGAGCAATGCTGCCATCTGCTGCTACTGATGAGATACCCGCAGTGTTGCTTTGGTCTCTGGGCAATGTAGTTGATCAAATCCAAGCTCAGCATTGAATTAATCTTCAGCTGATCCTGATTACTATGCTGTACTGTCAGTGAGCTGTCTTTTTATAAGAATCTTTTATTTTCTGTTTCATTGAACTCAATTCAACAGCTGACAAATACTGCAGCTCTGTGAGAGAAATACAACTTCCATTATTTTTAGCATTTTGTATGCAGATAAACAAACATGTGACAGCAGATTGAAAAATGTCCACTAGATGTCAGTGTATGCTCAAGTTCCTCTTAGTTTCAGAAAGGCAGAAAAACTTGATAATAATGATGATGATGATGGTGGTGGTGGTGATGATGGTGATGATGATGATGATGGCTTTGAGAAATTTGTTAGAAGACGTTCTGTGAAAGGTGACGCTGCACTTGCACTTGTTTTTTATGATGGACGCCTTTTTGAGATGAGATTATGTCTAATTATGATCCTTTCAACGAACATCAGACCTGTGTACTTCAACAAATGAGAAAGGCCTATTTTTTTATTAGTAAATAAAGTGTACTCAAAACAACAACAAAATGAAAACAAAAAAATCTCTTGGGCATCACTAATTTTCTGATTAGTCAAAAGGATTTTAGTTTTTGCCTTCCTTTGCTGTACATACAGCACATGAAAATGCAATATTAAAATGAATGGATCTGGTATAGGGCAGCTGAATGCAAGGTAGACAATAAATGCCCATATAATAAATTAGAGGAAAAGAAACAACCAGCATTTACTGAGTTGCCCATATCTTCCAGCAATTTTACAGTGATTCTCTCTATTACAAGATCAATAAGTCCAAACCCTATAATATCCACTTTCTGTAGACAGACAAGTGTTCAACGCAGTGAAATTGATTTCTAATATTCTGTCCACTAGAATTTAGATGCATCTCAATATATTGCAAACTGATTTATCTTTGACACAGGGTCAGCAGAAACTCCGTTAACGGGGATGAGAAACTCAATGTGCATAAATGCATGTCTGCACACAGATATACCAACACTCAGCAGGCTGCAAACACACAAAGATACATCACACACAGTACATGATGTCCTGCATACATGCACATTCATGACGGGCATGCAGTCCGGTCGTATGGTGGCGCTCTTGCTGTTTCGTCCTGCCACATGAACAGGTACGGTCTTGGCTATTTAACCGAGGGTTGGTGGAGTCATTCCGCTCGGAAACTGGCAACAACGGCACACGGAAGCTCCAGTAACGCGATGCCAAAACAGCTTGTTAAACTCCAGAAGAGCGCTGTCTGATCTGACGGAACTTCTTCAACTCAGCGCCTCCTCATCTTCACTTTTTCCCTCGATGACAATTTCTCTGGGATCGTGCCGGGCGCGTCTTTTCCTCTCCCTGCCTGTCACATCTCCTCAAAGTTACATTTTTACAGAGTGAAGATGAATAACACCGGGTTCAACCAGACTGAGAGCGGACTATTCAACAAGACGGAGGAGTTTTTTTGCTGCAACTTTTCATCCGTGGTGACTGATAACGGCTTTGTGGCCGCCGCTCCGGATGAGCGGAGCCTCTTCATCATGAGGGTCGTCCAGATAGCCGTCATGTGTGTTTTGTCCCTCACGGTGGTGTTTGGCATATTTTTCTTGGGCTGCAACCTTCTCATAAAGTCAGAAGGGATGATCAACTTTTTGGTAACGGACAGAAGACCGTCAAAAGAAGCGGAGGCGGTGATTGTTGGAGCCTACTGATTGATGGGGACATTTACACTGTGGTGACTCTGATCAGATGGGAGACAATGCGATGTTCACCTGCCCAAACAACGCCCTGATTTTCATAATGGTATTAGAAAAATCCTCAGAGGAACGGTCACCGTGCAAGAGGTAACTGAACCCTGCTGGGGACTGAGGCTCACGGGTGTTCACTTTATGTCTTGTAGCCTTTTTTTGAATGCCGGCAAAGACTCGTTGTTCTCCAAGAGGTACAGTGCGTGTTAAGCATCATTGTTTATTAAGTATTCAAACACGCACTCTTGTCATTTCAGTGGTTGCACCGTTTGTCAAGCAGCATCCTTTGTCATGTTCGTGACAGAGTCTTTGTACTTGCTGCTTTAAATTACCCTCACATTGCAAACGCGGTGGAGAAAGTAAACAATACCATGTGCTGTATGTTGTATGTTTTTTGCATACAATATGCAATATTCTCTGGATTTCCTGGTGATATGAGTGTTTGCGCGGGCGCTGGAGAAAGCCCAACATGCCGTGTATCCTGTAAGTGGAATAAATTCATGCTGTCATTAAAGTTTTCCTCTTAATTAAGGTCTATTTTTCTATCACGCACATTGCCCTCGTCACGCCCCTTGCCTGAGATTTCAGAAACTGAAATTACACACTCAGAGAGCTGTTTGCTTCAGAGCCATATTGTGGTAATTATATAAATAATGTTGACAAGACACAATGAGGGCCATTGATCTTGAGATAGATTGGTATATTAGGATTTTTTTAATTTTATTTATGGAGATGGGCATCAAGACTTTTACAGGGATACATGTGATGAGAGTGTTGAGTGAGGGAGAAACAGATTTTTATCTCATTTGCTTTTTTCATAAATAGTTGAAAATCCAAATCACTTTACTGAAGATCTTTTCTTAAGCTCAAAATAATTCTTTAAAATACATTTTAACAAGATAAAAGAAGATCCATCCCATTATCTGAGTGTGGTTTCTGTCTGGCTCAGATTTGGATCAATGCACCATTTCACATCATTCCTCCTTCTGTCAGAACATCTGTCGAGCTCTGCCCCTGGCTCACCTGGACGCTAGCTCCCCAGGGCCTCAGAAATGACTTGTCTTGTCAACCCAGGGAAGATGGAGCCATCGAGCAATATGCTGTCGTCTTGCCCACCTGTGCTCCACACAGTTAAATAGAATCAACTTCCTTTCTCTAACACGTCCTTCACCCCCGTTACTCCCTCCTCCTGTTTCTCCCTTCCTGATGACGAGGCCTCGTTCTGCCTTGTGATGGACATGCTCGTCAAGGCTAAAACAGTGGCCACACACTTAAACCACGGATTGATATCGTCATGTTGGTTCTTAAAGAATCAATACAATCAATCCTTTGTGATCCTCAATTTAATAATGATGTGTGTAAAAGGATTCTTGCTTAAAAATGTAAGTAAATAAATGGTTAATAATTTAAATGTTAGACTTTTAGAGCTGGGTAAGATCTATCATATGTTCATGGATTGTATGAAACTACCATGTAATGCAATCCACTAAGGGTAATGAATACCTGTGAGGCTTACAATGTTCAGTTTAATAAGGATTATAGTCTTGCACTGGATTGCATTGAGTTATAAGATGTCCCACCTGTTGTTTGTGGTGAAAATAATAATAAGTACATCTTGCAGTAGAATTGAGTTTGATAAAAACCAAAAATGACAGCTTCATATTTGCCACAACTAAATCCACACCTCTGTGGGTCACCTTCCACCAAAATTCGGTGTTATTGTGTAAATCTTAACGAACATAGAGGTGTGTGAATTCCATGTCCACTGTACTTGATTGTATTGTGTCCATGAACCTTCAGTTATCACGTAAACATACTGTACATTTCAAAAATTCTTCCCAACCCCTCTTTTTCTCGCCTCTTTCGAAACACCCCTAAGAAAAAGCTGCAGTGATGCGTCATATCTCCAGAGGTTAAAAATGGCAAGTTATTCTTTAAAAGTAAAAAAAAAACTCCAAGTCAATTTTCATTCACCTCTACATAATTTAGCAGGCACAGTTGGTTTTTTGCAATATATCTACTTCATCTTCACCTGAGGCAGGACTATAGTGAGAATAACACATTAACATGGCAATATTTCAAATTAAGACTTTTTATTATGAAGATAGGGATTGGATTCAGATTGCAAAGAAATAAACTAAAGTTATTGCAAATATAATGTACCGTTGAGAAAGAAAATCTCTTTCTAAAAATATAAAAAGAATCTCCTTCTGAAAAATGTTATTGATGTGATTGAATATGTTATGGTGCATTGAGTGTAGAATAAAATAGAAGCACATTTGTGGCAGGCAGAATTACTTTCTATATGTCACATCATGTGTTTTTCTTTGCTTTGTGTGATTTGCCTTTATTAGGTAGCGCTGGGAATAGCTCACAGGAAAAGTATTGTGGCGGTTAAATATCCAGCAGAGAATAATCTTCTGTGTGCATCTGAGCTATTGTTAGTTTATCCTGCAGTTATTGGTTTTGGAGAGTTTGGCATAAGTGGAAGTTGGAGATTAAAGTTTAAGAACGAGAACTTTATCATGAAAGCATTTCTCCAGGCTCTTACTACAGAGTCGCCTTTAGAGGGTTAGTTTCCTGATATTCCATCTTGCCAAACATTTCCCACACCTGTCACACACCGACGCTCAGAGAGATTTCGTAGGTACTAACAGCAAACAGCCATCTATACCGCTGTCAACAAATTGGTTCCCTTGCAAGGCTTATAAGTAACTGCTCCCACAGTATTTAGGAGTGTGCTGTGAGTTTTACTCTGAGTAAACCAGAAGCACCAAGCTCTAAGGCTTAAAAAAAAATAAAAAAAATAAAAATAAAAAAAAACATGCTTTGATTTATAACTTTTTTTCTACAGTATTTGTTTTCCCACAGGCAGAAAGTCTTGTGGGTCAAACAACAACAAAAAAATCTAGTTCGAGAAACTTATTCCACCAGTACAGCACAGGTCAAAACAGCTTCAGCTCACTTCATCCCATGTGGACTGTATGTGGGCTGTGCTCCACTGTGACAGCATCTGTAGGGTGTTGATTGTGGGCTAAAAGAGCCTTCGGGTCCTGGCTTGCTCTCGTGTGATTGGCTGGTGAGCAGAGGTCCAGTCGATGAACTGGATAGTGACTAAAAACTCCAAATAGCAGCAAGGCAGTCACACAGTCATCTCCTCTGTTTACCCCCCCTCCCCCCCCCACACACACATCTCATTTCCCATCATTCCTGGAATCTTTTCTTCCTTTGTGGCAGCAGGAATACAGATATCTGTTCATGTGGCATAATATTTAAATCCCTGAATTTGAAATCTTTACATTAAAATAATATTCAATTATTGATTACTGCTGTCTGCTTCAAAGCCAAAAAGAGTTAGATCTTTCACCTCACATCTATTGAGACTCAATTGAATCTTTTTCCAGAGTGAATGCAGACTGTGATCTGCAGATATTTCCATCAGCAGTAATACATATTCAGACTGAACCAGCTGTTGCAGCCGTCATGTGGCATCGGGATTCTACGACAACAGCAGTAATTGTGGAAGTCAAGCTGTGATAAATCCATGCCGACTGGTTTTAAAGAATGATTCCATTACTTCACATCTCCAATTCTAGTTCTGGGATGAGTCATTGCTCTGTTGTACTGCTGATTGTTTCACACTGAAACATCACAGGGATTTAACATATGAACAACCCTGCCACTAACACTGCACTGTAATCCTGTGTGTTGTTACAGTTCTAAAAATCTGTTCACTCAGTCACACTATGGAGACTCACCTCCAATACGAGGACAAAAACTGGTCCCCACAGTGTAAATAATTACCTTTTTTTGTTGTTGAAATTAAGGTGAGGTAAAAGCTATACTGTTTTGTTTTGTTTTGTTTTGTTTTGTTTTGTTTTGTTTTGTTTTGTTTTGTTTTGTTTTGTTTTGTTTTGTTTTGTTTTGTTTTGTTTTGTTTTGTTGTTGTTGTTGTTGTTTTTGGGGGGAGAGGGATGGGGCTTTAAGAGGTGTGGCTTGTAGTAAGTAACACACCAGAAAATGATCTCCCAACTTTGCAGCTTGTTCTGTGCAGCATTGTTTTTTATTTTAATGGGCTGTAAATATGCTGCTTTGGATTAGTTCACCCGCTCGTATCAGTGTTGTGTTAAGCAGCATCAGGAGGCTGTTAAAAAATCTCAGATAAACGCACCACACTCAACCTGCTCAGCACTAGAAAGACAACAATTAGAGATGAGCCTTTGAACACACTAAATCTTCCAAATGTAAGAGTCCAGCTCTTTGTATAGGTTCAAACTTATGGGAGTATTTGTTCAGTGGAGAAACCCAAAATTAAAGAGGGTGGCAACACACAAATGAGCTCTTAAACTTGGACAAACTGTTGGATGTCTATTTGAACCAACTGGCAAAGGTAATGTCGGCTTACTCCATGCTGTTATTGTTAAGTGCCAAACAGCAGGTTAATACAAGGAGGGTAATGCATTATTATGGTAAAAGTAGTGTGAAGTGTTTCTGTGAATCTGGTTATTTTATTGCTGTTTGAGTTTAAGAAACAAATGTACTCTTCTAAATAGAGCAGAGGTTTTTTTACACAGAGAATAAAATGCAGGACAGATTTTATGGATGACCAGCAGAAACTCATCATTCACTGCAGTCATGCAAGTGTGTAATGAGTGTTCATTGCTTTCAAAGTAATAGCTGTGCTAATGTGATATTGACCCTGCAATCCATTTCAATTCAATGCGTGTTTCAGGCTTTATTGACCTTCCAATCATGCCGCTCTCTGGCCGCTGCATCCACTTCTGAACAGCCTTGTCTCTCTGAGAGCGAACTATTACTTTACTTTCAGAGGAAGGTTCCTCCGTACACCATTACCACCAGGTAATAACCTTTTCAAGAGAGCACTCAAAGCACAGATGGAGTATCAAGCTTTTTTTTGTACAATAACATAACTTTCAAGAGGGCTTTTAAACTTACTGTTGAAGAATGTGAGCACTTTGCTCCCACTTTTTCGTCTTAAATAAATTTGACAGACACTCTGTTTGAAAGGAAGTACTTGCATAAGCTTTCTGGGTCATTTTTATCAAAGTAAAATTATAATCACTTGAACTATTTCTAAGTCACCATGCTTTAAAGAGCTTAATCGGACTCACAGTACATTCTGTATCATGCACTTTGTAAGCATACCCTGCCACTTTTCAGTGTAATTCTGTTGAGCTTGAGTAAAGACGCCATTAGCTGTAATTTTTTTTTAAATCCATTTTGACTTTTCAAATCACATTTTTATGCACAGCAGCCTGTTGGCTTGGGGATGGTTATCAATAATAAATGTCAGGTGTGAGGACCAAAGCTCCCCTATCATACAGCAAAATGTCTAATAGAAAAATGCATTATTTAGTCAACTGCTTGTCTCGGCACACATAACCCATGTTTATATCTTAGTTCATGCATGTTTCATCACCACTTTTGTAGGATCTATAGCCCACAACAAAGTTAAGCTCATCTCAAGCTCTTATGGTTGTATACAAAATGCTACTCATGTACTGAACAACCTGTTACAAGATATCCTCAGGAAAAAGCTGCCTGAGTTTACACACGTCTGTCTGTGTGGAACCTTTGGACCTTTCCTGCTACAGTATTTTCATTTTAAATATGGTTTCAACAGAACTCCAAATGGCCTTTGGCAGTCTTCTTTTATAGTTTGTTACATCCCATTTTCCCGACCTGTCACGATGACTAAAGTGTATTTGAACATGTATTTTTCATCAAACTGTTGAAGAAGTTTTTCTTTGGCAACAATGCTCGGGTCTGCTTGTGTTGAGCTATGAGAGGTAGTTTCAGTGGCTGTGAAGAGATCTGGACACCTGGCTCTCGCTGGCATCACAGTCTCATGTGCGAGCTTTATGTCATCTTCATCATGACCATTATCATCACTTGTTCCCGTGAGACCTGGATTTCATAAAGGGGTTTTTACTCTTTCAAATGTTTTAGCACTTCTCTAGACATGGAGAAGAACAGATTTCCACAAAATAATTATAACAAGTCTATGGTCATACAAAATTAATATAGTTAATAATCATGTTTTCAAAAGCTCAAAGTCCTTTGCAGCATCAATGCAAAGAGCTGGTCTCTTGGCTGAGCAAAGATACACTGATGAGAAGCGTTTTCTTCATTCTTGAGTGCAGAAATCAGCTGTGACAGTTTGGACCTGCCTGCCAAAGCAGCAGTGTCCTGCCTGCCTGTGTGGCGCACTCCCGTGCCCCAGCTGTCAGCTGCACTCAGTCACTGTACCGATAATGAACAGCATTTGCCCAAGCTATCCTTTACGACATCCTACATCCTCACCTGACGTTCTAATCACAGAGAGCCTCCATGATCTCTGGATCACTAAAATGATTCATGTGTAATGAAGCTGTCCTAGAATACATATGGAGGAATATAATTTTGAAATTAAAAATCATTGCATACTTCCTCATGTTCAGTAGTTTTCTATAGGAAATCTGAACACAGGTGCACAAAGTTTGCCAACTATACTGTCTACATCCTCTATGGACGGTAGGTCAAATCTGATTTGCCAGCTGAGCAAAGTGTCCCTTGTTTCAGATCTGATGCTACACCTTGGGAATTCATGCCTAATGGTGCACCTCCTAGTTCTGTCACGGCACATGAAAGTAAGCCTGAGTGCTGTATGATAAAACCTCTACAGGGTCATGACTTATTGAGCTTCCTCAAATTGCTTCTCATGGTCCTGCAAGCTCTTCCTCCCTCAGGCCTGGCTCCATTATCGCCTGGCTCTGTCTGCAGGTGCTATACGGTCACATCACTGACTTCCTCCATTTAAGCTATGCAGCAGCTTAGTGCCAAAGAAAATGCTGCACTGCAAGCTGTTGATAGTCTCAAAATATAGATTGTCAAGAAATCAGCAAATACACTAATAGAAACATAATAACAATAAAAACACATGTTAAAGTTTGTGGCAGTATATGTGGATTATTCGTAATGTAAATACATAAAACTGAAGTTCTAACTAACTGCACTGTCTTTAATTAACTATTGTGCTTTTATGAAGGAGAACAATTACTCCCATTTATGACTTTTCCATTAAAAGTATCATATTTTTAAAAAGACAGATTCCCTAAAGGGGAGACTTTGGTGAGCAAAGATAAGCAGTTGCACTGACAGAACAGATCAATCATACAGCAGAGGAGACAGAAGGAGACAGAAGGAGAAAGAGAGAGGGGGAAAAGTAAAGATTGGAAGAAGAAGAAAGTTAAATCAAATGAGTCAGAAAAGAACTTGACTTGAAATATTATTTCTGTGCAAATGATGTGATCTGAGCACAGAAAAAGGAGTGTCAATCACTCATTGTCTGAATCCTGATCCACTTCACTTCACAAGCCATGTGTGACTTCACAGCAAACTGAATGGAATGACATTCAAAAATGTCACTAATATAACAGTTCTGGTCCCACATGTAGGCATATACTTGACCAGTAACCATTGAAAAATCTGCTGTTTTGTTACTTCACAGCGCTATGAGCTAAAATAACAGTCAAAAATCTAGGAAATAGATTTTGACTACAGCCACCCTGATAACAACTTCCTGTCAGGCTTCTTTTGTTCAATTTCAGCTGAAGTCTTCACAGTGTTATCTCCACCATGTGGTGTGTGTCTATGTGTGTGACACCTTTCTCTCCTGTGCTTCTACACTATGAGGGTCTGCATTATGGGTGCATCTGCGACTCACGAAGCATTGCTGCAGTGTGTGTGAAATGACATCCCAGCCTAGCATAGCCTAGCCACACCTTACAACACAACAGCTGTCACAAAAGATCAGCATCCAGTCTGCCACACTCCGGGAGCCGCTTCCTAAAAGACCTCTGCTGTTCCGTTGTCCTCGCTGTTTATTCTTACAAATGAAAGGTCAGCTCCATCATATGACCAATAAACTCCCGCCTGTTTGACTGTGTCAGTTTGCATCGCCTCAGGTTTACGAACTGTCCCTCAAAGCTGATTTTTGCAACTCATTAAAAGGTATAATTTTCAGGTGAAATGGGTTTAATAGATGTATTTTCACACCTACATGATAGGCCTTTTCTGCGGTGATGTCACAAATAACGCTGGTTCTCCTTGAATGTCATCTAAAATCTAGCATAACATTTTAATCAGTAGTCACAAACATGCCATTTAGCCTTTAAGTAGCTCTTATTAGATGTCACAAATGAGCTCCAAACCAGAGCTCGTCTAAAGCAGCAGTCATCCAAACAAGCATTTCAGGTATGATTAGCCTATTCATGACCATCAGATGTGACGTCATTCCATTTTCACGGGGACTGAGCCATAGAACCATCAATTTAAAAGACAAAGCTATAATATTGGGAATTATCTACACAGCTGCTCGAGTCGTCAACATAAAAGATCCGAAGCCCCAGAGTTTTGCACCTGGCTAGTGTTAGAGAAGCTTTGATCTGTGTCTCTGCTTGTTTTCCGCTCTTTGTAAGCATTAAACAGCTCCCTGGTCCCTTTGAGGGGAAATTGATTAGCAAATAAAACAGAAAAGAGGAGGAGAAGCGTCTTTGTGTCCAAACAGACATCTAGTCGAGTCGGTGGCTTTTACAGTTCAGAGAGTTGTGACAGGGCGGTAAGATGATGTCCACCCAATGCTGTCTGAAGCGAAAAACACAGTATGAAATTTAATGTTGCTTACATGAAGATCTGTCTGGAGTGAAGGGCCTGAACAAAAGAAACCTAAATCTCTTCTTCTTCATATTATTTCACATGTACGGTGTTTTACTGCAAGCAAACTCGCAATTTAGTGGTTCTCATTTACACGTACATGGTTCTATTTCTGAATTTTTGGATTAAGAAAAAAGCCTGTTTAGGGTTTACAGAAGTTCAAAATGGAGAGAAAAACATGCATTTCCAAATTAGATGGCATTGCTCATCCACTCATCCAGGATGGGCATAAACCTGTCAGATCCATTAGTGTGAGGGAGACCTGCTGTGGACATATTCATAAGGTTTGGAAATAGAGATTTTTAGGAGTGCTATCAGCTTTCCACGTCGCTGCTGCTATTAGAGAAGCAGCATCATGGCCGTCATTAATCTATGCTCTGCAGTTGCAGCTGGTGCCTCTGACTCGGGCTCTGACCTCCTCCCCTCCAGCACATGGAGATGTGATCATATCCCTTGATGATGCCTCAGTGCCTCACCCGACCGATGAAGCCTTTCACTAAGCCTCCCTTCACACATTTACCTGTCAATGGGTCTTGCTCCGGTGCCTGGTGTCCTTTCTGTGTCCTTTCAAATTGGCTAAAGTCAAGTTTTATTAGCCTGTGGACACTTTAAACTGCAAAACATGCTCGAAATTGTTACCACAAGGGACATTATTATTGTTCATTGTTATAAGCGAGACACCATCCCAATAAAGATTTGGGTAACTACAAAATAAGTCAATACCACATGTATTGCTTTAACAACAAATCTGAAAATTAAAACCTCTAGTCGCTGTCTGGTTTCTGAATTAAAACTTCAGCTCACAAACTGCCAAGCAAAGTGATGTCCCCTGGTATTTATTTCAATTGTTTTCATTATGAGAAATAATTAAAATCAATGTGTATGAATCCATGAGATTTTCCACTGCTGAGAACAGCAGCCCGTCACACGTGCTGCTCAGCTCAGAGCAGACAGTAACACTCCTGTCACAGTTTCACTAATATGCCAGATTGATAACACCACAAAAAAGTCCTCCTCTTACATCGGCAAAAGACATGTATAGATAAGCAGCCAGCACGGTAAGCTTACCAGGTTAGACCGGTTCATCGTAAAACCCCCCAACTGACAGCCAGTAAAGGCTGAAAAGCTCCCTGCTGGAGCGACCCAAGGGCAGAGAGAGACAGCAGTGCTCTGTTGCCCCCCTGCTTTCATCCCGCAATGCACATTTGAGACTCCGAAAACAGGCAACCTTCGAGGGTGGCCTCTTTGTCATATGTCAGACACGGGCATTACTTTGTCTGGCTATTTGAAAGATTCTTGGAGAGGCAAATTGGTTTCCAAAGGTTTTCCCTAAAAATAGCTCAGTCAGTTTGGTGCCATGCCATGTTAGTTTATTTTTACACAGCAGATGTGATGCACAGCGAGCATCGTGGCACAAAAAGAATAGATCTGACTAGAAAGGAACTGATAATATTGCCGGCTCCTTAAATCTTTTCTAACCTGAGAGTATACAAGCACAAGACAGTGGCTGTGAAGGACCAGAAGGAACGCAGTTTTCTTCTCAGGCATGACATTGTATATGCATTTTTAGGATTAATGCCCTCTGACAGCTAAGTGACAGCAGTCATCCCTGAATCCCAGAAGCAATGGGCATATAGGGGTTAGTGAGCTCCCAGAGCTCTCAATACAAGCAATACACATGCAGTACAGAAGTACATGCACTCATATACAAATAAACAGTCTGACAAAGACTCCCGGGACTGTACTGTATGACAAGCTGTCTCTGTTTCACAGACTGTTTCTGCTGGTCAGCTGCTGATGGATGAAAACCGGGAAAAATATAGATGACATTTAGAAATGTTTTCATTTCATGATGAAAGTGCAATAACAGGACAAGCTAGCGGCCGAATTTCTCAGTCAAACAGGGTTGAAATTGAGCTTGTTTAGGCAGCAGAATATCAGAACTTCATGGTGAATAAAATCAAACCCGTCTCCGTCTTTTTCTGCATCTTTATCTCTGTATTTGTCTCTCTGGTTTTCAATGGTCTTCAATGGTCTCCTCTACCTTTTTCAATCTGTGTGTGTGTGTGTGTGTGTGTGTGTGTGTGTGTGTGTGTGTGTGTGTGTGTGTGTGTGTGTGTGTGTGTGTGTGTGTGTGTGTGTGTGTGTGTGTGTGTGTGTGTGCGTGTGTCACTCTCTCTGGGGTCCTCCGTGTCCCTCTGCTTGCTTTCAGCCTGCATTTTGGTGACAGCCATGTCAAAACACATCATCTATACCGAGAGCAGGTTTCAGTGCCACCAGGCTCCACACAGCCTGGCTCAGTGAATGCAAATCTCTCATAGGGGCTCCAAACACCCTCCTCTTTCCCTAAAACCATAACATTAGAGGTGCTCCCACACCCAACAAAATAAATACATTGTTTGTGTAATCGGTGCCTAGCAGACTGCTCCAGGCTGAAAGGAACATAAATTAAACTCTAATGATACCTATAAATGTGATAATGTGTTTACTGAGGAATGATAGGTCTGTAAATAGCAATGCACATAGCAAGAACACCCATGAAGATAAGAACAGGGCGAGATATACAGTATAGGATTGTATATATGAGATAGGTACAGTGTCTTATCAGATAATAATTGTGGCTCTTATACCTGTTTAATAAAGACTGTCTGCAGTCAATCATTCTCATTGTGGGTGAATAGAAATACTAGTTGCATATTGCTGTTGAATGTCTCGGTACTGTTCATCCTCTTAATCCCCAATTTATTTTGTAGCATCCGATTTTAAAGGCTCCTCCTGACATACTCTTCGGTTCTGCACTGCATCTGCAATGGAGATCTATAAGAAGAGAGAAAGGACAACTGTCGCATTAAAAATTTAAATGACATCACTGGAGTAAATATAGAAACTGCCAATTGCATGTTGGTCTACAAAAACACAAGGCTCTAACTGTAAAAACACACTTAATTATAGGCACAGACCTGGAAGGTGCAGACTTTGAAGTTGTTTGGATGAGGTTAAATATGACCCACTCAAATATGAAAAGCTAAATTGACTATATATCAGTTGCAGTCATCCTGTATTATTATGTTTTCTGTCTTTGAAAAAAAAAAAAAAAAAGGGAGACCATTATCAATTCCTTGCAAAAATGTCCTCCTGCTCTAATCAATACTTTCATATTAATTATAGCAAGATGTTGTTTTTTTTTCAATGAATTAAGTGCCACATTTGTTAATGGCACATAAGTCAGCAACAGATGGTTGAGGTGGACAACGGCCATACAAAGAACTTGACTCCATGTTAAGTTTATGCAACTAAAACACTTTGGTTAAGGTTCAGAAAAGATAGTGATAGAATATAAATAAACACATTATGTTTCCAATCACTGTTGACCTTTTATGTATTAAAGCACACCTCGATTTTCACACAACCTTAACCAAGAGCTGTGAGGGCCTAAACATAACCAAAAAAAACAGATGAATGACACTGAAGTCACTGAGGGTGACTAGTGAAATGGAAAAATTTGATATTTTGACTGATAAATTCTCAGTGAACATATTACACCGATGGTGAACAATCACTTGCAAGTACAATAATTTAACAACAATTAAAAAGATTTAAAACATTAAAGAGAAAATGATAAAATGGCAAATGCACATGTAAAGTTCTGTAGTCTCCATCCATTACCTCACAAACTCTATTATTTTCCTCTTCTGAGGACAGCTGCAGGACAAGGCTTTCTAAAAACAGACTATTGGACCAGTAGGAAACTTCTGTCCGTATATTGTCTAGTCCAGAAAGGACAAGCTCCCATTTCCTAACAGGCAATACATAGATAGCTGTGAGCAGTATACTGTGTTTTCCTCGATATACGTGTGGGGGGTGATATGCTGCATGGGCTTGACAACTGTCACCTTGCATTAGCTTTTGAATGCAGGCTCTGATTACTGGCAGGTTAGACAGATTTGACAGAAGGCAACTGACACTTTCAGATTCATGTTTGAGTAGCCAGGACAGTGGGATGGAACCTGAGAGCTGGTTGATAAATATTCAGCTGTGGTCTGTGAAACCCTGTTTCTGTCCGGTCTAAGCATCACATGCAGAGACAACAAATTGCTGTTCAAAGGACTGTTCTTTCCCTTCCGGTCCTTCATTAACAATTTAATGTACCGAGCTGCTGACCTTTACCTCTATGCTCAGGTCTAAAGATAATAGGCATCACCGCATTCAAAGACTCTTATTATGGGTAATGAGCATGTGAGTGGGCTTGCAGATTTAATAAGTGACTCCAACAAAGAGCAGCTGCCCCTCAAACAATAAGACCACAATCACTGGTATATTTCACTCAGTACTCATTTCAAATGACTGCAGTGTGAATGATCAACTTTCATTTTATGTTGACTTAGTAAAGGCCTTATAGATTTTATTTCAATAAATTCAGTCAATGTATGTGCATTTAATATATTTGTCTGATTGTTTCCTCAGCCACTAACACTCACAAATATGTAGTCAGGCTACAAATATATATAAATAAGCACATCAAAACAATGGAGAAATGTAAGAGCTGCTTCCATAAAAGAGTACTGCAATAATAAAGGTACACAATGAATATCCCATCAACCTCTGAGACGTATAAAAATGATGAGCACGCCCAGTTGACCTCAATTTTAGTTCAGGATGGCAGGAGAAAGAGATTGAAGAGACTCTAAAAGACGGTTCATTATTGGACGGAAGGCGCTTTAGTCACAAAGATTGCAAGAGTTTCAGCAGGAACAATTAAACTGTGAATGTGATATCAGCATTTAGATCTATGGCAAAGACATCATGTGTAAAGAAACACAGAATATCAGATGTCAATATGGTCAGTCTTTTCCAGACAGAACATTATACATAAATCGCTCATTATGCTGTTAAAATCACTAATAATGTTCAAACAAGACACCAATCAGGGGAATGAAGTCAATGAGGCAGTCTTCATTTTCTCTTGTGAAGCTGTATGAAAGTACCTGTGAACTTGTGTTGATTCATTTCTTTAGTGCCTTCAGTAATGGTTTTTCATTACCATACTTATTGCAGGCATCTGCTGCTGTGTGCATGTGTGTTTCTCAGTGATATGGCTTTGTGTAACACAGAAGGGTTGTGGTGTGGTCCATAAGTGAATATTTGCAACACTTTGTATTTCATATTTAATATCAAAAATATGTAATGCAACATTTTTAAAAAAAACAATTGGTTTTATTTTAAGGTCTGCAGATTTAGGAAAAGGATGTGCATGTGATGCTTTGAGCTTCATTGATTTGTTTTTTCATCTTGTTAGTAGCAGCATCAGATCCAGCCAGCCAACAGAGCTAATCAAGAGTAAACGGTACATACACTTTGTATATCTACATTTGGGGATTTTGTTTTTCATTTAATTAGCTTATATGCTGTATTTATACTGAGATGCAAAAAATATATGTAATAAATACATTCCAGGTCCATTTTGCTCTTCTACACACCCATTTCTGAGGGATGCTGTGTTACAATCCACGTAAGTGAACACAGGGGGAAATGGGACAGCAGGAGGCCTTTTTTTCTTCTTTTTTTTTCTAAATTGGCTGGTTCGGCAGTTGTGTAGAATGACAATCTGGATCAGTGTTTTTCCTGGAACCCTCATTTCATTCACCTAATTTCAAAGCAATATGCCCTGAATCGTGAGGTGGGTTTCCACCTTAATTCACATCAGTAATCACAGGCAACTTCAGAGCAAGTTCAAGGGCTTTTATCTGTGCTCATTGATTGGAGAAGTGCCATTACAGTAGCATTTGGGCATCAGTTATCCAAACAATTAAACATGTCCATGCTGATAAAAATCACAACTTTCTATCACTCTACAGAACATAAAAGGTAATATTCATTCATTTTGATGCTCTCCATATAAATCTACCATGACCAAAATAATCATTGATTTGATTCAGTGAGGATTCAAAAGAAGTCTAGAAATTTAACAATTTTCAAAGCTGAAATATATTTGAATAAACTAGATTACGAAAACCTAGTTCCTTAAATACCACTTGACCCAGTGAAGTGAGAGTGATATGGCTCAAGGCACGATGGTGAAAAACAACTCAGCAAGGCTCCTTTAATTAAATGGCTGTCTCAAGTCTGACAGGACAGGCCTGTGGTATCAGAGCCTCTGAGAAACAACACAAAAGGATTGCTCCGTCTGTGAAGCCAACAGGCTCGCACCAGCCTAAATGAGAGGCAGCGGAGATGGCTTCAGCCCAACTGTTTCCTGGAGATAAGGGGAAACAGAGCATTTGGGATGGAGCAAATTAAATAAGTCAGACAAACAGAGAATGACAGTTTAACATGATATCTAATTAACAATCAGGGATTGCCAGATGCAGACACATTCAGAAGTGTCCAATTTAATAATACACCTCTAAGTCCACAAGATGAGACCCTGTCAGTGTCACGTTTTGCCTCACCTGGGTGTGAAAAGTACACACACATTAGACCAGGGTTGAAAAAAATAGGTCATGTCACAATATATGAAGTGTGTGTAACATTAGAGAGGTGGGTCAGATGGATAAAACCCAGGACTCTCGTCCAGGAGATCAGGGTTCGAGTTGGTAATAAAGTGACAGGGATTTCTTTTGGGTAACAAAAGTAAGTTACTTACGTAACGTAACATATTTAACTTACATAATGTACTTTTTAATTCCTTATTTGGCATACATAACGTAAAATTACTCATTTTTAACCCAACTCATGATCTCTTTCTAACCCTAATTGAGTAGTTTTGGGTGCCTGAACCTAAGGCAACTTACTTTTCATGCCTGGGCAAGGCAAAATGATTCCCTGACCTGCAATGAACTGGCAGGTGTATTACACAGTTTGGCATGATACCAGGTTGAGCAGCAACATACAAACAAAAATAGCAACATATTATCACTTTGGCTCTGTTCAGCTAAAATCTTCTCCACACATTGTACCCTGTTATTTAGTGTAAAATATCATTCAATAAATGTATTATGTCCTTCATTATATGAATGCTGCCAAGACAATAATAATCTCTAAATACCTCATTTAATAAGTGCTCTGTAAAACAAAAGTCTGCGCAAAGAGTAGAATGTGAATATATTTGCCTGTACTCATTATTCACTGTTACTTTTAATAAATAAATAATGAGGACCCTTCACTATGTTGAGAAATTTCTTTGGAGGTTGGAGCAATTACAAAAACAAACCTAAGCAGAGAGACTGCTGCTGAGAACAACATGGGATCAGTTCATCACAGTGGCAGCTTCAGGCAGCAATTTAATGAAATATCAAATATGTCACTGAGTTAAAGAGGTAGGGGATTTTAAATGGAGCCACCCCACCAGTTTCAGACACAAGGTCATTATTTTTTGCCTCGGCTCACGGTTTCTATTAGGTTTTTTGCCATTTGGTTGACGTGCAGCAAACTCTGCATACTCATTACAGATTTGGAGCAGGTGCTTTCAGTTAACTGAATGCGGTAATGCTGTGTCAGTCACCACATCTTGGAGGACAATGGGTCTGTCTCACTCTTTGAGAGCCTCCTGGGTCCCAGGAAGCTTTTGAAATTGAGTATTCAATGTAAGTCATAAAATAGTGTCCCAAGGAAAAAAATGTGAATAAAAAACTCCCCATAAATAAAGTCAAAAGGTGTAATCATATAAGACATTAAAATATTTGTTTAAATACACCGTGTATATATACATTAACTTTATGAAAATATTTTTATATACTAACTTTACTTTGGGGAATTATAATTTGCAAAGGTATATCGAAGATAATGACACTAATAAATAGGCTATAAGTGATGTTTCAATTAAAATGATTGTTGACTGCCTATTTTATTGATGCAGTTTTATTTTGACAGATCTATTACTTTTGTTTGTTGTTAAATGCCATTTATTGCTAATCCTCGTACAATTTGATGATGTTGATTTTAACCTGGGAAACTCATAATTTAAATTAGAATAAATGTTTACTTTTAATTTTTGTGTCAACAAGTGTCAGTTTTCCTCAGCGATTGCTCTCTAAAAACATTCATGTGATGTAAGTATGCTTCTATAATTTGATAATGCTCTGAGTAAAGTAAACACATTAGCATACTAATAATGGTGATGTTTACTGTGTTTACCATCTAGTAATTTTAGAATGTTATTTTCTTCAACACAGTACAGTTGAGATGTTTCAGGGTATTACGAGTTTTGCAGAATCAGTGACATCTTCCTTTTAGATTTGACTGTATTCTGTTTAAAACACAGAAGAGAAGTGGACCTTTGAGGTGAGATGATTTTGTCACACATTTTGGTCCCAATGTCAGGAGTGACAAACAACATTTTTTTCTTAATATCCTTCACATCCTGCAGCTTTACAAAAAATGATTTAATGAAATCTTAGTTGCTGTTCTAGATGTTCTGAATGTAACATTAATGTAAAAGGCCCTTTCTCCATACAGTATGTCAGTGTAATACAGAAATGTATTACGTATATTCACTTACTGTATCTTGTTAACTTCTCACAACAAAACTTCCAAACAAAATGTTCTGTTCTCTTGAGGCCTCAACTGGTCATTCTTGCATGTCTAATTGGTGTTGCCAGATGTTTAGAAGTGTTCCAATGTGTTACAGAATTAGTCCTCTGGCATAACAGATGTCAAACGGTTCCTCCAAATGAGCATTTTCGCCAGGGGTGGGGGATATTTATCTCGAGTTGGCCAAGTATTGTGGGACTCAACAAGGTGTGGTGAACCTGCCATGTCTGCCCCATTTTACAGTACACTACTCACAGCGGCCCCCTGTGGGATCTGTGTCTCACTCCACACCTGATGTTGGTTGCCCACCTGATCTCGGCAGTCTTTCAAAACAGCTATGCTCAGTTTCACAAACAGATGTCACATCAGGCCTATACATCTGATGATGAATCATTTTCCTCAGAGTATTTTAAACTGTGACAGGATAACTCTCACGCATTTAGATTCAAAAAGTTAAGCGAGCATCATTATCTCTATGGACTCTGTCTGATTGACAGGCAGGGTATTAATACCAGACAAATGAGCACTGTAATAGCTAATTGACTGCTCATTCATGTCCTGAACACAATGTTCTGTGAAGAGAGGAGGGACTATATAACAGCAATTACATTCAGCAGTGGAAGTCAATGTGCTTATTGATTCTGTGTATTTTTCTCTTCCTTTGGGTAAGAAAGTCCTGCGCTGTTCCTTGGAGATAGTAATAATATTAGATGGAGTTTAAATGGGCGACTCTCTTGAAAGCAGCCTATATTTCAAAGTAATCTTGCTAAAGCACTGTGGAGAATGTGGTTAAAAGCCATATCCGATCCAGAGATTACACTGTAACCCATTGAGATAAACTGTAACTCGGATTACCGCCTAGTGGTTGTATGTTGACGCAAGCCAGTCCAAGTTACAGGTCACATTCGTGTCTGTTGAGGCTCCTACATGTATTGAAGGAATCTGATTCTGGCTGATTCTGACGGAACACAAAGTTGTTTCCATGTCAACAGGCAATGTTTCAAATATGGATGTTGCCGCAAAGAGAGCTAGAAATTCGAAAACATGGATGCTTCACGGACATCTTCAACCCGACAGCACAGAAGATCTACACAATCAGCACAGTTCCAGGGTGGACTCTCAACATTAGTATGGTCAATTCAGTATCTGAACAACAATATGGTTACAATCTCCCTTCTCTTCCTGAGGTATTGCATCCCATTAATAATAATGGGATGGACGCAAGATCACAGTACCTTCACCTTTGACCTTCAAAATTGTTCAGTTCATCCTTGGGACCAAGTAAACGTTTGTGCCAAATTTGAGGAAATTAACTCAAGGCCTTAGTGAGATTTCACATTCACAAGAGGCGAACAATGTGAGGTCACTGTGACCTTTGACCTTTGGCCTTATATGACGAAATTCCCTTAAGGTGGTCTTGAGACACCAGATTCACCAGCCTGCGATGGACCAATGCTTTTCTGACACGGCTGGTGTTGACACGGAGACATAAAGATTCGGTGTCTAAAATATTCATCCAGTGTTTGCACCTAAGTTCCCGTGACTATTAGTAAATGTGATGCTGCACTTACTTGGTGGAGAGCTCTTGTTTTAATTAAACCTGTGGTGTTTAGTACAAAGCTGTAAAATATGGCTGCATAATGTAGAGTAGTAGAGGGCTGAAATGATTTAAAATGCTGCACAGAAGGAATGGGAATGAGCTTTTCTTTGTTTATCATCATGTTGTTGATTACATTAAGGGGTAAACAAACAAGTACGCATATTACAATAATGTACAGAACATTTCTGTACATAAATCATTTCGTGCCTGCATGTGGTAACATTTTCTAAAGCCAAGTAGTTGCAAGTATTAAGCAACAATTCATATCTATTTTATGAACATTAATTACTGAATACATTCTACATTGAAAATGAAACATTTTATGAAAATCTGAAATTTACAATGACTTTATCAGCACCCAGACAGACAAAAACAGCCACAGAAGCTTGTTTGAGCAGCATCCAAAGCCATCACAAACCAGCCGGACTTGAGGAGAAATTGAATTCGCTTTCGAGAACTCCTCAAATAGTAGCAGCTATATTACCTTCAAATATCACACCATTAGTTCCATATAGTATGAGGCAAGAGATTTTTCCCGCAACCATGCATTCCTGAAAAACCCTCCACCAGCACAATCACGAAAACACATTGCAGCAACAGAATATTCTGTAGGAAATTTGAAATGAGGGACACAGAGCATAAAGACCTATTTCAAAGACTGTTATTACACATAAATCCCCTGGCATCCTCTCCGTGCTCCCACTGCTGCCCCCTTTTTCTCCAGCCATTTCCTCTCATTACAGGCCACAGACACTGCAGCGAGTGAGTGGCCACAGCTGGACCAGTCCTCAAATGAAAGCAACTCACCACCTTTGCTCTTACATTAATCAAATAAGACACTATTTTCCATGCTGTATGTTCCTAAATGGGCCAGAAAAACTGCACATAGAGAGTGACTGAAAACTAAGTGCATGACATCCTTAGTATGTAAAGATGCGATTTTAATCCTGTAAATTTCAATCAAAAATTATGTTTCAGACAAACAAAAACCATGGTTTATTAGATGTCTGACTCCAGCCATTTGAATCAGCCCCTATGCTTTTGCTAATGCATTGAAATAAGGTAGTGGCTAGAGCTGGCACACGAAGAGCCGTATGTGTGTAACTGCTGGGCTGGAAAAAAATTACCAGTCCTTCGTCTCGCCTCTACAACTCTTCTTTTTGAGCCATGAAATATATATATATATATATATATATATATATATATATATATATATTTATTTATTTTTTAAATGATACCGATGGTTAATAACAGCTTGCTTGCCAGTAGTCTGACATGTACAATCTTCTCATCTAACTCATGCCAGAAAGCAAATAAGTGTATTTAGATATGTTTTTGAGGCACGAAGCGAGCTGTCTGTCTCGGCTTTCAAACTGTCAGTTAAGATAGGTGGCTGCTGGTGGCTGCTTTAAATACAGACATGAGACTGTCTGCAATCTGCTCATCTAACTCAAGCAGACAACATTTCTTCAAATTTACCACAATTCTTTACTTGGACTCAAAGATGAACTGATAAGATTTTGGTGGTCAAAGGTCAAACATGCACATACATTTTCTGAGTGACAAGCTGCCATAAATAGCCTGACCAATTCATTTTCTAACAGATGACACTGCATTCTAGTTCAGCTCAAATGGCTCAAACATCTTCAAACACCACAGAAGCTCACAAGTGCTGAGCATACTGTCAGGTTTATCAGACAGGAGATAGTCATATCTGAGGCAGGGCATATCCCTGACTTGTCTTGTTGCTCTGAAGACAAATCATTTTAGAGATTTTCTATTTAAAGTGTAAAAAGTGTGCAAATAATGCAAAATATAGTGTATGACATTTACTATGACATTCATCATTGATGTTTTCATAGTTTTTAATGTATTGCTCTGTTATCGTGTTCATAGATTTTCTGTCATCTCTATCTGAGAGAGGAGGAAATGTATAGGGTGGGTGGGGGCATTGCAAAGAGGAAGTACAGAAGACCATTTGAACTTAATGATTGATATCTATGTAATCAGCAACTCTTTCAGAAGGAGAGACTGTGAATAGCTGGTACTCCGCAATCAACAGCTTTGTGTGTTTGCGCAAAATAATTGCAACCCAGCAAGGAATCGTACCAAAAATTGTTTTTCAACTCCTGCTATACAATTTGCTCTGCAGAGCTGACGGTGAGAGCAAATATGTCTGAAATTTGTGATTTCGTGGTTTGAAGAAGCAGTCCCCTGTGTAGTCACAGAAAACCACGCTGCATATATGACGTGTGGTATATGTCACACTACTTCTTTTTTTTTTTGTACTTATATTTACTTTTAAGCAAAAAATAGGTTTCCCTCAAGCAACAAAAATAATTAATGCAGTCAGCCTTTGTTTTACTGAGGGATCTCAAAGGGATTTAACTGATTCAATATGAAATACATCCAATATATTGATCACAATAACCATCTGACAGTGGCTTTGAGAGAAAATGGATTGCACCCGTTGTGAGAAAATCTTTATGATACTAAAGAAAGTTTAATAAATCATAATAATCATGACTGTTCATCCACAAACCAAACAGTTCTTTGTTTTGTTTTGTAAAACCCATTTAGTTGAGAAAAAAAAATCTAAAACCTCTTATTTTCAAAAGGGAAATTGAAAAGCATGCTGGTAGTGTAATATAGGTTTTGTTGACAGTTAACATGACCAACACTGACAGAAAGCCAATTGTCAGATGAGAGAAGAGTGCCTGTAAGGCAGGTCAGCGGCATGCCGGACTCAAAGCTAACTGGGTAAAATTACCAGAGGCAAACATTGACCACCTCATATATTGTGAATCAATCACACACACAAGAATGAGTTACTGGAAAACTGTGTTAGGATGTATAAATAGAGCACCAATGCACATAAAAATACAGAATACAAAATACATTTGGAGTGTGGCAATCAGTTGAGAGACGGTTTTACTGTATAGTTTTTGATCAACATTAGTCATCTTGAAGCAAAATAATGATAAATTAAATATGATTGAGACATCATAGCATGATCAACGGTTTTACAATTCAAAATGTTTTTGTCTTTTCTTGTACATATTGATATATAGTCAAGTAGTATAAAAGTATTTTCCTCAGAAATTCATGTACAACAGCTTTAATTTCACTTTCAGGTAATTCAGGTAATTTATAATGTTGATCCATAAAGACTATTTTGGCTTGTTATAATGCCAGCTGTTCATATCAGAGAGAAAATTTAACTAATGGGATTTCCAAATGTTTTCCTAATTAATTCCAGCTGCACAGAGAATTTTGACAGGGCAATATGTCCTTCATTATTCTTCCGTTTTCAATTTATATTGTGATCTATCTATCTATCTATCTATCTATCTATCTATCTATCTATCTATCTATCTATCTATCTATCTATCTATCTATCTATCTATCTATCTATCTATCTATCTATCTATCTATCTATCTATCTATCTATCTATCTATCTATCTATCTATCTATGTATATATGTATATATGTATCTATCAGCTGCAGCAGTGCTGACTCACTCAGTGCTGGTTTTATATTTATGTTTGATGCACTGTGGCTGAGTGACTCGCGTCATTAGGCTGAAGCTCGATTCATCACTATCCCTCACTGTCACTTTCTTTTCCTTTTTTTTTTGGCTTGTTAAGAGAATGGATTGGGAATTCTCCTACACTTGTCAGGAAATGCATCAGAGTTTATTGCAGTCTGCCTTAAGTGAGGGCTCATCTGTTTCCAAACTCTTTGTAGCATGCTTCACACCTCAATAACACTTCAAATCCCAGGGACAACTCCAGTAAACAACTCCTCTGAGAGGCAAGCTGCATATTGTCTACAACTGAAACATCCGTTTTTCATTTTAAAAATGTTTTGAATACATATCTTGATCATTTAAAATATTTAGGATAATGTCCATAGCATCTCTACAGAACAGCAATAAATAAAAATCAACGTGTTCATCAGGCCATTACACTAATTTTCTGATTGAATAACCATCTTATTATGTGTGTAAAATATATGACTACAGAGTGCAGGAGAAAGAGGAACAGGAAAACAGTGAATCACAGCCATAAGACTGTTGCTTACAGTAAAAGTGTGTAGACTGACCAGTCCATGATTGTCACAGGGTATCATTCCAGCCACATAGAGCAACGAGAACTGTGTCACAGAAGCCAATAATTGGAAAATCACAGCTGGTTCTCAAAAGGATCCTCAATACGCCGGGTTAATTTTGCTGTGCCTGAACACCCCAGCTAGCCCAGCTTCTAAAATAGGCACCTCTTTATCCAAAATAAAAGGGGAGAAAATCACTCACTGTAACAGTGTAAAGAATAATCTCCGTTTTGTATCAGCAGTGACAGAGGGGAAGGGTAGGGCTGAAAATAAGTGGATTATTCAACGAAGAATGTTGTTAGGGTCATAATGACATTTCAGAAATTCCTATAAATTCCCAATTATGTTTGTGTTCATATCCATCTTTTTCAATCAATTTCAATCAATTTCAATGACCGTACTGTAAGAAAACTGCTGTGAGACAAACTAATAATAATACAAATCTAACAGAATGACAGCACAAACACGTAATGTAACAAGTATGGCCACTTGGCACGTGAGTTGGCCATTTGCACCAGGACTGGCCTCTAAACAAATTGTGAAGTCATATCTTCTTGGAGGTTTATAATAAAGAAACCTCAATAACCTCAATAAAAAAAAAGTATCATTATTCTGCACAGTGAAAATATAATTTTGAGTGGCGTGGGCCTTTTGCTGAATTTTCTTTCACTGTATGTCTGTGTTTGTGTATTTAAAAAAAATGTTTTGGGGAATTTAACAAGAAATCTTACACTTACCAATTTCATGTAGCTGTTGCAACATTCAATTTGAATTTAACTCGTTTAACTATCAGGCCGCCTCAGCCTTTGTATTTAATTGTATTAGTGCGTGCCTTTTGTTCCAGGTTTGACCTACTACTAAATTGTTGCATTTGCATTTGCGAAGATAAACTTAAGGTCCACTAACTGGCTTCTTTCATCTCATAGTCTTCCTCTGCAGAGCGTGGCTGTATGTATGTATTTATGTTGTTGTAAATGTTGTTTCTGTAACTCTTTGACTGCCATTGTCTCACCTTAAGTCGCATTTGTGCGCATTTCTAACGCAGAGTGACGCCACAGAGTCCCCTACCTCTGACGTCATGCCCTCAGATCGAGTTCAGCCAATCGTTCTGCTCGTTGTTGAGAGGTGCAGCTCAAATTACTCGGAGGATCTAACCCTCTCGTCAACATGGTGAGTGCAGCCGTTCAAAAGAATAGTTTACCTACAATAAAGTAAAAAGGCGAACAAATAAGTTGTAAAGAGTTCATATGTGAATATTTTCCGTTTGGTTATTGACCGTTTGTTTGACCCCATTGTGTGATAACAATATCGTAGACCACGGGTTAGCATGTCGTGTTAGCACTGGGCTAAGAGCGGCATATACTTACCGTCATGGTACAGAGTATGTCCTGGAACTGGTGCCTTTTTAAGGAATTAAGTAACTTACTGGCTGGCAATTTGCTTTGTTAATGCGTAATGTTATTCAACACGCTTAAAGGTATTCATAAACCAAAATATAGGCTGGTGAAGGCGTATTTAGCTTTCTAACTAGTTAACGTTTGGCTGTAGCATGAATTGATTGTGTACCAGAGTTTAGACGGAGCCTGCAGCCATTCATCACGAACAGTAGCAGTTACTTAGCAAGTTCACGTTAGTCGAAGACAAAGGTTAGGTGTATTTACATCTGTCTATAATCATAAATCAGAACTGAAGTCGGATAAAATGCACAAACACAAACGAAATCGATCTGCTGCTCCGGAGGTGATCGGAACACGGCTATTGGGATTAGCGTTAAATCGGGAGCGTTTTCTATTAACATCGTATATTTGCGCTGTTATTTATCTACAATAAACATCCCATTAACCCAAATGAATTAAGTCTTCAGTGATATCAGTTAAAATGATAAAACATCTCTATAGACCTGCTTACAAATGCATGAAAGAGAACAACGTAATAAGAGCACATGTTGTAAAACATTCATTACTGTCGCCTGAAGCTGATCGGACATCTTTCACTTTGGAAGCTGTAAAAGTGCAACTCGATTAATCGATTAATCAATTAGTCTAACGACAAAAAAATTGATTGTCAACTATTCTGATAATCAATTCATTGTTTTTATTTTTTTTAATTTTTTATTTTTTTCTGATTAAAAAGTGCTAAAACTGATTCCAGCGACATAAATGTGATTTTTGTTTTTTTTATTTTGTTTTGTTTCCTTTATTCCTTCATCATTATGAATTGAGTTAGTTTTGGTTGCAGACTTTTGTTTGGAACAAAAAGAGACTTATAAGCTGCACTTTGGGCTTTTAGAAACACTCATCATCATTTTAAAGACCAAAGAACTAATTGATCAATTAAGAAAATAATCAACAATGGGAAGAAAAAACAACAACATTTTTTTCAGGCCCTATAAAACTACTGCATTTCTTGATACTATGAAAGGTTCTTCATGTTATTTAATTTCTTTGTTAAAACTTATTTCATTTAAAGCTGCTTCGACTGTATAGATCCACTCAGCCATAATTCATTAAAGAAGGTTTGGATTTTGATGAAACTTTCAGAGATGTGTTGATTCAACTTTGATGGCTGTAGATTGTGGTGTTCAGTTGTAGTTAAAATACTGTACTGAGAGGAGTTTATTCAAGTTTTCCCATCCTCCTTTTTTATAAATATGGTGGAATGATACTACAGTTTTAAACATTGAAAGCAGATATCCATGCACCCCTTTTTGATTGTGTTTAGGTAGGTAGGTAGTTACTTTATTAATCCCCGAGGGGACATTTTTTCACTACAGAAGCAATAAGATAATAATAGAATAATAGAAAAGCAATAAAATAGCAGTACAAAATATTAAATATAAAATGCACAGTAGATACAGTACATTATATATCTATTATATACACGTTTAACTGCACACATGAAATTCATCATTTAGTTTATTGTCCTTATTATTAGACTTAATGGTAATCAAACTTAAGTTGTGAACTTTCTTAAGCACAGTAATAACAAGGATATTCTAGGGATCCAAATCTAAAAAAACATATATATATTAAAAGAAAAGAAAAAAAAAGGGGGGGGTGGTAGCTTTCTTGAAAGAAGCAGGCTGCTACCTTCCCACAACACCACTGACTGTTGTGAGTTCACTAACTCTGTGTGGTGTTTCTTATTCATGACAGTCTTCATCGGAGGCTAATAATGGCCCGAGCCAAGCGCCACCTTATCCAGGTGTACCGCCCTCAGGGATACCTCCCCCATTTGTAAGTCAGTGACAGAGATATTTTAAAATTAGCTTTTCACTTTTGGTTTCCAGTCATCACACAGGGTTGTGCTTTAACTAGTGAATTTTAAAGGTCTTCATTACAGTTTAATTGAATTTAATATGTATATTTTTTCTCTCTCTCTTCCTGTCTTCCTTTGTCTAGATGGGACCACCAGGAATACCCCCTCACTTCCCTCCCATTGGAATGCCCCCTATGGGACAGCGTCCTCCCAGCATGACACCTATGCCACCTGGTATAATTCCCCCTGGCATAATGCCACCAATGGGGGCACCACCGATGGGACAGGTGAGCCTTGTAGGGAGCTTTTCTTTTTGAATCTTTGGGTCTAAGTGGCCTGTGTTTCCACGTCTCCCTTAATCATTTGTAGCCTTATGGCATTAATAAGAAGCAAGTGTCAGGAAATGTTTGACAATGAAAGAAAAACTACTCTGTCTTGGGTTTTATTTGAGTTTCTGTGGTCATTTCTTTCATCGGTGATGATAACACTCGTAATGGCTGAGATAACAGAGAGTGGCAGCATCATCAATATTCAGATGGATGAATTTCCACGTTAGTCAAACTTATTTGGAGTAAAACCGAAGCCAAATGCCAAGCATCCATCAACCTTTACAGGAAGACTTAATGGTTTAACTTCTGGTTCTTCTGGTTGTAGTTTCCATAGATGTGCGCATTGGTGTTTTTTTTTTTTTTTAATGTGCAAGGAGAAATGATAAAACATTACAGGTGTGTTTGGTCTTACCTCAAAATGAAGTGGCAGCTAAGCAGTCAACCTGTCAACTTGTTTGCCACTTGTGTTATCATCTTAAATACAGATGGTGCTTATTTTCAGTCACTATTTGAAGATCTCGGAAATAAAACTAATGTTAGAATTTACTTTCTTCTTTAACTCAGTTCTGTGTTAGTTTAGCAAATGTCCACACAAGCCATTAAGTTCAAGAGTGAAAAATATCCAGTGATAAAAGATGGCTCTGGCTATTATTACATGTACTATTTTTCTTAAAAGAGATGCAAATTAAACAAAGAAGATTGCTTGTTTATTGTTTTAAATCTTCTGGTTGAATAAATACATGAGGGAGCCACATTCTTTTCTTTTTCTTTGACTTATTTATTTATTTATTAACCCAAAATGGGTCACAGTCGGCAAGCATATGTGATTCTATCATATTGGTGTGATCTTGGGGAGAGGTGTTTTATCAAGGTGCCAGCAACGCGAGCCTAAAAAGGTGGTGAGTGGATGTATTTTGGTGTGTTGCTGCCACACAGATCACAAGCTGTGGCATCACACCATTAAATAAGGACAGCAGAATCAGCTTCACTCTCACCCCACTTGCAAGCAGCCATCCATACAGACACCAACACCTTGTCTGACACTTCTGTCTGCTCTCGGTAGTATGGAAATGCCAGATGAATATTTCATGATGCTTCTTTCATTAGATGCCAGGCATGATGCCACCTATGATGCCAGGGATGATGATGCCCCCTCGCATGCCAGCTGCGGCTGTACAACCAACGGGGCCGGTGAGTCTCCACACTACTTTTTCATCAGTGCTCTGCTTCACACTTCTTCAAAGTACAAAGCAATCTGTGAAATGCTAAATGAAGCTTTTGCAGAGCCAAGTAACACTTCTGATGAATATGATATGATGTCACTCCATAAGAAATATTAGTATATAGTAATCTGCAGATTGAGATGAAACAGCTGAAAACATAATCAAATACAGCATCTGATTAAAATTAACATGAACACTTGAGTAAAATGTGTTTCACATTGTCACTTTTTTTTGTTGCTTCGGTTCAGCTATGACTCACCGTAAATGTAAAGACACACATCAGCCCCTCATTGTTGAAGCTCTGTAAATATTTCTTGTTACCTGCATGCAAATGAATTATGCCAATGAGTTGAATGATATACTGTATTTATTGTAACAACATCCAGATTGATTTTAAAGGTCATAAGACAAACTGAACCAACACAAGTCTATGTTAGTATCTTGTTGGTGAGGAGTTGGGCTCTAATTAGGAAAGCTTTACCAGTTACTGTCTGCTGTAAATAATGAGTGTATTCCTGATCTGTGGTAGAAATGTGCTGATGTAAACTTTCAGATTTGAGTGTATTTTTGGGGAAAATAAGATACTATTAAACTTGTCTTTTCTACAGCCTGGTGTTGACTCCACAGGTAAGATTCTTAATTTGTCACTTTGAGAATCAGATTCTTCCATATTTTATGTTTATTTGAAATACTCACATATTTCCTTTTACCGTCACAGCTGCTGCACCTGGAACATCTGTAAGTGTAACACAATTTCTTCATATGCAGTAATTGCAAGTTTCCCAGTAACTTCAGTTTGTTAACTTTTCATTTCTTTCTTTCCTATAGAGTACCACAAATGGATCGCCACAGGAGGAGCAGCCGAAAAAGGTTTGTGCACGTTGAAAATGTAAATATTGGAGTTAAAGATTTCTCACTATTAACAAGGAAATGTAAAAGAATTTCAAATGGAACCAAAGTAAAGTGTCTGAAATGGCTGATTTATGTTTGGTTTTTTTGTCTGCCTCAGAAGTCCCTGTGGACAGAACACAAATCACTGGATGGGAAGACCTATTATTACAATACAGAGACGAAGCAATCCACGTGGGAGAAACCGGATGAGCTCAAATCTCCTGCAGAGGTACAAACTCTTATCACTTACATAATATGTTTAATATCTGCTTCTAAAGAGCCTACAAGTAACCATTTGTTATATATTATATGTTCTCAAGTTTTACATGTACCCTTCAACATGGCTTTGTTTTGTTTTTTAACCCAATTTTACTCATTTAGCAGGGATAGTTCATTCAAATTAATTAAATTGTAATGTATCAGAGTCAGATAACGTCAATAATTTCTCCTCTGCAGCCCTGTTTTGAGAACATTAAAATGCCCTACATGCAAAGTGTGATATTCTAAACAATGCTTTGCATTTGTGAAACAACGCTTGGGTGCAGCACCGAAGGGTTATAATGGTAGAGAAAACTGCACTAGCTATTGCAGTGACAGTGCTGTAAATCAAAACTGAAAAATGTCCACATCATTTTTTCCCTTCTTAGCAAATGCTGTCTAAATGCCCTTGGAAGGAGTACAAGTCAGATACGGGGAAGCCTTATTATTACAACTCGCAGACGAAGGAGTCCAGATGGACCAAACCCAAAGAGCTGGAGGATCTGGAAGGTAAAGTGCTGCCGTCTGATGATGTCAAACTGGTAGTGAGAAAGGCAGTGATGTCCCATACTGAGCCATGCCACACTCTGCGGTTAAGCCTTTAACAGCATGTTAAATGTTGACTGCTGGGTTGTTCAATGAATGACGTCGTGCATTAGGGGCTCTGAGCATCATTGATGTAAAAACACAGGAATACATGGTGTCTCCAAAAGTACTTTTATCTCTGCGGCCGCCCCTTATCTGCAGTCTGATTTGAAATGAAAGCAAGAACTCTCACAGTTATCTCTTTTTGTCTATTCCAGCTATGATCAAAGCAGAGGAGAATGGGTAAGAGCTTCCTGTATGCCTGCCATTATGCTCCATGGCTCCACTATGTATTATAACCAACAAACACAGAGGTTAATAAAAATGATTTCTACCTGGTATTCTTTTGATCAAGCGGTGTGGCTTCATTGTCATGGTCTTATTTCAGAACGGCAGAGGCAGCAGCCCCTGGAACCGCTGCAGCTCCTACAGTGCAAGCAGATAACATGGCCACTATGGCGACCATAATGGAGGTGGAAACTGCAACAGCCGTCTCAGAGGAACACCTGTCCCAGGCGGCTGTGCATCAGACAGCTGAGGTCAAGACAGCAGATGCGCCTGTGGCTTCCTCCGAGACCACAGAGGGCACAGCCAGGTAAACAATTATGATCCCTATTTGAACAGCGTTAAAACAACGACAAGCACTAAGCACTTTGTGAGTGTCTTCAAGCACGCGTTTTATTATGTTTCATGTGGGTCCAGGGGTGCATAGCATACAAGGGCTAAGTGAGATTGAATAGAAATCGGAAGGTGTGGTGATTAATAACCACTGTCGGCCATTCACATCACTGCTGTCATTGATCTGAAACAGCTGTGCCAATCACGGTGATGCAACAGCTCAACCAACACGTGCAAAGAGGCTTCGTTAGGAAATTATATTATTGTCTGAATGGTGCAGAGCAATGAAGAGTGACTGCTGAGCAGGGTTAGAAGTTAGAAGTTAAAATGGAGGCAGTGACACACGAGACTGATGAGCTGCTTTAATCCAGCATCCCCCATGTAAACAATAGAGAATCACATCATTACAAACCGGTCGTGTATTTCGTGTTAAATGCAGTTACTGGGCAGCAGCCTGGTGTCATGTAAGTACTCAAAGGAAACGCTTATGCTTAATGGCACTGTGCTCTAGCGTGATACTTCTCAAATCTGAGGTTTATCAACATATGTGTCCTGCTGCGTTCAGATGGCTGCAGGGATTTAATCAGCTGAAGGAGAAGCTTTTTATACAATATAAAGCAGCTGTGGACACAACATACTGTAAGAATCCATTGCAGCAGTTTTATTTTTTTTTAGCTGATTTTAAAAGCATGGTCACTGTGGAAAGTAATTATTTAAAATGGCTTATTTACATTCTAGCAATTGTTTCATATTTAATTGGTGTTGTTGATACATCACCATGGTTTGTGCCAATTCTCGGGACAAAGTCTAAGACACATTTGCCATCAAAATATCAACAACTGACTTTGTGCTTTCTCATGAGAGTGAATTCTTATGTTTAGCCATTTGTGTAGTTTTAGCAGAGCTGAAAGAAAAGGTGCAAAGCAATTTATTTTTTCCAAGAAATTGCCAAACTGTCGAAGTGTGACTTGTGCTCGTTATTTCACTGCCACAAATATGGGCCTTGTATCCAAAAAGTACTGTCCTCAGATATACACCATATACATCAAGCCAGAGGTATAGTGCCACAACTGCATTAGGTTAATTCTCACACTATACTTTTAACTTAATGTATTTATAGACAAGGAAGTTTATTTTGGTGCTTTGTGACTTTATTTTAGTGCAAGCCCCTGGATGTGATGAAAGCTCATTTTCTAAAATGCAATATATTTTCTTTCTTTTTCTGCGATCAGTATCGAAGTCACGAAGGAAGACCGTCCAGAACTTCAAAAGAAGACGTACAAATGGAACACAAAAGAGGAGGCCAAGCAGGCCTTCAAAGAGCTGCTGAAAGAGAAGGTAAGTCAGGCTGTCAAAGGGTGTTAACATGTAGATGAACCAGAGGTGACATGCTGTAGGAGAGAAGCCTGTTGTCACTGTAGGACAGTACTGAATGGTCATGATACTTGACATTTAACTGGTCAAATGCTAAATATTAAATCTGCTTGTTTCCGCATGGTTGCCCGGACATTCACAAGTATCCATTAATATGCTTTTAGCTGTGACCATCTCTTAGTGTAATGGATTATGTGACTTGGTCAGTCAGTCAAAAAGACTCTATTTGCCAAATCATTGACAAAAACAGTGGGACTTACAGCGTCATCACTTAGAGCAGCGCTCTGCTTGCAATGGCAGATAAATCAGGATTTTATTGTGACAATTTACTGTAAAGGCAGATGTTGATTTGCTACTGATTATGTGCTATATACAAGTCCTTTTTTCTCGTGGTGTTGTACTCCTTGAAAATGTTCTATATGTTTCCGTTTATAAAATCTGAATAATTATTGATTCAGATGTTGGGCAGTCAGGCAGTGTGTTGCAAGGTTGTTTTTTTTATCTTGATATTGCACAGGGTTGAGTCTTAAATCAGAGCAGACATTTCTATCAATAGCTAACTGTTCTGATTTGGGCATAAAAAAAAAATCAGTGTTCACAAAGTCAGCCTCATCAAAGTACCACCATCAAGCGTTACTGTATATCGTAGGGCTCTTTATTGACTGCTTTACTTTTGGAGTTATTCAGACCCTTGTTGTTTTGAACACAAGTGATGTATACAACACGTGTCTGTTTTTAAGTATACATTTACAACCTCAGTCTCTGCTAAAGCCTCATGACTTTATCGTCACATCCTTTGCATTCTGATCCAAATCTAATCCCTGTCCCTCTTCTTGAGCTGCTGGGAGGTCTGTTAAGCTTCATCTCCTGTTGCTGTGGTTGTGTTGTATGTTCGGTGGCCCGAGCACCACCCACCTTGAATGCTGCTATATTTAGGTGCTTTTTAATTTTGTGCACAAAGCTCTCCTCTGAGATTGCTTGCCATTCCCTGCAAGATCTTAATGGCTCTGTCTTTATGATTAGCTTTATTGGATCAAAGGCACGGGGCTGGCTGGGATTAAGACAGTGAGAGAAAGTGGCATGCCTCACTGAGTTAGAATAACTGTGACAACTGACAAGACAGCAGCATGGGGTGGAATCAGTTCATAATGGATGAAGCAGTCACTCCCTGGGAGAAGCAAGTGGCAGAAAGCGGGCTTACATAAATCCTCAGTGGCACTTCTTGAATTATTGCCACTCCACACCTCTTAACCCAGCATCTATTAGTAATTAAGAAAATGTGTTGACTTCAAGCAATCACAGCATCATTGATCCTCCTCCTGATTCATATGCTGTCTCTTATCGAGGAGAATAAGAATCCATTTTCTTTGATCTATTGTTTAAAGATGTAACAAATTTCATATGTAGTTTAAGAATTTGGTTTAAACCATCATGACTTGGTCCTATTTTCTTTCTTTAGGGTGTTTCCTCAAACTCCTCGTGGGAACAGGCCATGAAAATGATTATCAATGATCCTCGCTACAGGTACATTGTTCTCCAGGAATTTCTTTATCCAAATAACTGTGCAATGGCGGGTAAGAACCGTCCCCATCTCTGACCTAAAATTTCTCACTTTTACTTCCTAACAAAGTGCCCTTCCCAAACTGAGTGAAAAGAAGCAGGCGTTCAATGCCTACAAAGTCCAGACAGAGAAGGAAGAAAAGGAGGAGGCCAGAATTAAATACAAGGAGTCCAAAGAGACCTTTCAGAGATTCTTGGAGAACCACGACAAGATGACATCTACCACCAGATACAAGTAAGTGCAACAGCAATCTCTCAGAGAGTGTGTGTGCGTGTGATTTTTTTTTTTTCCTGTATTGATTTTTGTTTCTCTAAACTGTCAATGTGATTATGCAGATTGGATCGGGGAAAGGTCATCTACGGTGTGTGCACGCCATCATGCAGTTACAGCACTGTTAACTTCCCCTTAAACTACTCTGACCTCCTAGCCCTGGTCACACTATTATACTGAATTTGTTTTCTCCATAACAGAATGTTGCTCGACTGACATTGAACATTTCGAAAATTATGATGATGTTGAGAGTGAAGGTGCATATGACATCTTGAGTTTGAATCTAATACACATTTTTTGTGTTTTATCCTCTTGTCCACCGTTTCCAATGAATTTCAAAATTTCATTAATGCAACAGAGATGCAACAAACTACAACAAAACATTTTTTTAGATGAATTTAATTATTTGGGTTATTATTCATTCTAACAGCTGACATCGCTTAAAATGTTGTCATTTTGATTCTTGGTGTTGCATGTGACATCCAGTCCACCAGCACTCTTTGGTTTGGCATATTATGTGAAAGTCATCGTGACGGACGGAGGGGACGGGCAATCGACGAATGACCTTGACAACAAGCCAGTTTCAAATTCAGCTGGCACTGGGGTTGTAATCTGGGATGACACACAGCAGGAGTTGGGGAGGGATGGCAGGGCTGTCTTGTGTGCGTGTGCGCAGCTACAAACTCCTTTGAGCGTCAAGGTTGTGACATCAGCCGAGGAAATGGAATGTTTTCGGTGCACATCTTGAAAGTTAGCTGTATTTGTGATCAGTCTTAAAAACTTGTTCCGTTTTTAGTAACATTAAGGTCAATTTAGCTTGTGAAATGCTGCCCTCATGTGGGTTATTGTGTGAAAATATTCTAAAATGTGTGTGTGTGTGTGTGTGTGTGTGTGTGTGTGTGTGTGTGTGTGTGTGTGTGTGTGTGTGTGTGTGTGTGTGTGTGTGTGTATGCGCGCGTATTTGCTTTGACTCCAGGAAAGCGGAGCAGATGTTTAATGAGCTTGAAGTGTGGAGTTGTGTTCCTGAGAGAGACAGGCTGGAGATCTATGAAGATGTGCTGTTCTATCTTGCTAAAAAGGAGAAGGTAAGGTTTTGTTTTACTATGGATCCGAAATCTTTCCAAGTCTTTTAGTCAACATGTTTATCATAATTATGCAGAATGAGTCATCCTTCAGTTTTTGGTACAATTAACAGCCTGGTTTTATCTTCTACCCAGGAACAAGCCAAGCAGCTGAGAAAGAGGAACTGGGAAGCTCTGAAGAACATCCTGGACAACATGGCCAACGTCACATACCGCACCACCTGGTCTGAGGCCCAGCAGTACCTGCTTGACAACCCCACCTTTGCAGAAGATGAGGAGCTGCAGAGTATGACACCAGAAACTCATGTCTTTATTTACCTACAGTAGTTTTAAACAGATAGTAGAAGAGAGAAGACCAAGGTTCACTTGGTTCCATGTGAATGTTTGTAAATTGAGTTTCTCGCTATTGATGGGGTTGTTGTCTACCGGCAGATATGGATAAAGAAGATGCCCTTATTTGTTTTGAGGAGCACATTCGGGCACTAGAGAAGGAGGAGGAGGAAGAGAAACAAAAGACTCTCCTCAGGGAAAGAAGACGACAACGCAAGAACAGAGAGGCCTTCCAGGTGAGAGGGACATAAAGCAGGGCATGTGTATTTCAAAACAAACCTAGTGGAAGTCATCAGCAAAATAAAAAGTGGCTTGATATCCTGACTTCACTTCTCGTGTCATTTCTTACATTTAATAATGTAAATAAAATGTAAACAAAAATAACTCATTTTATTTGTTCATAAACGGGATGTCTGTTGCTGTGCTGAATTCATATATTGTTTTTTTCTGGCAGAAATTTCTGGACGAGCTTCACGACCACGGCCAGCTTCACTCCATGTCTGCCTGGATGGAGATGTACCCGACGCTCAGCTCCGACATCCGCTTTGCCAACATGCTGGGCCAGCCGGGTAGGACAGCAGGCCACAGCACATGCAGCTACACATGTCTGTGACATGCAGACAGCAGCACATGACATGAAATAAACTATACACAGCTGAGGACGCAAATCCTTTATGAATCACTGTTAAGCTACTGAATTATTTATTTTTTTGTACCCCATTCATTTTAGATATTTTTTTCTTTTTATATTTGATACTTTGATGCATTCACTACTCAAAGTCCTTTATATTTATTTGCATGGCTTTAGTGTTCTTTGGTATGCTGACTTTGTTGGCCCCGTTTATAGTTCTTTCGCTACATTGAAAAATATTTACACTTTTTGGATTTAATGATGTCTGTTCTGCAGGTTCCACTCCTTTGGACCTGTTCAAATTCTATGTGGAAGACCTAAAAGCCCGCTACCACGATGAAAAAAGGATAATCAAAGATATTCTTAAGGTAAGATTGTTTTACCTTTGCTGAAAATCTTATTTCTATTTGTCATATTGCATGGGCAATCTTGACTGTCACTATTTTCTCTAAGAGGTTGGTTTTGATATAAGTATATTTTTACAAATTCTGTTATTTTGTACAACGTGTATATCATTCTCTGTGGACGTCGCTCTGCAGGACAAAGGATTCCTAGTTGAAGTCAACACTAGCTTTGATGACTTTGGATCAGTCATCAGCTCAGACAAGAGGGCCACCACACTGGATGCAGGAAATATAAAGCTGGCCTTCAACAGTGTAAGACTCCTGTCTACGTCATCATACATAATGATTTAACAGCTTTGAATAAAATTCCGCAAAGTTCCTTATAATGGACACAGATACTGTTAAGCAAAGTATGTGGAACATTTAAGTAAATGAGCTTAAAGCAAGTGGAATCAATGATTATAAAACAGTGTATGAAAATAACACTGTTAATACTGTGAAAGGGGTCACTCGTCTTGCTGAAAGGGTCACTTGAATCTGCAGCTCCCCTCGGCTTCAGGGAGCTTTGTAACGAGCTGTACTGTTTTGATTAACCCTCATTCTCATAGAATAATTTTGACACCTTTAAAGCCCATCTCATACTACCTGCTCATCACCAAACTGCACGTGGACACAATTAGCGTTAGCCTAGCTGGTGAACACAGTGGAGCATTTGGTGATTAACGATGCAGGTATTTTCTTCAGGAGTTGTTAGAGATCCAACACAGAGCTAGAGTGAATATTGGACCTACATTGTTATGGTGGAAAGTATTGCATTATAATAGTGGATATGTAAATAAGCTTAAATAACCTATGGCAAAATTGAATTAAGAAATGTTGATGATTTGATCAGAAATTGTCTCCAGAAAGCACAGAAATTTTTTGCTTTACTTTAAGGCTAAATATTAAGACTTGAAATGTTAGATTGAATTCTACTGCACAGCAAAACAATTTATTTGGATCTCAGGTTTTGAAACTCGCTGTAATGTAAATGCCTTTTCCCTATTTAAATTTTTTTTTTTTTTTTTTTGTAGTTTTCTATGTATAAGATTAACCCACTTTGCAACCTTCTTCCCGGGTAGTTACTGGAGAAGGCTGAAGCCCGAGAGAGGGAGCGTGAGAAAGAGGAGGCCAGGAAGATGAAAAGAAAAGAAGCAGCCTTCAAGAACATGCTAAAGCAGGCCACACCGCCACTGGAGCCGGAGTCTACATGGGAGGCTGTATGTCCTTTATGCAGATAATGTTCTGCAACTGCTATTTTCTATTTCTATCCCTCTTCATTTTTGATTGTATGTAGTATTTTGTGGTGACTGACATTTTACTATTTCAGGTCAGAGACAGATTCTTAAAAGAATCTGCCTTCGAAGACGTGACTCTGGAGTCAGAGAGGAAGAGAATATTCAAAGATTTCATGCATGTCTTGGAGGTAAGCCTGCCATGACAGCGGGAATGACATGAATTTATCAATATTGATGATGATGATGATGATGACAATGCTGTTTGACATGGTATTTATTCTTTATTTATTATAACAGCATGAATGCCAACACCACCACTCCAAGACTAAGAAGCACTCCAAGAAGTCCAAGAAGCACCACAGGAAACGATCCCGCTCCCGATCAGTTCGTAAACTTCTCCCCTTTAAATACGAATGAACTGCGGGCGAAGGATTTATCAATCTGTAATCTACAAAAATTCCTCCCTTGTCATGATTTGCAAATTTCTAAATTACTTCACTTAAATATTTGAACAGGGCTCAGAGTCTGAGGACGAGGAATACCACAAGAAGAAAAAGAGGTCACAGTCCAAATCTCCATCAGAACGCTCATCCAGCGGAGAATCTGGTGAGTGGTTTTCACAGTTTAGTTAATCAATTGGTCATCGTATGAAAGAAGTGCGGCATTATTCTCAATTTTCCCGACGTTTTATGCCTGAAACCAGAGAGAAGCTATAAAAAATCCAAGAAGCACAAGAAGAAGGGCAAGAAGAGACGCCATAAGTCTGTAAGTATAGAGGAAGGCGAGGAGAGTTTGTGTAGCGTTTGCTGTCTGTAATTTGAGTGTGGATAGAGTACTGGGTATGTGCACTGATTTCAATTGTGACAAACAGGCCTCGCCGGAGTCTGAAAATGAGAAGAAAGGAAGAGAGCGCGATGGAAAGCGTGAAAAGGACATGGAGAAGGATAAAGAGAACGACAAGTCTCGGGGGAAATCTCGCTCTGACTCTAAACAGAAATCTCCGAAAAGGAAAGCGGCCAAAGAGGAGGTTAATTTTCTTTATCAATTAATATTTTTTGTTTTAATTCCAGCTAACCAAAGTTTTATTTTCTGATTTTAAGATTAGCTGGATGTTAAAGTTGATGTTTATTTGAATGGTTCCAGTTATAATTGTTTTCAGAGATGATGAAATTGAGATTGTTACTGCTTTTGACTTGGAAAATACGTATTCTTTTACCTTATCATGGTAAAATTGATTGGCCTTTAGACAAAAGCTGCTAAATCTCATTCAAATTGATGCAGTTGTGTCAGACACTCTTCCAGGTAACCAACTAGCGTGTAATCCTCTGAAACAGCAGTTCCTGTCATATTTAGATCAGCACATTTCTATTTCTCACAGTTTGTTACATTACTGTTATTCCTCTTGTGATCAGGGTGGCTGGGACACGTCAGGCAGTGAGCTGAGTGAAGGAGAGCTGGAGAAAAGGAGAAGAACTTTACTGGAACAGCTGGATGCACCATGATAATACCTCTGCTACTTTTTTCTGCAAACATGCATTCCCCTCCAAGCTCATCTGACTGCTGGTCATACCGCCCTCAATGAACTGTGAGAAAACACCTTCCACTGGTATTTATGGGAATGTGCTACACTGAGCTTACACACTTATTTTGTGACTAATTTGAAATCAGGAAACTGATCGGCTGATCATTTGTTAAATGTCAAGATGTCTTTTGTTAGCTTTGAGTATTTTCTTTAGTTGGCTGTAGTTGTACATGTTTTCCATTGCCAATAATTTTTATATTCAATTAAAAGCATATCTTAATGTCACACTGTCTGTCCTTAATCTGGAGAAGTATACAAAAAAAAAAAAAAGAAATCAAGAAACAAATATACTTGTCATTAAGTTCAGAAATGATCTGATGTATCAAACTTAAGTGTAGCTTTCAAGCTATGTAATTGGAGCATTTGTTGCAATTGATATACCTTAGTTAAATGAGATGAAATATTGCTTCAATGGATAATGTCCGTCTGCCTTGATAAACCAAAATCAAAGGTTTTCTTATTACGAGCCAATCAGCAAAGCTGCAGGAAACTGTTGGTTTTGTTGCGTCTGTCCTAAAATTTAGCTAAAAATGATTGTGCAGCAAGTACTGTAAGGCCTAGAAACGCCATACTTTGCAAGTGGATTGTAAAATCCCTCGACTACTCAGACTCCGAAAAATGAGTTGCTAAACCCATAGGGCGGGCTATAATAATCAAGTAGTCATTTTGGCTCATATCTTAAAAATGAATATGTATTTATTTTATAAGCGAAAGAAACTTTGTCAAAACATTTGCAAATAGATGTCTTATATCGCACCAAAGCATTGTCCAATTCTGATGTCACTTGTCACGCTCAGTTTTTGACATGGTCTGGACGATCCCTTAGTTTTCATACAAATAAATAACTATAGTAGACGATATAAGTAATAATGGTTTGTTAAAAAATAAATTCCAAATAGTACAAATTTTGTAGTGACTTGAGTGTTTTTTGTGTGTAAACATGCCTTCAACTAAGACTACTGCTGTCAAACAGTTTGGTAGAAAATGTCTCCCTGGGTTGGTGATTCAACGTCGTGACCATTATGCCTCCACGCTGGCAAAAGCCATAACCGGACGCATTATGTTTTTGGGTTGTCCAGCCAGCTGTACATCTGTCCATCCGTCCAGCAATCATGAATGTGATGTCTCAAGAATGACAAGAACGAATCAATTGATTTTTGTCATGGAAAGGTGAAGTTAAGTATGACATCACGTTTTTTGCCATTCTTGCAAACGCAATATCTCAGGAACAGCTTGAAGAAACTTCCCCCAACTTGTCACAAATGTTAACTTAAACTCAAGGATGAAGTGAATAGATTTTGTTGATTAAAGGTTAGAAGTCATATGATATTTTTATGAAATTTCTGTAATTTTTACGAAACTTTGGACTATTTATTTATTTTAGACGACATACTGTGACATGAAGTATTTGTGAAATTTTTGGCGACATACCGCTGTATGATGTTTTTCAGAAACTACGACACTGGTATTCCATTTTAATGAAATATTGGACAACAGCGATATATGACGTTTTTATGAAATTTAGGATGACATAACTGTGATAGGAAATTTGTAGTTCATTTTTGATGACATCCCGTGGTACGATGTTTCCCTGAAATTCCTAACATTTCTATGAAAATTTTGACGGGACGACGTGATTTATGCCATTTTGATGGGTTAGGGTTACAGCAACGGCGGGCACGAGAGTTGAAAAAGTTTACAGGCACTTAAGCCTGTAAATGGCCTAAAGACATTCACACAGCAATATTCACATCCCTGACACCTTTTTTTCTGGGAGTCAGGTAGACACCATCACCTACTCGGATTAGGATTAGGGTTAGAGTTAGGTGAAGGGGACTGATCCTCCCGTCCGACTGAAGGAACGAGAGGGAAGGCACGGTCCTGCCTTCGGGCAGGTAACCCACCCCAGCTCCACCCCCTCCAGTGGTTAGGGTTAGGGTAATAATTCGACCATGTGGCCTGGGGATGGTCCGGACAAGGGTCCAGTTTGTGCTTTGATAGAAGCTCATGGTGAGTATCTTTTGTATATTTTTTTTTGTGGTGAGTCTGTTCCAAATGTCTAACCCTAACCCATCCAATCCAGAAATAAAAAATAAAAAAAGAACTTGTCTTTTTGTTTTTGTAATTGAAATAAAATTGTCTTTTTGTGTGCTTGTCAGGAAGGTTTCGACTTCTATGAGTCTTCTTCAGGCTTAGGCACGAAACAAATAAAAGTGATAATTTTTGGGGGTTTCTTTCTTGCTCTGAGTTGCGTTCTTGTCTTCAGCTGCAGAGAGAATGAGAAGAGGGGACAGACGCTGCTGCAGCTGCTCTTAAATAGGTCTCCCTCCGTCTGCAGGGGCGGGCCTTGTGGAGCTCTTTGCTCATAGGCCGAGAGCCCTGTTCGTCTAGCAGACTCGTAATTCCCTGTATTTTCGTGGTGGCTCCTGGTTTTGGAGAAAATAATGACTTTTCTCCTGGATTTTTGCCCTTTTTTTTTTGTGTACTGCTTTGATTTATTATGTTCTTTAATTTTTAGATCACTGATTGTATTTAATTATTTGAACATTTTTATTTATTTCTGTAATGATTTTTATAATCCCAATGAAATTTGACTTTATTTAGTCACTTGTCTTCTTCATCCATATCTCACTTGGTTTTTAGTTATTACTGATTTTAGTTTTAGGGCCAGTGGGTCAGATAAACTGGGTTAGGGTTATGGGTAGGGAAACATCCTCGGATGAGGATCCCGTTTGAGCTCATTAGTCCCTGTTCGAGGTGAGTATCTATATATTGTTGTTCTTTTCTTCTTTTTTTTTAGGGGAGACAGATTCCTACATAAATAAAATAAAATAGAAAGACTAGTTTGTCTTAAAAAAAATTTTAAAAAAAAGTGAACAATTTGTCCTTCATTCTTGTGCGATTCTGTGCTAGGTTATGTTTACAATAATACAACATATATGTATGAGTGCAAGGACTCCTACAGGAGGAAGCTGGAGGCCAAACTCCAGCAGAACAAGGTGAGGGAGGTGTGGACCGGTATGAAGGAGATTACTGGGTTCAAGGGGCGAGAGAGACAACCAGGGGGAACCTGGAGAGGAACAACCAGGGGGCTCCCTGAAGAGGTCAAATGAACTAAACTGTTTCTTCAACAGGTTTAGTTCACCGCCCTCATCTGTCTCCTCCACACCTCACACCTCCAAAACACCTCTGCTGCCTCCCCCCCTCCCCCCTCTGCGCCCCCTGGTGAACTGCATAGAGCCCTCAATCTCACAGGGCTCTTCCTCCATCGACACCTCGACCCCCCCCCCCACACACACACACACACACACACACACACACACACACACCCCCCTCTCTGTGACGACTGGCCAGGTTAGGAGACAGCTGGAGAGAATCCACCAGCGCAAGGCTGCAGGACCTGACGGCATCAGCCCCGTGGTCCTGAAGACCTGCGCCGCCCAGCTGGCTGAGGTCCTACAACACCTCTTCAACCTGAGCCTGAAGCAGGAGGAGGTCCCTGTGCTGTGGAAGACGTCCTGTCTGGTTCCTGTCCCCAAGAAGAAGACTCCATCTGGCCTCAACGACTACCGACCGGTTGCCCTCACATCTCATGTGATGAAGGTGCTGGAGAGGCTGGTCTTGGCCCACCTCAGACCGCTGGTGAAATCTTCTCTGGACCCTCTACAATTTGCATACCAGCCTCGTGTGGGAGTGGACGACGCCATCATCTAACTGCTGCAACGAGCTCAGTCTCACCTGGATGGAACCGGTGAATCTGTGAGAATCACCTTCTTTG